>NC_137203.1:8695713-8875713 GCF_960531495.2 Zeus faber
CCTAACCCAAAGCTAAGCAGCATGGTGAAGACAATAAACATCCCTCAGCTAGTGGGGCGTCATGACTAAGACACGATGTGAACACTTGGAGGATTTCTACTCTGTGAGGTAAGTACTGGAGGTAAGTTATGGTAGAGTTTCATTTGGATTTAGATCTATATTTAATACGACACAGATAATTTATTCTATTTTATGATTATAGAACCCAGAATCGCGATTGTGGCGCCGCCCCTTGTGGTTAGGGTTAGGGTTAGGGTTAGGGTTAGGGTTAGGGTTAGGGTTAGGGTTTAGGGTTAGGGTTAGGGTTAGGGTTAGGGTTAGGGTTAGGTGCGTGCGGTTAGGTGCGTGCGCACATTAGAGTATTTTTTGAGCTTATAGAGCTTGTGCGTAATCACCGGGTGTCATGACATTTGACCGCATATATGTACTACCGTATGTGTATGTATGTGACAAATAATCTCTTGAACTTGAACTTGAACACTGAACTTGAACCCTAACCATAACCCCTTTACCCTAACCTCCTAACCCTAACCCTAACCCAAACCCCCTAACCCTAACCCAAACCCTAACTCCGTAACCCTAACCCTAAACCTAACCTAACGTAACCCTAACCGTAACCGTAACCTTAACCTAACTTTAACCCTAATCCTAACCCTAAACATAACCCCTAAAACTAACCCTAACCCTAACCCTAACCCTTACCCTAACCTTAACCCCAACCCTATCCGTAACCATAACGCTAACCTTAACCCTAACACTAATCCTAACTCTAACCCCTAAAACTAACCCTAACCCTAACCCTAGCTGTAATGCTAACCCTAACCCTAACCTAACGTAACCTTAACCCTAACACTAATCCTAACTCTAACCCCTAAAACTAACCCTAACCCTAACCCTAGCTGTAATGCTAACCCTAACCCTAGTCCCTAATCCTAGCCCTAACCCCTAACCCTAACCCCGTAACCCTAACCCTAACCCTAACCCTAACCTAACGTAACCTTAACCCTAACCGTAACCTTAACCCTAACCTTAACCCTAAACCTAATCCTAACCCTAAACCTAACACCCAAAACTAACCCTAACCCTAACCTTTACCCTAACCCCTAACCCAAACCCTAACCCCTAACCCCTAATCCCTAACCCTAACCCCCTAACCCTAACCCTAACCATAACCCCCTAACCATAACCCCCTAACCCTAACCCAAACCCCCTAACCCCTAAACCTAACCCTAACCCTGGTTAGGGTTTATTCCGGAGAGATTTTGTCCACATTTTTACCAATGGTAACGGGAGGCAGCAGGGTAACGTGGCCGCTACCTGACGGTGACGACGACGATGAAGACCTCAAATAATGAAAGTGCTACTCTAACAGGTCAGCGGGCGCCGGGACTGACCCTGCTGCAGCAGCTGCCAGCTGTAATGAATGACGGTGTGAGTGGGAAATACTACAAAGGGAGGAAGAAAGGAAGGAGGAAAGGAAGGAAGGAAGGAAGGAAGGAAGGACACAAAATCAAATTCAAGATTTTATATAAGGCTCTTGCATGTTATTTTATTTGGACTACACAACAATCACTTACTTCATGACGTGAACATCCTCTCTCTAAACGAAGGACGATCCCCATCTCCGCAGCGCGCCTGTCGTGGCGGCGGCGGGCGTGGCGCAGGAGGACGTGTGAAGATGTTGCGGTTGTGTTGGTTACAAGTCGCTTCAAAGCTCCGTTCCGTGGAGGGGATGGGGCAAGGGGCAGGTTGAAGCTTCTCCACCCAGCGCCACGTGGTTTTCCTTCCCTCCCTCCTTCCTTTTTCCTTTCATCCGACGCTCCGTGCTCGCAGCGGCTCCTCATGAGGCCTCCTCGACACTTCCCCCCAGAAACACATAACCGTCGCTGGCTTTTGCTTTCTGTTCTTCTCGGTTGTTCGCATCTATTTTTTTGACGTGACGCTTGGTAGTCTGTTTCCCCGGGCGGGAGGCTTTTTGAACAAATAAGCGCAAAAGTCTACCCTCGAAAGATGGAAATCGGTGGAGACACCTCTTGTTTGCGTAATCCGGCTGATAATGCATTGATAAACTATTCATATGCAGAACCGTGTATTGGACATAAAGGCTCCTTTTGGGCAACGGCTCTCACTTGAAACAGCAACATCTTTACCCTCGGCGTTGCCCTAAGGCAATTCATTTTTGGCTGGTACTGGTATGTAAAACCGGATCACGCTGCCCTCGTGAAGGACATTTTGAGAAATGCGTTCATTTGGACTCAAATTTATGAAAGAAAAATTCCACAAAACATTTCCAAGGTTGTTCCACTTGGGGAGGTCGCCTTAAAGTATGGGCACCACACCTGCTGTACACAACTTACACACCCACCCCCCAACACAGCGAGCCAGGTGGAGAGAGAGGAAGGCCAGGTCACAAGACGAAAGGAAGAGAAAGACAAATTCACTCAGATGAAGTTGACCTTTTGGATCCAGGTCAGGGTGGGACCTCGCCCGGAGGGTGGTGGGGGGTCAGCTGCCTCAGAGCCGGCCATTGAGAGGAAACTCTTGAGAAATGGGCCTCCGCCCGAGACCTCCGCCCCAGACCTCCGCCCGAGACCTCCTGACGAGACGCGGATCAATCGGCCGAGGCCAAAACAGCCTCAAAGGGAAATGAACTCCCCCGGTGCAACGCCAACGTCACCAGGGACGTCAAGACACATTCTGCAGCTGAAGGGGAACGATTGCTCTCAATCGGACTTCATACAGTTCAACTGCTTTGAAAACAACAAACAAACAAACAAACAAACACGAGGGTGTTGGTGGGCGGGAACCAAAGCCGCGCAACAATGAATCAACCCTTTGTTTTGGTCGCGACCGGCCCGCCCTGTCCAGAGTAATCGGCCAAACTCCCGTACTCGCAGACAGTAACCTCCCAGGGAACAAACAGTTTGTGCTCATTTATTTGTTTGTTTTCTGCATTTGTTTTTGATTTTCTATGATTGGAAACAATCAGAATGAAAACGATTCCTCCGACTCGAGCGGGATTGAACTGGAAATGGGCCGGCCCCTCAACAGGCCTTGTGGCGTCCCCAGCTGGAACGGGGGCTTAACCCTTTGATTGACGGCTCACGGAGCTTTTATTGTGGTAACAAACCAGGCGGTAATCAGGAACACACCGTAAAAGATGAGTGGGTGAAACAATTTTTTTTGGAATATAATAGGTTGCACATATCCATATTCACAAATAAAAATAATAACCAGAGACACATTTATAACGCACAGAAATCTAAATGGCCTGATGAGACTGTCATACAGTACAGGTCATGAGCGTAGCTTCACTTCAGGAATACAAAATAAGCAGATAAGCAAAGAAAAAAAAAAAGGTTTGTTGACGCTCAAAGTTACACACAAGGTGCAAATCAACTGCAACACGTAAAATGCACAATGCAAAATTCAAAGTGCCATGGGCCACTTAACGTATAGGTAACCACTGCTGACGCTGACGACCACATGGACGAAAAATGTGCAAAACGTTCTCCAGCGTCGCATCACACACACCAACCACGCGCTCGGGTTGAAAGCGGAGGATATCTTTTGTATTCTCCACGAAGGAAGCTTAAAAAAAAAAAAAAAAAAAAAAAGCCCAAATTCAACGTCGAGTGATTAAACATCATAGAAAGCTGTAATTGAAGGGTAAACGTTTCAGCGATTTAACACCCAATTTAGAGGGTTATTTGCAGGCCTCTCAATTGGCCCATCAACGTCACATGGAACTTTGTGTGACATGTTTTCCCGTTTCCCGTGTTTATTTATTTTTTGACAAAATAAAATGAAGCACGCCTGAGCTGAACGGGGGAGGGGGAGGGGGCGACGGGGGTCAGGCACTGGTTTCCTTAAATGAGCAAGGCAGGCCCCCAGAACCAGGCCGTGAAAATGAGTAGAATCAGGTGGAGTGTATTTTGGACTCCTGTTCAAGAAATGTGACTCCCTCCCTCCCTCCCTCCCTCCCTCCCTTCTTTCCGCCTCAATAATTGGGCCCTGTTCTCCTCCCCAGGGCCAAAACAGCAGGCTTCGACTTGTTGTCGAGGGTCTTCCCGAATGCGAGTCAAGCCTTGAAAAGGGGGGGCCGTGACTGGAGGCCGCGGGGTTTCAAATCCGCCGCCGCCACCGCCGCCACCGCCGCCACCGCCGCCACCGCCGCCACCGCCGCCGGTGGGATTCGGCCCCAAATCACAGTCGCCAATCCACGCGTCGGTGCATCCGTCTGCTCTCACCGGCCCGGCCATTCCTTTCTCGCTCGGCTTCCCATTCAAGCACGTGGCTGAACCCTGAACCTTTATGTAAGTTGTGCTTCGGCTCATTAAACCGCACTGAAATTAATTGATAGAGAGAGAAAAGGGGGGAGAGAGAGATAGAGAGAGAGAGAGAGAGAGAGAGAGAGAGAGAGAGAGATGATAAACCAAGGCTGAAAAACAAAACCTAATAATTCACCCGACGAGCCCACCCTCCCTCCCTCCCTCCCTCACTCCATGCCTCCCTCCCTCCCTCCCTCCATCCATCTCCATCTCCGTCCCTGTCCGCCCTAACACGCCGGCCGCGTGGCGCATGGGAAAGTGTCGGGTGATGGGGATGGCGCCCCTGAACTCGTCCGGACGGAGCAGTGACCGGAAAAGGCGGAGCTACAGGTGGGGTGCAGGCAACGGGGAAGAGCAGGCAGGGAATACCAGAGAACGCCAAAGCCACAAATACCACGACATGACTTAACAAGCGGGACGCCGACGTCGAGAATGTTGTATGCGTGAGTGCAGAAGGAAACGCACCACCCAAAAGACGCCAATTACACGTGATTTGATCCTAAATTCACTTATTCCGCCAAGGTGCATTTACATGGACAAGGAATTGTTCGTGGTGAGGACGGGTGCGTTTCTCTAGAGAGGAATAGTACAAAAAAGAAGCTTAACACTCTAAAAATAAAAAAGTTAAATAGCTATGAAATCAATTGAATTAAAAAAAAATAAAGGAAAGATAACAATTGAAAAATATACACAAAAAAGCTGAAAAATACAAAACAGAAATAGTGAAAAAAAAACCGTACAGAATATACAAATGCAATTCTATGCACCATATAAGTTATCGGTATACTGTGTGTATAAATATAAATAAATAAATAAATAAATATAAATACACATATAAATAAATTATATATATAATATATTATTTCTATAAATAAATACATATATATACACACACACAGAGTAAATTAAAAAAAGTCAAAAAATTTAAAATTCCAATTTAAATAATAATAAAATAGGATGGATTAAAAAGGAAAGTAAAAAAGGAAAATAAAAATTGAAAAATATAATACAAAACTAGTGATTCGTATAAAAAATATACAGAATATATGTACAAATGCAGTTCTATGCACGGTACAAGTTACTGGTATGGGGTATATCTATAATTGTTTTCCTATATAATTGTAATTATCCTGGAATTATGAAAATGGAAAATTAGCAATTAAAAAAAGCTTAACAGTCTAAAAACAGTTAAAAATTTTAAAAAGGACTGCTACTAGTAAAATAATACAATTGAATTAAAAACGGAAATAAATATAACCGCATAAACAGAAACGAAAAATGCAAAACAGAACTAGTCAAATATAAAAACTATAGAGAATAAAGATACACATGTGATTAAATGCATATAAGCTATGGGTGAGGGTCTATATAATTGTTTTGCTTTATAATTAACCTGGTGATCATGAGAAGCGGCCTGGGGGAGCAGCTGATATCTCAGTGTATTGTGAGACGCTGAGACCCCTGGTGCTCCGTTCAATCCCCTTTTGAAACCTAATCAAAGTTCCCAGCTCGAGGTGGAGGGAGCGGGCGGGGTGGGGTGGGGGTGAATCAGTGTGTGTGTGTGTGTGTGTGTGTGTGTGTGTGTGTGTGTGTGTGTGTGTGTGTGTGTGTGTGTGCGTAGTGGGGGTGGCTGGATTTGCGTTCTGTTCGACAGCTTACCGCAATTAAAATTTATTTAGGGCTTACAAGGAATCCTTTCACTCCTGAATAAATCAGAGTGAATTCCTCTCTGACTCTCAGTGCTGCCCCCTCCCCCGCCCCCCCGTCCCATAATTATCCAACCCCCCATTCCTCCCTCCACCCATCGTTCCCTCCATCCATACCTCCCTCCACCTGCATTACCTCGGAGCGTGGAGCTTTGTAATTAAATCACAAAACAACAACTGAAAAATTTGTTTCGGGTTTTAGTTTTGTTCGTTTTATGGTGAGATTCAGGGTGTGTGTGTGTGTGTGTGTGTGTGTGTGTGTATGTGGTATAGAGTGTGTGTGTGAGTGTTGAAGTGTGTGTGTGTGTGTGTTTGTGTGTGTGTGTGTGTGTGTGACAGAGAGAGTGTTTGTGTGTGTACGTGTGTGTGTGAGCGTGGAAGTGTGTGTGTATGTGTGTGTGTGTAGTATAGTGTGTGTGTGTGTGTGAGCGGTGAAGTGTGTGTGTGTGTGTGTGTGTGTGTGTGTGTGTGTGTGTGTGTGTGTTTGTGTGTGAGTGTTGAAGTGTGTGTGTGTGTGTGTGTGTGTATGGTATAGAGTGTGTGTGTGAGTGTTGAAGTGTGTGTGTGTGTGTTTGTGTGTGTGTGTGTGTGTGTGTGTGTGTGAGAGAGAGAGAGTTTGTGTGTGTACGTGTGTGTGTGAGCGTGGAAGTGTGTGTGTTGGTATAGTGTGTGTGTGTGTGAGCGCTGAAGTGTGTGTGTGTGTGTGTGAGTGTTGAAGTGTGTGTGTGTGTGTGTGTATGTGTGTGTGGTATAGAGTGTGTGTGTGTGTGTGTGTGAGAGAGAGAGAGTTTGTGTGTGTACGTGTGTGTGTGAGCGTGGGGGTGTGTGTATGTGTGTGTGTGTGTGTGTGTGTGTGTGTGTTGGGAGACATAAAGAGCAGTGTATTTTTCCGAGGTATCCACAGTTTGAAAACAACACCTTTCTGCATTAAACAGCGCTACGGCAGCTTGAATGACAGGAAACGCAGGAAAAAAGTGAATTTGATTTGACGAGTCACTTTAAATCTCCTGTGACCCAGACTTTTTTTGTGTGTGAAATTAATTTTTTTATCTTCCGCGGTTGTTATATAACATATGCTGTTTTTCTTTTGCGAGAAAAAAAAATTAAAAATCCTAATTGGAAAAACTCCGCTCTGACGTTTCTTCATAAACTGGACTTTCTTATCACTTTGAATGTTTCATTGAATGTTTTTTTGGGGGTTTTTTTTCGTCATGTTTTTATACATTTATGGCTCCTTTAAGTCAAACTCTGTGTCAGCGTCTGAGCCGTTCACTTTGACGCCAAAATGTCAAACAAATCTGCTTCCGCTCGTCGGGCCCCTGAGATATTTGGGACGCTACTTAATCCTTGTTTGGAGCTTGTTTTTTAAGTCTGAGGGAAGACAAGAAAGTCGTATTTTACAATGTATTCGTTATATCATTTAAATGTCATTGCTGTTCATTTTCTACTGTTAATTTTAAAGTGTTCGTGTTGAGTGTCAATGAAATGTTGATAATATTTTGGAAGATTACAGCAGATGCACACATTCCACTGCCTTTTAACCTGCCTGTTATATACAGGTATATTCGATTTTTGATTTTAGATTTTTATTTAACTCTTATTCCCCGACCGTCGAGTCGACCGTATTTTTCCCGTCTCGCTCGGAGCTTCAGCGCAGGAGTCATTCTGGGATGCGTCCTGCGCTCCGTTCCTCCTTGTCCCTTTAATATGTTTCACGAATTCTCTCTGATTATTTTGCCCCTGTGACCGAGCGCTGAATTAAATGCCTAATTTAACATGGGCCCTTTGTTGGCAGCCTCTTTGTGGAGGAGCCCTTTTCTGGCGCTGCAGCGGGGGCCCCCGGTGCCGGCGGCGGCCGGGGCCCGGGGGGTGGGCGCTCGGCCCGTCTCATTATGCCGCCGTGACAGCGTGTCCTCGGCCGTGGCACCGGAGCTGTCAGGTCTCTCTGTCACACTTCTCCGCAGGCAGGACATGGCCAGCCCACGGCACAGCCAGGGGTCCTAAAGACCCCTGAGCAACACTGGTCCTCTTTCAGGATGCCAAGCCCGGTTGTTTGGCAACCGGCTCCTGCCTGACACTTCGTTTGTCTTGGTGTTGCCTCTGTTTGGGGGTTTCGGGGTGAACCTGGAACCAAACAATGTGACAATAGTTTGATAAAAGACACGAGAAGATACATAACTGTGTTTTGTTCAATTCTACCCGACAACAGACAAATCACGAGTGATATACAAACCCATCAAAGATGCATGATCCTTGTATACTTTTAGAGTTATTTATTGTGTTTATTTATTTATTCATCTATTTATTTCAAAATGTTTTATTTCATTTTAGGTGTTTATTACTCATATTTCTATTCATAATGATCTTTTCTGGAGATATTGTATGTTGTTTTGCAGAGCAGCAGGGTAGGAGCGAGGCTGCAGTGAAGACATTCCAATGGAGGCTGGATGATGAGTGTATAGGTTCGATACCCACTGCCCTGCTTATAAACACACAGAGAAGCTTCCTGTCATGTTGTGCTGTGTTGTCACTTCAACTTGTTCTATTTATCGGAACCGTTTTTCGGATCGACACGACACTTGATGTAACGTTATCAGAATCCGTTTGCTCCACCCGGTAAATTCAAGGAATTTGTTCCAGTGAAGTTTGGTGCGTTACACTGCTGACCATTATCATAAATAAATAAATAAATAAATAAAACAAACAGCTTAACGGTCCTAACAAAACATTACGAGAATACAAATAATAATAAAATAAAATACAATAAAAAAGTGAAATAATTTTTACTTTTAAATGTTTTCAGAAAAAAATAAAAATAAAAACATTAAAAAACAAAAGAAAATCAAAAATTTGATGCATTGACAAAAAAAATTGAAACTTCGAGCAATCAGGGCTCAAGGGCGTGGTTGGAGCACCTTGCTATACGCATAAAGTACATATGTCAATATGTGCATCACTATTAAAAGTATTAAAACTGTCTCTAGGTACAGATTTGGCACCGTAACAGGGATAAGGATAATCATGATTTTCTTTTTTAATCTGAGGCACGGTCCGATTTCTTCCGCCGAGGCCCGGGCTCCGCAGCCCCGGCAGGAACGGCTTCCAGCCCCGGATCCGTGGCGCAGATCCGGCAGCTTCCTCCCTCTTTCATCTCACCTCTAATCTCCTGTTTGCACAGCTCTCCGTCTTGTCAGCGGAGTTTATTTAGGTTTTACGCCTGTCAATGCCGCCGCCGCGCCGCCGTAACCCCAGGTATCCGCGCCTGGGAAGAGCGTCGCTGAGAGATCTGCGGTCGGAGCGGCTCCCGGCTCCCACCCCCACCTCCACGCTTTTGTGTGCTAAAGTGATCAAGTTTAAACGATAATTATTTTGCTACATCTTTCAGGGACGCTCCCCGCAACTGAAAGGGGATCTCTGGGTTCTTTTCATCACCTGGTTCGGGTCATGGAGGGAACAAAGGCGCTGCGGGAGTCGGGCGGATCTCACGACCGGAGCGGCGGTGCCTCTGTATTTGCCGGTATCAAGGCGGTGTTGAGCGCCCTGTTGAAAAGCGCGTTTCATGGGAAAACCGCAGGAGGCTACGACGAACGCCTCTGGATAAAGAGGCTTTTTGAAAGTGTCTTCTACTTAAAGACATAAACACTTCATATCTGCTTCTGAAAGGCATCACTTATGGAGTGTTGAATGGAAAGATGCTACTGAGTGGAGGGAAGTCACTCCAGACTTTTGACTTTTAATCCATTACATTTCAAATACATCTCCACTTTTTTTATTCTACTACATTTCCAACACAGCCTTGTTGCTTTGGCTTTTTCTTTTAATCAGGATTTTTATTCAGACATATATATCAAAATACTGGATCTATAAAACTGCGGATATAGGATCCCTCACCCAGGATCCACCGGGTCCATATTATCCTCCTAAATTATTATATTTTTGTTTCAGAATTATATTTCGGATTTGCATGAAGTAATTCTTTATATCATATTTTCGGCTTTAGATGGTAATATCAGGGCACCAAATATGACAAGTACTTTTACTTGTAATACTTTAAGGACATTTAAGAGCAAGTACTTGGATGGTTTTACTTCAGCGGAAATGTTGTTTTTGTCTCGGGGTATTTGAACTTCTTACTTCAGTAAAAGCTCTGGGAACGTCCTCCACCGCTGTGTATGTTACTGATTAGAAACGTACCTGGAATAAAATGCTGCACTTGTAATTGGCCGCTCTGCATTTGGGTTTAGCCGCTAGCGCTTGAACAAGAAGGTAAGGTGTGCAGCTGTGCACGCCTCACCGTGCACGCTGCTCCATGCACGCCACTCCTTGCAGGCCGCACCGTGCATGCTGCTCCGCGCACGTCGCTCCGCGCACGCCGCCCTCCTCCTGCGAGCGGCTGCAGAAAGAGCGTGTTGTTTCCCAGTGAGTCATGCCAGAACGTGTCGCCAGCAGACACGGTTTGACAGTTTAATATTTACGCTGTCAATTCCAAAGACTAACCGGGGTAATTAGGGGCGGTGATTCCGGACAGATGTGGACGGGGAGGAGCGGTGGGGGCAACGACAACAAAAGGGCCTTTTGTTTGGCCGCGCCCGGCGCAGTCACCCCTTCCATGACAACATCGAAAAAACAGGCCCAGAGCCGCCGCTGGGCAGGTTCGCCACGTAATGCCACATTTCCTGCCGGCGTGATGTCAGCACTGGATCGGGCGTCGAGTACGAGGGCATCGCGGAGACGTCCCGTCCAAATGTCGAGCGTGGGACCTCGAGGGCCGAGGGTTTGCAGGAGCGAGCCAGGACCGTGCGCTTTAAACGACTCTTTGGACCTTTCACTAACACGCTTAGCTCCAAGAGTGAGCCCTCGAATGATCAATCAATGGCTTCTGCTAGTTCTAATTGTAGACCTTGGGAACCGGCTAAGTCTCAGCTAATCGGTAGCACATCACAAGCGTTTACCGCACTTAGTGTAAAGCAAGATCGCTGGTCAGTCCGGCCGAAGGCGTCACCTTCCTCCTGAAAGCACAAACCAGCAACCACTTCTGCTTTAAAGCAAATGATGTGCCACAACCACAAAAACAAACACCTAAAAGTGCTGCCTGGCACTGCAATACATCAGGTCCCTTATCCACAGTCAGCCAACATAATTACATAAGAGTAATTTCCCCCTGGGATTATTAAAGTATTTCTGATTCTGATTCTGATAATAAAGTCAAGTTCTTAAATTCATCTTCCGATGCACCTGAACACATCATCAGTGATGTAACCTGGCGTCCTCAATTGTTTCGGGTCTCTCAACATCATACACCCTCTCCCAGGCGACCCCACCACAATTGATTGGACCGCGATCGGACTGTCAGCACCTGGTTATGGCACCAGGTGTATCGGCCTTCGCCGAGAGCTTTTGGGCTGGAGCTCAGTGTGTGCTCCAATGTTCCCCTTGCTGACACAATGGGCAGTTCGGGGTCTCGACCTTTCCCCAGGTGAAGAGGTTTACCGGGCTAGGCAGGACATCATACACTGCCAGAATCAGGAAGGTGATGCGGTGTGGCTCAGCCTGCCAGAAGTCCGTCGAAGTGACTTTCCAGTCCACGGCCTGCTCCCACCTCGTCCAAGCCCCCCGCTGCCTGAAGCCAGCCGCTCTGCTGGATCTTCCTTCCTTCACTGCAGCCCTCACCTCCTCCTGAATCTGCCTCCGCTTCTCCTTCCCCTTGCAGTCCTTACGCCGAGGTGTTGGGAACAGTCCCAAGGCCTGCTCTACAATGGGCCACCAGGCCCACCAAATCTTTGTGGTGCAGCCGGGACTCAGTATCCATCACAGCAGCCTGGGCACTCCACTTCCTTCCAGTCTTCACCACCACTGCAGCCTGAGCCACCTTTGGGTCTCTAGAGTCTCTGTACATCAGCACCTCTCGAGTCCGTGTGACCTTGAACTCTTCTTCCGGAGACTTTAGGGGCAACCGGAGTTTTGTGTTGTTCCCGTAGAGGGCGATGTTGCTGAGGCTTCTAGGCAACCCCAACCATCTCCTGAGACAGCTGCTGAGGAAGGAATATACCACTGTAGGTCTGTCATAAAACTCTAGTTTCATTTGATCGATTGGCCCAGTTGGAGAACCACACGCCAGCTTTACCATGGGGAGACTTGCTGTTCTTATTCATACATAATTGATGGCTAGATAGGCTCAATCTCTACTCAGAATAGTTTTAGATGTTAAGGGATAAAGTTCCCATGTTTCACAGGGTAATTCCAATATATCATAATATTATAATGCGCACAATAAAAAGCTTTTAAAACTTGTTTCCCGTGCTCCAAAACACGAAGACAAACTCAAGGAGCCGCTGGAGGTCCGCATCTCTCCACACCCGGTCGCCCTGTTGTCCAGTCTCCAGTCAGATGGAAAGCTGTGATTTCACAGTTTAAAAGTTTATCTAATTCTATCACGGAACAAATGAGTCATCAAGAAACCCAGACGCACATTCGCTTACATAACCAAAATGAAAAAAAAAAAAACCATTCATACGGTTAATCAAACATTACACCGGCCACGCTGCAAAGCGATGATAAAACCTTATAATAACACGGGTCATCTCATTACCGAAGGGACGGCGAGATTCTTCATGACGTCAGCGTTTGCTAACCCTAAACAGCGGCACGGTCCAGAGACCAGGCCCCGGGGCTCTCCACCTGCGGCGTCACCGCGCTTGTTTGTTTTTTGTGATTACATATTACATATATAATTTGCACATTTTCTCTCCCCTGCAATCGCCCACCTGGGCCGCAGAGCGAGAACCGAGCGCTTCCCATAAACACTTGGGCTTTATCGTCTGCGGGGCGAATACGGCCAGCAGTCATTTCATCACACACTCCAATTTAATGAGAGATGACCTCAAGCCATTTATAGGCCATAAAGAACACCTTGTAGCAGCTTTAGTGCGACAGAGCTCGGACTCACGGGCAGCGGCTGTAGAATACGACCATTAAAGGTTGATTTTTTTGGGGGGGGGGGGTGTTCTGCAGGAACGTGACCTCCGAACCCTGCGGCGGAGCCCCGGTCCAGGTGCTGCCTGGACCGGGGCTCCGCTTCTCCTCTCATTTCAAAATAGCCTCTCTCTCTCTCTCTCTCTCTCTCTCTCTCTCTCTCTCTCTCTCTCTCTCTCTCTCTCTCTCTCTCTCTCTCTCTCTCTCTCTCTCTGAGTGATTGGAGGCGTGAGCGAGCGGAGCGTGTGAGCGTTTGGTAGAGTGAGTGGTTTTCTCTCTAACTTTTTCTATCAATTGCATGTTTATAATTATTTGTTGGTGACGGGTTTAGCTTTTTGTTGGTTGTAGGGTGTGCGCACAGCGGGTGGGGAGTGGTGGTGGTAGTGGTGGTGGTGGTGGTGCGGGTCCGCGGCCATGTCGGACCTCACCAAGCTAACGAGGAAGCACGGCATTAAGTTGCCCGTGGCTTCCTCGGTCTCGGTGGAGGACTGCAGCCTGGCGGTGGGGAAGGCTGTCGGCTACAGCAGCGTTGTGTCCGCAGCGCGGATGAACAGCGCGGTGGTCATTTTCCTGGATGGCGTAGACAAGGTGAACGCGGTGGTGGCGAGCGGCGTTACGGTGAACAAAATGTTTGTTCCCGTCCTGCCTCTCTCCACACCGGCGAGGAGGGTGAATTTGGCGAATGTTCCGCCGTTTATTAAGGATGAGACCCTCACTAAGGAACTGGCGAGGCACGGGAAGGTGGTGTCGCCAGTTAAAAAAGTCCCGTCGGGGTGCAAGTCGCCGCTGCTCAAGCATGTGGTGTCGCACAGGAGGCACGTCCTGATGGTGTTGAACAACAGGGATGCGGAGCTAAACGTAGCTTTTAAAATCAGGGCGGATGAGTTTGACTACGTGGTGTTTGTCAACACTGACACCACCAAGTGCTTTGGGTGCGGTGGGGAGGGACACCAGGTCAGGGCATGTCCAGGTAAGAAGGCAGACGGCGAGACAGGTGAGGCGCAGAAGGGTGGACAGGACAAGGAGGGAGCACAGGAGGGGGCAGGTGAGGGTCAGAAAGGGGAAAAGCAGGCGAAGGTGGGGGCACAGGAGGGAGCAGGGGGGGGTCAGGAGGGGGGAAAACAGGCAAAGAAGGGGGCACAGGAGGAGGCGGGGGAGGGCCAGAAGGAAGGAGGGGAAAAGCAGGTGAAGGTGGGGGCACAGGGAGAGGCAGGTGAGGGCCAAATGGAGGCAGGGGAAAGACAGGTGGAGGTGGGGGCACAGGGGGAGACAGGTGGAGGGCGGAAAGGAAAGGAGAAGAAACAGGTGAAGGTGGGGGCACAGGAGGGGGCAGGCGAGGGGCAGGGGAAAAAAAAGGAGGGGGGGGAGGGGAATGTGGAGCCGCAGGAGGGAACGGGTGGAGGTAGACAGCGCAGCCAGGTGAGCGTGGAGACACGGGGGGAGGCAGGCGAGGGTCTGGAAAGAAGGCAGGTAAGGGCGGGAGGACAGGAGGGGAAGGAGGAGGGTCCGGAAGACAGGCAGGTGGGTGCGGGGGGACAGGAGGGGACTGGTGAGGGAAAGGAAGCTACGGAACAAAGTCAAAGGAGTGCAGGTGACGTAGCTAGGGAGGAGGAGGCACTGGAAGGAAGTGACTTTGAGATGGGGGATGAGGACGATCGGTTGAGAGTCCCCCGGCTCAAAAGAAAGTCCAACAAAATGGCAGGAGACTCTCAGGCGAAGAGAGGGACAGCAAGCCAGGGGAAGGCAAGTCAGGAGGTGGAGCAGGGAGGCTCGGAGTCAGAGTCCTGGATGGAGGAGGACTCTGCTGCAGACAGTGAGGGGCAGGTCTTTCTCGGTGTAAAGAAGAAAAAGGGCAAAAAAAGCTACAGTGTGGGCAAAATAAAAGCGTTTCTGCACAGGACGAAGAATGTGAAAGGGATTAAGGTGGAGGACTTTTTCTCAGACAAGGAGTTGCTGGCGAACGCGGCCCAGCAACAGATGAGGAGTAAGGGGAGAGGAGGGTTCACGGACCAGGAGGTGTACAGGTTAAAGAAAATAGTGCAGAAGATCAGGAAGGAGCTGAACAACGGAGAGGATGGGGAGGAGGTGGAGGTGGGCGCTGCTGTTCGGGCTGTTTCCCTTTTCCGTTGCAATGAGTGACTTTAACATCAGCACGCTGAACGCGAATGGGGCCAGAGACGCAGCTAAGAGGTCTCTGCTGTATGAGCTGATGGAGCAGAAGAGGCTGGATGTGCTGTTGGTGCAGGAGACCCACAGTGACTCTGGCAATGAGGCTGACTGGAAGAGGGAGTGGGGGGGGGAGGTGGTGCTAAGCCACAAGAGCACCACCAGCGGTGGGGTGGCTCTTCTCTTTTCTAAGAGCTTTGCCCCAGCATCCTTTGAGGTGGAGGAGGTGGTGGAGGGCAGACTGATGGTGGTGAGGGCAGCATTTGAGCATCATAAGTTTGTCTTTATAAATGTGTACGCTCCCACCACAGGACCACACAGAGTCACTTTTTTGCAAGTTTTAAATGGAGTTTTAAGCAAAACTCGTACTGGGGAGTTTTTGTTTCTAGGAGGTGACTTTAACTGCACCGAGAACGACCTGTTAGACAGGAACCACTGTGAGCCTCACAGAGCATCGCAGAACGCGATGAGGCTGCTCTCAAGCGAGAACGAGCTAACGGACGTGTGGAGGAGAACCAACGGGGATGAAAGACAGTACACCTGGGTGCACTGCAGAGGCACCTCTTTATCGTTGGCCAGACTAGACCGGTTTTACTGTTTTAAGCACCATTTTAACATTTTTAAGGAATGTAGAATGGTGCCTGTGGGTTTTACCGATCACTCCCTGGTTGTTTGCCGTGTTTTTATCGCCAATGTAAAGCCCAAAAGCGCATATTGGCATTTTAACACCACCCTACTATGTGACTCCAACTTTAAAGATGCTTTTAGGTTTTTTTGGGAAGGTTTTAGAGACAGAAAGCAGGATTTTATTTCCTTAAGACTGTGGTGGGACTATGGGAAGAGGGAGATAGAGCAGCTCTGTCGACAGTATACTCTCAATGTCACACGGGACATCACCAGATCTATGAGGGATCTGGAGACTGACATTGTGGAGTTACAGGGTGTAGTGGAACCCACTGGGAATCGAGATCACATTAAGGACCTCAAGTCTAAAAGAGCTGCTCTTGCGGACCTACTAGGCACCAAGGCGCAGGGGGCGCTGGTCCGCTCTCGCTTCCAGAGCGCAGCACTGATGGACGCACCATCTAGTTTCTTTTTTAGCCTGGAGAAGAGCAACGGGCAGAGCAGGTTTATCCACGCCCTGAGATCAGACACAGGACAGGAGCTCAGGAGGCCGGAGGAGATCCGGACGAGAGCCGTGGACTTTTACACAGAGCTGTACAGAAGTGAGTACGAGGAGCATAAAGAACTGTTTTACTCCTTTTGTGGGAATTTGCCCAGGGTCCCGGAAGATGTCAGTGCGGTGCTGGGGGAACCTCTGACCCTGCAGGATCTTTCCACGGCCCTGCAGAGCATGAAGGGGGGTAAGGCCCCTGGCATCGACGGGATTCCTGCAGAGTTTTACAAAGAGTTCTGGGAGGAGTTACGGGAGGACCTTTTAATGGTTTTTAATGAAGTTTTTAAAGATAAGTTATTGCCAGTCAGCTGCAGGAGGGCAGTCATCACCCTCCTACCCAAGAAAGGAGACCTGCAGGAGATCAAGAACTGGCGTCCTGTGTCCCTTCTGTGCACGGACTATAAAATCCTGTCGAGGGCACTGGCCAACAGGCTGAGGGAGGTGATGGACCTGGTCGTCCATCAGGACCAAACTTACTGTGTGCCTGGTAGGTCCATTCTGGACAATGTGTCCCTAATTCGGGATATTTTGGACGTCTCTAGTTCTCTGGGCATTGAAACTGGGCTCATTTCGCTAGACCAGGAAAAGGCGTTTGACCGGGTTGAGCACCCTTACCTCTGGAAAACTCTGGAGGCTTTTGGCCTCAGCCCTGGTCTGGTAGCCATGATCCAGGTTTTGTACCAGGACATCGAGAGTATACTGAAGATTAATGGAGGGCTGAGCGGCCCTTTTAAAGTGCGTAGAGGGGTGAGACAGGGCTGCCCCCTCTCAGGGATGTTGTACTCTCTGGCCATAGAACCATTGCTGTGTCAATTAAGGACGAACATCGAGGGTGTGTTTCTAAACGGTCTCGAGAGAAGCCACATTCTATCAGCCTATGCGGACGACGTCATTGTCTTAATAAAGAAACAGGACGAAATCAGCAAACTGGAGGGGATCGTCAGGGACTTTGGGCTGCTATCAGCAGCGAAAGTCAACTGGGGCAAAAGCGAAGCGCTGGCTGTGGGCGGATGGAGGGGGGGACTTTTAAAACTGCCAGGAGGCTTACGGTGGCGAAGGGATGGGTTTAAGTATCTGGGAGTGTTTTTAGGGAGCGAAAGTGTGGTGGGGAAGAATTGGGAAGGACTGCTAGGAAAGATACAGGGCAAGCTAAGAAAATGGAGGTGGGCACTGCCACAGCTGTCCTATAGGGGCAGGACGCTCATTATTAACAACCTGGTGGCCTCACAGCTGTGGCACAGAGTGGCCTGTGTCCAACCACCAGACCTGCTAGTTAGGAAGATACAGGCCGAGCTGATAGACTTCTTTTGGGGGCGGAATTTCCACTGGGTCAGGAAGGAAAGGGTCTTTCTGCCTAAAGAGGAAGGGGGTCACAGTGTGGTGGACATCAAAAGCAGAGTGGCAACTTTTAGGTTACAGTTTGTGCAGAAGTTGTTAACGGGGTACTTTAACGTTTGGAAGGACGTGGCGGGCTTGGTCTTAAAGAGGACTGGGAGGATGGGACTTGACCGCTCGTTGTTTTTAATGGACACGAGTCTTCTAAACAAGTCGGGCTTACCCCGTTTTTATCAGGAGCTTTTTAAAGCATGGGGGTTATTTAAGAACAGGAAAAGGGAGGCCGCAGATTCCCTCCACTGGCTCCTGGAGGAGCCGGTGATCGGAGGAGCCAGGCTGGATGTGCAGGACGGGGCCACTCCAGGACTGAGGAGCATCCTGAGGGAGGCGGGGGTCCTGACCCTGAGGCAGGTGGTGGCGGCGGCGGGGAGCGACCTGCAGGACGGCGAGGCCATGGCGGAGCGGCTGGGGGTGAGGTCCACCAGGATCGTACACCTGGTGCTCAAGAGGTGGAGGGAGATGCTCACGGAGGAGGAGCTGGCCCTGCTGAAGGAGTACGGCGAAGGCGCGGAGGAGCCAAACTCGGAGGATCCCTTCCCGGAGATGACCCTGACCCCCAACCTGGAGGGGTCCTCCGGGAAGCTGCTGCACAGGGCACGTTATGCAGAACTGGACCTGCACACAGCCAGCGGGAAGGCTTTTTACAAAGAGTGTGTGGTTGTTTTAAATAGGAAGGGACTGGAGGGGCAGCAGGACACTGTCTGGAGGGGACGGCTCCAGATGGGGGGACAGGAGGAGCCGTGTTGGAGGAGTTTTTACAAAGCTCCCTCCAAGAAAAGGACGGGGGACCTCCAATGGAGGGTCCTACATGGAGCCATAGCTGTCAACAGCTTTGTTTCTGTTTTTAATCCCACGGTCGCAAATGAATGTCCATTCTGCAAACTGCCAGAGTCCGTGTTTCACTGTTTTGCAGAGTGCGACAGACTTTTAGAGCTTTTTAGTCTTTTAAAGGAAAGTTTTAAGCTCTTTAAGGAGGAGTGGTCCAGAAACTGTTTTATTTTTGGGGCTAGATACTACAGGGCCAACGCAGAGAAATGGCGACTGCTTAATTTTCTAGTAGGGGAAGCGAAGATGGCCATCTACCTCACGAGGAGGAACAAACTGAGGGGAAAGGAGAGTGTTTTAGGAAGAGTGTTTGTAGCGTTGGTCAGGGCCAGAGTCTTGATTGATTTTAACTTTCACAGACTGATGAAGAGTCTGGACGTCTTCATCAAGCTGTGGTGTTTTAACGACGCCATCTGCTCCCTGGTGGAGGACGACCTGTGCTTCCAGTCTGTTTTTAACGTGTAGGACTCTGTTAGTGAACCAAGTGTGTTTGTTGTATTGTCTGTAACTGTGAACTAGAGAAAATGTTAAAATAAAGATGCTTTAAAATCAAAATCATTTCAAAATAGCCTCTCTCTCTCTCTCTCTCTCTCTCTCTCTCTCTCTCTCTCTCTCTCTCTCTCTCTCTCTCTCTCTCTCTCTCTCTCTCTCTCTCTCTCTCTCTCTCTCTCTCTCTCTCTCTCTCTCTCTCTCTCTCTCTCTCTCTCTCTCTCTGCGTTTTTTTTATTGCGCTGCATGTTTTGGCAAGCTCCCGCATTCCTCGCACCCAAATTAACACGGAGGTGAAGCGAGCAGCTAATGAGTGGAAACCACGCGAGATGGGAGGAGACGGGGGCGTCGGGGTGGAGGGGAATCGCAAGAGCTGGAGTGGGACGGCCGCCATATCACCTTGAGTTATATGCATCAATATAAACACCCTATAACACGATAAACAGCCGAGAAGTTGAGTCTTTAGTGTTGTGAAGGACTTCATGTTGTGTTTCCGTCTAAATCCACACAGCCGCCCTGCGAGACGCACCAACGCGTTTGGTCGTCGGTCCTTGAGTCTGATGACGATGGCGATGATGATGATGATGATGATGGACGGATGATTGATTGCGTGTGTGTGCGTGCGTGTGCGTAAAAACTCAGTGATTCAGTCCTGTGCTCCACAATGGAAGATGAAACTGTCGGCTAAAGTCAAACACCGGGGAAAGACGATATCTGTGGCTCGGTCGCAGAGCCCGGAAGCCCCGCCCCCGCTGGCTCCCTGTTTATTGAAACGTACGTACATACATACATACATACATACGTATATACAGATACAAAATAAATATTATTAGATGGAAAATTGGCTTGTACACTTGTACACACTGATAAACACAGCTCCAAGACTCCTCTACACCTCTATAAGGAAATGACTCAACCCTTTCTCGTATCAAGGAAGCTCAGTTTGATACGCCTTCGTCCATAGACCTCATTTGATACGATTTTGTCGCCGCAAAATATTTTTTTATTGTGCATAGATATGATTTTATGTCTGTACTGTAGTTACAGAAGTAACGGTGAAACTGGGATCCAAAGAGTAATTTGACATTCGCATTCGTCTTGTAAATTAAATAATGTTTAACTGTTTAACTAGTCATCACTTCCCTAGACCCCCTGGAACCTTCTGAAGGACCCCCCCTGGTGGGAATCACTGCTGTATGTGATTTTTCATTATAATGCATAATAAGATTTAGGGTATACAATTGAGGGCTGTATTTTTAATTTTTGGACATGAATTTTTATTTTTCAGTATGCCTTTGTCATTTTTATTGTTTTTCTCTTTCTCTCATTTTAGGTTATATCTGTTGTTTATCATTCGGTTTAGTGTATTATATAGTGACAGATTTTTATTGGGTACAGTGAACTGTTAAATCATTTATTACGGTTTAATAATATTTTGCCTGTTGTGTTGATGTGAGCCGCTGGCAATGCAATTTCCCGTAACGTATCCGTATAGATGTTCTGGGGGGCTGGTAGATGAGTATCTGCAGGAATATGCATGGCGACATTTCATCATCTACCGCCCCCCGCAGGGAGACACGGAGCGGGGGGGGGACACATGCATGGTCACACCCACGGCATGGAGGGTAAGTTATAGACACCCCGGCATCCAGGGCTGGTTAATGAGCGACCCCTCTGCTTTGTGAGCTCAGGGGCTGTTGTTTTCCCTCCCCCTCCTCCCTCACAAAGAGGCCTCACGGCGAGCCTCACGGCCTCCAGAGGTGACCACCTCCATGTCCCCCCCCCGAGCGGACGCGCGAAAGGGACCGGAGCACAACTCCGTCCGCGCTCTCTGAAAGCAGGAGCGGGCGTACGAAGCCTTTTTCGTCCTCGTCGAGTTCGGTGTAAACAAGGCGAGAAAAGAGCGGCCGACGGGGCGCTCGCTCCCGCGTACGGGGGAGAGGAGGGGGGGGGAAAAAAGCACTAACTCCTGTTTGACCATCGGCCTTGAAATGTTTATAGGTTTTTCCAACGGGGGGATCGAGGAGTGAACCGCTCGACAATGGGGCCCAAAAAACTCCAGCAGCTTGGAACCTTTATGGAAGTGCCAAATATGAATCACGGCGCTGCAGATGCCAGATGAGCCTTTCCTGTGTTGCTAAGAGGGAGAGAGAGGGAGAGAGAGAGAGCCCCTCGGACAGAAACAGACCAGGGAGCGGGGGAGGAGGGGGAGGAGGTTCGGAGATGGCTGTACAGTGCCGTACGTGAGATATAACTCCCCCTCTCCCCCGGCTCCCCCCTCCGCCTGGGTGGTCTCCAGTTGATTTTTATACCGCCACCTATTAGCACCGCGGGTCAGTGATTTATGCAGCTGTCAACTTCAACTTCATCAGCACCGTCAACCACCAGTGAATTGTGGGTATCCTGGCAAAGACGTTCCCTCTCTGTGCCTCTTACTTTTAGGGCTAAAGTAAACTGCCCCTGTGCGTCAAAAAAAAAAAAAAGAAAAGGAGAAGGGGGGAGGATTTAGGGGGAGAAAACAAGCACGAAATGGCCCTGGAGCGGAGCAGCGCCGTTCGCCCTGAGGAAGAGTTTCCAGCCCGAGCACATGTTTGGACACGTGGTGGAAAGTAGCAACGTTAATGCACCTAAATACATTTCTACAAGTATTTACTGAAGTATGTTCCGTTTTTTTAGAGACTTCAGGCTCTTCTCACCCGATCCACTTGTTTTTTTAGTTGTTTTTTTTTACCCCGACCGGCGGCTGCGCCCGCCGCGGAATCGGTCGGCGATGTCCTACAAAACGATCCGGAAGGGGAGATGTTTCGCCGGAGACGGACATCACCTGGGCAACCGGCTGCTGAACAACGCCGAAAATATTTCACTTTACGATAACGTGGCTTTACCAGAATAGCGTGAAACCCGGGGAGTGCAGGCCCGATCCGGCCGCGATGGAGACTCCGGGAGGGGGAAACGGTCTCTGAGCCGCTCCTAATGAGGACGCATCGTCCAGATTCTATTATATTATACTAAATATATTCATGCTGGACCGGTTCGGCCAGACGCTGAAGGCACGACAGGAAGCAGGAGTCCACCTATGGGTGATTCGTGCAGTCGACAGAAGGATCCTATTAGAGGAAATGAGTGTTTTCCGGTCCTAATGTAATGAGTAGAACAGCGTTTCCAAACCGTTATTCTACACATCTTACTAGAACACACCGCCGTCCTGTGAAGCACTACACAACGCCACGAGCCCAGAGAACTCTGCTTGTTATTGTTCTGGCCCACTAACACTTAGTGAGGCACGACTCGCAGACGATGGGTTTGTAGCGAACAAATGTTTTGTCGGGAGTGGTTGTTATACTGATAGAGCTTTGTGTGGTGGAGGTGAGTCCTCTCAGGCGTCATTTGGGGCTTTCAGAGGGAAATACCGATTTGTGTAAAAGCCATTTCAAAAGCGGCTCGAGGATCTTCTTCGATTGTAAACATTGGTCAATCATCTGGTGAAACTACTCAGGGGATAAACGGAATACTACAGGAAGACAGACAGACAGACAGACAGACAGAATACACATGGTACTTTATTTAGCAAACCAACCTTCATTCGCGATATTCTCACACACACACCAAAGTGAGGTCCGAGTAAATCCACCTGGTAGGTGAGGAGCCATGTTTCTGATGCACAAGAAATAGTAAATTCGGAGATCTGTCCTCACTTCTCTCTCTCTCTCACACACACACACACACACACACACACACACACACACACACACACACACACACACACAGTGTGTCTACTTTTTGTCTATAAAAGAAAAAAGAGAAAAACCCTGTTAAGGTCACACACTAACTTTCCAGATGCCAGAGTGTGATCAAACAGTTCCCAATTAGAAGCATATAATTTGGGAACATTACGATATTAAAGATGGCAGCTTGGTTTTCCCAAGAAAAACTAACTTCACTGGCGGCTGACCATAATTTGGGGTTCTCTTGTATTTATACAGAGGGGTAGTGGTACTAGAAGAGGGCGGGCAGGCGGGCGTGTGTGTGCGTGTGTGTGTGCGCGCGCGCTCAGAAACAAGAAAAAGGGAGAAGAAAAGTGTTGGTAAGCATTCAAATGTACGTTTCTCGGGGCCCGAGGCAGCGTTTGTCAGGGGTGAAAGGGTGGAGAGTCGGAGGGAAGACGGGAAGTGTCACTGGGGAGGTTTTGGCCGTCAGCGCTGGAAAGAGGAGGGGGAAAAAAAAAAAAGCCGGTTCTCTGCAGAATGCTCTGCATCATAGTCAGACTCCGACTGCTCCAACTTAGCTCTAAACAAAGGAAAATGCACTAAATGGAGAAAGCCTGCAGGAGTTCATACTATGGAGTCTCATGCGCCTAGTGACAGACGGACGGACGGACAGATACTAATATCTGAAATGTGAGCGTCACAGCAGCTTGCATCAAAAATGGCCAATATTAACAATAACATCATAAAAAGAAAAAGGCAAAATGCAATAAACCTGAGGATTTACTGAAAAAATGGCAATATACAGTGAAGCTCAGGACTCGCTTGAAGATAGAAAATAGGGAATGTACAACAAACAATAAAAAAAAAGGATAAAAAAAAAACCTGCTGACGGAATGAACACTTGTTATGCACCAGTTGGTGTCTATGTCCTCCTTGTCCTCTATCTTCATCTAAAAAGCAGATCCTCTACAGCCCGAGCATTGCAGGTGTGTGAGTAATAATATAGAAAAAGTAATAGTTTATTTGACTGAACTCAGATCTGTGTCCTGAGTTGACCAGCTGAGTTTGCCGAAGCAGCAGAACAAACAGCAAAACCATTAAAACACGTTTCCTGTTCTGAACATACAAGCACGTTGCCTGTTCCATCACAAGGTTCATTACGAGAAGGAATGAACACAAAGATCACAAAAAGTATTATTGTATGCATCCTAATACATCACTGTGGGGCAGCAGCCCACGAAAACATGGCCGTTTAAACGATTGCCTCACTTAAATCGTTTTAATGTTGTGCAAGAACGCAGTTATGTGCAAACTCATTATTAATGTTTTATTAATTTCTTACAATTGATGTTAACGAATCACTAATGAGGAAGCTTTTCAAGGAGCTGTCATCTTCTGATTTTTCCGAAACCCTTCTGGTTTAGAGAAAAAAACTTCAGAAAAGTTATTAGTTACAAGTTATTTCGAAAAAAAAACATTTCGAATATATCATTAAAAAAAAAAAAAAAAAACGACGACAACAACAACAACAGCATAATCACTCTCACTTTAACTTTCACATGTTATTAAGACAGCTCTGAATTTAGGATTGCATGACTGCAGCGGCAATGGGGCCCTGTGCAGGTGTGCGTGCATACGCGTGCGTGTGTAGGCGTGCATGTGCGTGTGTATGCGTGCATGTGCATGCGTGCATGTGCGTGTGCGTGTGTGTGTGTGTGTGTGTGTGTGTGTGTGTGTTTGCTCAGCCCAGTGAAGCGGTGTGACCCTCCTGGTCCCGCTGCCAGTGGAGCGTACAGAGAGGATCCGACAGGCCGGGGGGGAGGTGGGGTGGGACTGCGGGCTCTGGCCGGGGAGGGAGGCCTGTTAGCGGCGGAGTGGCTCCCCAGAGAGCGCCGGCTGTTGACGCTCTCCTCCTCTATTGACTTCTTCAATAAGGCCTCATCACACGGTTTTCTCCTCCACTCCACCGACACGGGCCGCCTCTCGTCCACGGGCGGACTCACTCTGGCCGAGCGGCGCCATCCTGTGGCCCCAGATAAAACTGCATTGAAGTCATATCCATTCGCTTGATTGGAACTGTCCTTCTAAAAGCTGAAGGGGTCCCCTCAAGGGGTTCTAGGGGGTCCCCGGCGAAATGTTTTACAGTTCAACTTCACCATTGTTTCATTGACAAGATGTTAGCGCCATTAGAACATGCAAGAAGGACTGTTTTGATTTTGTAGTTACACCGATATCTCCCTGTATCTCTATACTCCCTTAGAATTTAGATTAGATTCAGCTAATTGTCATTGCACGGAGCTAGTACAGCTAGCAAGTACTGAGGCAACAAAACGCATTTCTCTGCATTTTACCATCATAGCAACTGATGCATCTAGGAGCAGTGGGCTGCCATATAGAGCGTATAGCGCCCAGGGAACAGTTGGGGGGGGGGGGGGGGGTCAAGTGTATTGCTCAAGGACACATCAGCACGCTACCAGGAGGAGCCGGGGATCGAACCAGCAATCGTACGATTACCAGACGATAGACCGATAGACTAGACGACATGCTCTACCTCGTGAGCCACTGCCACCATGTATAGATTGTATCTTACAGTTAGGAAGGTAACAGTGAAACCACACTGATCAGCCACAACATTAAAACCACCACGAATAAGCACTAATACTGTGTAGCTCCACCTCGTGCCGCCAACAGCTCTGACCCGTGGAGGCATGGACTCCACAAGACCTCTGAAGGTGTCCTGTCCTGTTCCAGCACATCCCACAGATGATCTCTCGATGGGATTGAGATCGGGGAAATTTGGAGGCCAAGTCAACACCTCTAGCTCTTTGTCATGTTCCTCAAACCATTCCTGAACAGTTTTTGCAGCGCGGCAGGGCGCATTATCCTGCTGAAAGAGGCCACCGCCATCAGGGAATACCGTTGCCGTGAAGGGGTGTACTTGGGTCAGCAACAATGTTTAGGTAGGTGGAGTCAAAGTAACATCCACATGAATGCCAGGACCCAAGGTTTCCCAGCAGAACATTGCCTAGAGCATCACACTGCGTCCACAGGCTTGTCTTTTACCCATAATGCATCCTGGTTCCATCTCTTCCCCAGGTAAACAACGGACACGCACCCGACCATCCACATGACGTAAAGGAAAACGCGATTCATCAGACCAGGTCACCTTCTTCCATTGCTCCATGGTCCAGTTCTGACGCTTACCTGCCCATTGTAGACGTTTTCGGCGGTGGACAGGGGTCAGCATGGACACTCTGACCGGTCTGCAGCCCCATACGCATCAAGCTGTGATGCACTCTGTGTTCTGACACCTTTCTATCATAGCAGCATTAACTTTTTCACCAATTTGTGCTACAGTAGCTCTTCTGTGGGATCCAACCAGACTTCACTCCCCGTGTGCATCAATCACCCATGGCCGCCCTGTCGCCGGTTCACCAGTTGTTCTTGCTTGGACCACTTTTGGTAGGTACTAAGCACTGCATACCAGGAACCCCCCACCATTTTTGACCATTTTCCCTGCTTCCAACACATCAACTTCAAGAACTGACTGTTCACTTGCTGCCTTATATATCCCACCCCTTGACAGGTGCCATTGGAACCAGAGGAGCAATGTTATTCACTTTACCAGTCACTTGTTTTAATGTTGTGGCTGATCGGTGTACATCTTTCAAATATGGAATTTTGGACTTAATCATATCAAACAATAAAGATCTTATCAAATGGCCTACCGCATATAAAAATGAGGATCCTTGACATGAATAAGGTTGAGAATCACTGGATTAGACCATCTACTCTATTCACCTAGTGGACATCTAGGAATGAGTTGGGATCCTATGCAAACAAAAAAACACATGAACCAAAAAAAAACCCTGGTGTGGGACAGAGATGGTGAACCTGGAAACCCATGCCCAAGATGAAAACCAACTCAAACCATTAACAATTAATATGAGGAACATTGATTTTTCCAGCGTTTCCAAGGAAGAAAAACAATATATTTGAATTGTGCGAGCTTTTAGGCACTATTGGTTGAATAAATCAAAGTATTTCCAGCACCCGAGACCAAAGTTGCTGCAATTTGCTACTTCATTACCAGGTAGTTTCTCATGCGCTTGAAAGCTGCTTCATGCTTGCATGAATTGCTGCCTGGACACAAACGTGAACAAAGGCCATTGGAAATATTGATTCTGGCCTCACCGCAAATTGCTTGTAAATGAAATATGTGAGGAATCATTTATTTTGGTTTATATCCCTCACTGGGCTTTCCTCAGTTATTGTTAATGTTCCATGGCCACAAACATAAAGAGGTGTGTATCGAGTATAACTCAAATCCTCTAAGCATTGAATGACACATATTAGCCATTACATAGTCAAATATTCTAATACATTTCTATAACAACCGCATTGAACAGGGGATGTCAAGACGGATATGAGTTTGTAAATAGGGACGTGCAGCTAACATTGTCAAACTCAGCGCAGGGACTACATTCTCAGTCCTGGATACTCAGTCCTGGATACCTGCTGATAGAACACCGGCACAAATACTGAAAAAAATAGCTCAAAATAATAGAGGATTACGGAGACCTGGTGTTTAATACATTTTTAAATATTTTATAATTGATACCTTCCTTATTTCAACAAAATCTGATGCGTCGCTGAACTCCAAAAATCTATATATGAGATGGGAAATAGATGCAATTAGGAAATTCTATATTAGTAATGGACCATGTTTACATATACTAGCAATGTCAGACCACAGTGTCCATATAGTCAATGTGCATCAGTGATTGTAAATGAGAGGAGAGACCAGTGGAGAGTTGAGGAGACATATTGTTCATTATTATTCATTTTAACTCTAAACACATTGACAAATAAGAGTAACCTGTGAGCTTATGTTTGCGCAATTTGCTCCAGCTGCCTCCACCCAACCCAATGATCAAATATGTAGGTACAGCACCACTTAGGGTATTTAGTCAAAACTGAATGTGAGAACATTATGAAATGGTTAAGAAATTAACTGTGTGTGTATCATCTACGGTAAGTTGAAACAAGCATTGAAAAGTTAAGTGTCAAGGGTGCTCCACCACCTCTGCCGAGTGGAGGCTGCGTCTCGCTCGAGCACGAGTCTGGGTCGATCACCCGTGCGGCCGTACCTGTTTAAGTATTCATCAGTCACACATAATTAGGCTCAGGGGTGCGAGGCGCCTGGCTGACCCCGTGCCCCCCGACTAGAGGGTGATAATGGAATCTCTCGGAAGATTAATTAAATATTTTAACACACCTCCATTGCCTATAAAAACACCGCATACGCCAGACTCCATCTATCCGCCCGGCGTGCTTCCCGTTCAGTGGATCCTTTTTAAAAACTTTGCATTTCCGTGGCTTCCCACGTTTGAGTTCTCACCCACTGAAACGCTGTGACCGTGTTTCAAATCCTTCAATACCCCTGACGGACCGCATAATAAAAATGTACATTTGACTACGTGGGGAATGAGTCAGTAGTGACTAAGACCTGGTCTCCACACCTTTTACGCCTTTGAGCTGAAATACCAATTTCATCCCTGTGTCAAGTAGAGGAGATAGCAACTTGCTGCATACTAACTGTGCTACCTCAGTGCAAGGCTGCAGAGGGGATCAACCAGCCCAGCTCCAGTAAAATTAGGGAAATACGGCTTTCAGCATTTCAAAAGCAGAATCAATTTAGAGACATACCTCCTGCTTCTTTATGAGTAAAAACACCAACAAGAGATAAGTTGTTTTGAAAGCGTCAACCTTCAAACCCCTTTTTGACATAAATAACCATTCATCCATCCGCTGGCCGCAGTGATTATCAGCTGTGAAGGTTCCTGTGAAACCCACCGCGTTGGGGATGTGGGGTTGCCAATTCAGAGAGCTGAGTTTTGTCGATGGTAATGATCTGGCGTGAAGTATTGCTATTCGAACCTGGAAACCCCCAACTCACTGAAAGTGACTCTCCATATTTCATGGGAGTTACGCTGACTCCCTCTGCAGCCATGGGTTGTGCTTACACAGTTAGCATGCAGCCCATTGCCATTTCCGAACTCGACAGACGGGGATGAAATTGGTGTTGATAGCATCGTCTACATTCTGAGGAACCCTTTAGCAAACACTCAAAAGAAGGGGACCGATTTGACTGGCACTTGAAAAAACAACAACAAGTCGCCAAGAGTTGGTTTCCTTTTTATCAAAATAGACGCAAAATTGACACCTGACAACATTTTCACCCCCTGATTTACGAAACAGTTATGAGCATGAGGTTTTAAATGATTAAAAAAAAAGTCATTCTACATAGGTTTTTTGCATAGCCGCTAAAACAAAAATTTAAAGTAAATGTATCCAAATGTATTGTATTTTACCAAATGGTTGATTCCTTTTTGAAGATGAATTGCACGCCGACAGACAGAAAGGGAAAACCGTAATTCATTAAATTTGCCCCATGGCTTCCAATCTCGAAAAACCTGGAAGTAAAAGGACAGGCCGACGGCAGGACGTTCGGTGGGGCCTCAGAATTCCTCCTCGGCGTTGCGGCTCTTGGAGGACTTGAGCTGCTGCAGGCGCTCGATGCACGCCGCCACGCTGCGCTCGCCGTGCACCTTGTTGTCGCGCGTGCGCACGTTGACCGTGTCGCTGGTCTTCTCCTTCTCTCCCACAACTTCCCCGGTAAAAGACGAGACAAAGAAAAAGGGACGTCAACGTACGGAGGCGAGCAGAGAGGCGTGGAGAGAGAGAGAGGGGGGGGGGGGAAGCAGTGTCTGCAGATAATGTACATTTTAAGACTCGTTTCTGGATTCTACAAAGTATTGCAGCTTATGAACTACGTGATTCTTTATCACACACACAAACACATTTATAATACATTGTAATTTCCTTGAGGTCGTTTACTGTACCAAGTCAAGTAAATAGGAACTGGAATAAATTAAATCATTCATGGATTTCTCTCTACAGGTAAATATGTTTGAGTATGAATAACTGTATTCGAGTCAGACGTAGAAGAAATGCTCCATCTGATGCAGAAGAACCTGACTTATCGGGCCAAAAATAAATACAATTATATGGATAAATCAGACCAAATGATTAAGCTGAAATGAAGGCAAATTTAAGACTTAATATTTATAGTGAGTTTTCAAGGCCAAACATAACATTTTAAGGAGCTGCAGACACCCAGTGACGACAGACGTGATAGAAAGACGGACGGAGAGCGTTTCCACTGACCCAGGATGAAGTTGTACTGGGCCAGCTGCGCATTCCTGATCTTCTTGTTGAGAGTGCAGCCGGGATCCAGATCCACATCAGTCATGAGGCCAGTGCAGTGGAAGTCCTGCTGGACCTGCGCATGCACACACACACACACGAAAGCTTGTTCAGAACAACAGACCAGGACACTCCCAGCTCTACAGTATATCAATACACTGATGAGCCACAACATTAAAACCACCACTAATATTGTGTAGCTCCCCCTGCTCTGACCCAGTCGTCTAGCCATCACAACTTGGTCCTTGTCAAAATCTCTGAGATCCTTACGCTTGCCCATTTTTCCTGCTTCCAACACATCAACTTCAAGAACTGACTGTTCACTTGCTGCCTGATATATCCCACTCCTTGACAGGTGCCATTGGCACAAGATGATCAATGTCATTCACTTCACCTGTCAGTGGTTTTAATGTTGTGGCTGATTGGTGTAGATATAGACTACACCAGAATATCATTATAGCTCCAGGCTCCAAGCTCTATCACTGTAAAAGCTGTTGGATCTAAACCAGAGTCCAAACAGATGCAGCAGCCATGAAAGTGAAATAAATGCCTTAACATCAGTTATGCAGAGACATTATTTTATGCGCCCTGTCTCCTTTCCAGACCCGACACTAAAGGAGGCAGACGCCCTGAAGTCCTCCCGTCTGGTTCTCACTCCCTGAGGGACTCGCTGTTTCCACCGTCTCCAGACACACTCTTACATAATACTGGTCATTTGATAACAAGTAGACCGGCTAATGTTTAGTTTCATGTTTTTATGGCAATGTCGACTCCTGAATGTTAACTGGTTTTTAGAGTCATTTAAGTTTTATTCTAGATTACTTTGATACATTTACACCAAAATTAGCAGGTTACACACATCGTTTTTTTTTTTTCTTTCTTAAACACGGGTAAACCTTCTAAAAATTGGCAACTGGCTCGGAGCCCACCGGGAAGAGTGGGGTTCTCCACTTTGGTCGCCGCAAAACATTTCATGGTCCCCCATGAGGGAAAAAAGTCATTAACGTCTGATTTTGGATTCCTAATCAGTTTATGAAATGATTGATTGATACACAGATATTCCCGTCTATTGATACGCCAACGTCCGGAACTTCAACGTGCTTCATTGTCCTGGGAAAGGTGTGAAAACTAGCGGGTCGACCGGGTGTCATATTTCCATCAGAGCCCATCAGAGCTTGAGCCGGTAAAAAAAAAAAAAGTGTCTATTGAAGGGTCATTCGACCTGGGACTGAAACCTGGGTGTTACCTTTTCCACTAATGATGATGTTAATGGGTGTTACCGGGTTTTTGGTGCAGTGGGAAAGGGGTATCTGCTACTTCTCAGTTTTCTTTGAAATTTTGTTTGAGCCCATGGTTCCTTACTTTTGGAAAATAAAGATATATTTCCAATATATTTCCAGTTTATAAGAAATAACTACATACGACTCCCTCTTTATTGTTAGAGGGAGTTCAAATTGAGAAAAAGAAAAAAAAAAAAAAAGAATTCTGCGACTTAATTTAAATTCCTTAATTCCTGCAATTTTACTAATAAATAAGTAAATACATAAAACTTCATAAATTGTGAAAAATCACTATAAAGTCTAAATTTTTGGCCTCAATCACAAAAAAAGCAAAATGGAAATCCCAGAGGGCCAGGTGTAAAAAGCAGCGTTTGGAGGCTCCTCACCTTCTGGGCGTACTCCTCGCAGGTGGGTCCCACGGGAACCACCATCACCTGGCGGGGCGAGAGCCACAGCGGCCTGAAAGAAGCACAAAGCATATTTACAGTTCCAGATCCAGCAGCGTCCACAAGGAACCCGCTCAAATGTTTACACCCTCACACGGAGCCAGGCAATTCCATTTGGGTCGCTTAAATATGGATATTATAATCGACTGTTTTGAATCCACCGCAACCAAACAAACAGGGAATTCCCAGACTGGAATCTTAAATAAGTTCAACGAGCGTGCTCAAGGTCCGGAGGCGCTTGGTGTGTGCATATTAACCAGGACTTTGCTTCCACCTGACGCTCAAATCTGCATTTTGAAGAGGGGCAATGAAGATAATTCGCTTAATTAATGATGCCACAAACCATTTGCCTCCGTAGTTTTCGGTCAAAATGGCGATCATCCTCTCCACGGATCCCAGAATGGCCCGGTGGATGATGACCGGCCTCTTCTTGTCGTCGCCGTCATGGCTGGATGGGGAGTGACCGCAAAGAACACAGTGAGAGATGCATGATGCAAAACAGAAGCAAATGCATCAACAAAGGGGAGTCAAACTCACTTAAGGTCTCTGGTCAGATTGTTTAAAATGCAACCGGAGCTTTGTTTTTTCTCTCCCAACCAGAATTTGAATTAGATTAGAAGTTTATACCACCAAGTAAGTATCTACGAGGAAATTGTCATGGTGAGGATTGGCGCGTATCTACAGACAATTAGCATTTTAAAAAGCTTGGCAGGTTGAGAAAAAAATTTAACAAAATAAAACATATGAAATAAAATAGAATGAAAAGTAAAAATAAAATAAAAATTGCCCAATATACACAAATAGGCAAAAAATACAAAATAGAATAGTCAAATACATAAAAAAATACAGAATATCTAAATGTGGTTCTTTACACATAGTTTACTGGTGTGGGTATAAATTGTATTTATAAATAATCCTGTATTCCCTAAGTTCTCCTCAAATTCAGTTTATGACCAAGGCTGATTGACACTGGCCAGTATGGACCCCTCTGTGGGACAAATGCAGCCCGTGGGCCATATCTTTCACATCCCTTCACAATCACAGCAATGCACTCAAGCTAGTGCATCACTGTCACCCCAACGGAAGGGAGTCTGTTCTCTGTGCTGAGGCAGCGGGAATAAAAGCCTCGCAGCACAAAGCAGCATGAAATAAATTCATGGCCACTGCGGGGAATTTTTTTTTAATAAAAATCTAAACCTAAATCAAAGGGAGCGGTGTAATGTGCCACAACAGACTTCACACGGAATATTTTATTCTATCCTGTCTCCAATTCCATCCATACTTTTTTTTTTGGTGTTCTGCCTCTTTACAAATAAAAACCAAAACATTGTCACGCAACATGTACCTGACAAAACTGAGATTAAAGCGGATCGGCAGCTGGAAGTCGAGCTGGATGGTGGCACACTGATGGTAGCGGCCGATGGCGTCTTTGATCTCGATGTCAATCTGCAGAAAAGCGTAGGGACAAAGACATTGAGCCGATCTGTCTGCTGTTCCACACACCCCGGGGGTCTCAGCTTGATATTGCACAGCCTTCTTCTCACCTTTGGTCCATAGAAAGCACCGTCGCCCGGGTTGAGAACCCACTTCTCCCCAAACTCGTTCAAGCTGTTCTCCAGTTGCTGCCAAATTGACACAATCATTACAACTCCGTTGCACATTGCTGACATTCTCCATTGATTTCATTGATTATAAATAATCGATCTCCCCTGGAAAAAAGTAATATTAGTCAATCGCTAAAAGTGAATATACAACTTTTTTTCTCTATTATTTGACATGTAACTCTCTCCATAAGCTAGATACGAAAAAAAATAAAATAAAAAATTGAACTTGAGTCTTTGATATTTTCGAAAAACAAGTGTTTTACCGACACTGGGCTGGAGAGCTGCAGATGGGAACAAAACTTCCGACAAGACCAACAATAAAGACCAAATTTCACTTGTTCTAAAAAACACGCCAAATCAGCAGAGCTGTCCATGGAGTGCCTGCAGAAATATACATCCAGGAAAATGTTTTTGTGGTGTCAGGACTGATTTGTTCAGTGTGTGTTCTGGGCCCCGACGTGGGATTCTAAAAGACACTGGGCTTGCAGAGTACTCATGGATTTCTGATGATATCAAGAATAAATCAAAATTTGTTTTGTGTACGAAAAAATATCTGCAAGAAAATCAGAAAGAGGACTTGTGATTTGTTCAGTATTCTCAGCATTTCTGAGTCTGAAGAGACTCCTATGCATGAATCCTGAAAAGTTTTCCCCGCCCCTGCTTCTCTCACCTTCTCGGCCTGGTCCCAGACCTCGGCCTCTCCCAGGAACTTCTCTGGTCTGGTGGAGAGGTTGAGTTTGAACGTGAAGCCGAACACCTTGTAAACGGTGCGCAGGAAGTCCAGGCAGCCCTTGATCTCCTCCTCGATCTGGAGGTGAAAGGCAACAGTGAGGTCCAAGACTAATTCACAATCATTCACACTCCACGAGGCCCTAAGAATTAGCATACGGATCAAATACAACAAAGAGCTGCATGAATCTTGAAACAAAACAATCATTTTATGTTAGTTACCCAGTCTGTTTATTCTTAACTTTGTAGCAATCTAATTTGTTGTTTTATTTGTTTTCACTGTTTATAGAATATAATACTTCTTTACTGTTATTGTATAAGTTTGATACAACAGTCTCCGTTATCCGGTAATTAACGTTTTTTGACAAGGAAAATCTGTTCAAGTCTGACATATTTAAATCTCTTAGGTCATAATGCCAGGTGAAAATAATTCGAAGCACAATTTTAATTTGTGCTGGGTGATAAAACGATAATAATAATTACGACTAAATTTTTTTCCCTCTGTCCAAATAAAATAGACCATCATTTTTTAGAAAAAAAAAAAAAATCTGCATCTGTTCATTTCCGTGTTCGGCAAGTTGCAATGGAAAGCCAATAAGCTTTGACAATCTAAAGCTGACCAGTCATCTCTAACCAATCACGTTTGTCGATATAGAAATAAGCCTCCCAGGACACGCTGACCGGCAGCAATTTTTTTTTTAGGCAAACTCTGGGATACAACAAAATCTGTCCTCTGCATTTGACCCATCCTACACCTAGGAGCAGAGCACACTACTGCCACGCTGTACTGCCACCCAAGTATGGTTGGCAGTAAGGCACACTGGAATTATGTTGCTTATTTTGTGAAAAACAAATAAATAAAATCTTTAAAAAATATATGATGTATTAATTGGATAATATAATAAACTATTATTATAGTACATCGTTAACGCAATAAGAAATTGTTCCATGACAACCACCTCGACCACATCCGGAATTAAATAAAATAATAATGCAACCATTCCAAAGTTTCCAACGTCATAACCTCCTGAGAAGAAGAGAAGAGTCTTCCCAAGACTGACAATGAAATAAGGAATGTTTTCGAGCCTGTTTATAATACATCAGATGAATGCCTGGGCTTAATGATGCCTGTTAGTAATGTAATATCCAGTCTGTGGATGTAATGTGCATCGTGCCTGTGCTCAGCAACAGTTTAGGAGGGAATTTGTCATTGCCGTAACCTTTCCAACGAGTTTAGACTATAAAGTCTGTGTCATTCAGAGGCAGTTTGAACGGCTCAAAATTGAGCCAGACGAATAATTGCGCCATCAAACAGCTGACAGTATTGACGCGCTGTTCGCCGTCCCGTCACAAAATCAAGTTTATGTGTGTATGTGTCTGTAAATATTTACAGTGGTTCCACTTGGAAATTAGCTCTGCCATTCAGCAGACTACAGCAGTATTTCTTTCTTTATTAGAATATATGTAAAATTATATTCTGAGAATGAGCAGTCAGTATCAAACACATATTGTGTTAGTAGAAGAGGGTTATTGTTTCGACTTTTATCCAGATAGTGAACTGAATTAAATTTGTCATATTGTGATGCACAACTGGGTGGTCTCTAAATTGACTTAACATACAAAATGATCATATGTCATCTGAAACATAAAAATAACTTAATTGAATAACTACAATTTTGGTCGTACATAATTGACTGTGTAATTCAATGTGATCAACCTCAGTTAGATTCATAATATATAGTATTTTGTATTGCTAAGCAGATACTATTTTAGATAATTGTGGAATAAGTTTTAATCAATATTTTTTCTTTGATTCAAAGGTAATGGCAAGGTACACTAAAGAGGTAATTGTAAAAGTGTAATGAGTCTGATTCATTAGTTAATATTACTCTTTTATGTTCCTTCTTATTTCTTTCTTGTCCCCATTCATTCATTTTAAGTATTATTATTATTTTGGTTTGTAATTGATGTCTCATGTGCAGCCTATTTATTATCAGCTGTGCAGCAATCTATCTGGTTCCTATATTTGTTTGTATGAATTTGTTTGTAATATTTCTGTGTGCACCGCATGAGGAATAGTGGCTGAATGTTGTTTATTTTGTGAAAAACAAATAAATAAAATCGAAAAGAAATTAGATAAAAACAATTCCCTTTTATTATCATCGTGACAAAATATTCCTTTATCATCCAACTCGACCGCACCAGGAATTAAAAAAAACAAAACATTGACCATTCAAAAAATTTCCAATATCATCCAAGTTATCCCCCTTCCCAGCGCTGATCCTCACCTGGTCCATGGAGCAGAAGATGTGAGCGTCGTCTTGCTGGAAGCGCCGAACCCTGGTGAGGCCGGTCAGTGCCCCCGACAGCTCGTTCCTGTGAAGCACGCCGAAATCGGCCAAGCGCAGGGGCAGCTCCCTCCAGGAGCGCGGGCGGTGGTCGAACATCAGACTGAGAAGAGCGGGAACACGAGGAACTGAACCATGCTGACAGGCGACGACTCAGTCCTTACGTTTTATACGCAGTCTCAAGGAAAACCCTGCTGATATTCAACCTTGTTTCCATGATTTGGTCTTAAGTGGTAGGTTCTCAGCTTCTCACCGTGGTTAAATGCGGTCCAACTGGGCAAACATTTTTAGCCTGAAGAAACAGTTAAATCTCCTTTTTGAAAACAGGAAGGTCATAATAGTCAGTAGATCTGAAAATGGTAGCTAGAAAGGTAGAAACTGTGACTCAAACTTATTGACTCTTTTGCAATTCTGCCAATCAGCTCCTTTGGCTACATCCACATTAATGTGAGATCTAGTAACGGGAAGTTGGGTCACTTCCAACTGGAAACCCATTGAAGCCAAAGTTACGCTCCAGAGTACAGCGGCAATTGCAAAAAAAGAGTTTAATATAAAATGTGATTTTTTATTAAAATATGTAAAAAATATAAAAATAATAATGATCATAATACACCGAGATACCTCAGACCATAATGTGAGTTTCCCCATTTTCAAAAAAGGTTTAACGATTTAAATATTTCAACTGCTTCAAGCCTTTTTTTTTTGTAGACTTCAAAAGACTTGTAGTTTTTTTTTACGTTTTCTGCCAGCATAGTAGTAGGTTTCTCAATAGTAAAGCATACAGCGAGGTTATGCTATGAAGAGTTATAAATGATGAGAACCAACATCTTAATAGAAATCATTGTGGAACTTAGAGATGCACAATCCTAACCTTGAAGGTTTTGTGCAACTATAATGTCCTCAATGAATTTGTAAATTCCATTTGAAAAGGCGGAAAGTAAGTTTCTCACCGAGTCCTCCCAATTTACCATCATGTAAATGGTCTAAAACACAATTTCACCTCCCCCCCTGTATTGTGTTTAGAGGTAGAACTGCAGAAGGCCTCACCAGTGTCCAGGGCAGTTCATGGGTTTGAGCGCGAAGGTCTCCTTCTCCACTTCGAAGGAGAACATGTTCTCGCTGTAGTGCTGCCAGTGACCAGAGGTCTGCCACAGCTTGCTGTTGTAGATGTTGGGAGTGACGACTTCCTGGAAGCCTCTCTTCCTGTACTCACTCTGTCAATAGCACAATAAAAAGATTTCCTTTTGTTTATTTTCTTCCCCGAGGGGCCATTCTCCATGACAACCGAATACAGGGAGGCTTATACCGTTTTTTGTTTGCCTACAGAAAAGGTTGGATTTTGCATGGATGTTTGTTTGTCTATAAGGTATAGACAAAACATCCTGTTAATATTCCTGGCAGATGACTGACTTTCCAACAGGTTTTCTTCCAATTGCTTCACACGAAACCCAAAATTTGCATAGAAATGTGTGTACTCCCGTGTGTATAACTGCATTTTATTCTTATTTTAAATTCAAATCATGAAGTGGGTCCACAGACAGTAAATATTGTTTCATTTTAAAAATGTAGAACGGCAGCATTATAACCTAAAAGGAGGCGCTTCATAATTGGTTTCACTTAGAGAGGCTCTTGAAACATGAAAAGAAGTAGAATTACTGTGTTGCGGTTGTATGCCTCCGCCAACCACTCAAGTTGCAGTTTACTGCACATCCATGTCTTTCAAGACTCAAAATATATGTAGGGAAGACTTTGAAGGAATTTTATAAAAGGTGTTAAGGTTATTTTTTGGCTAAATGGAAGTTATCACTTTATTGACATGTATGATTCCAGTGAATAATTCCAAGTGAGAAACATACTGTCTTCACTAAGAGACAATTTTTACAGGGGAGTACAGAGGACTGATATACAGTTTTTACACCAAAATTAGCAAATTTTAGGCGAGTGACGCCTTTCCCACTGCGAGGGGAAATGCCCTTGTTTTTATTTTTCTGGTGTGGCACGTTCAACGTCACGAACAGGCCGGAAAAGGGGCGTGTCATGGTTCCAGTGTGATTAAGAACAAAACAGTAAAGGAGACAGCAACCTAAACAAACAATGACATAAAACTGTAAAACTTAATAGAAGAAAAAAAAAAAAAAGTATTTTGTGCCGTTCAAAAGAATCTGCTCGTTCCTGAACGACCCAACACTAGAGTAGAAGCAGCATGGTGCCGATGCCTGCACCGCTCCTTCAGCGGTGGGGAGCGGAGACCGGCTTGGGGCGGTGCTGGAGTGGCTGGGAGCCCGGCGGGGAGCCTGGGGTCTCCCACTGTGGTCCCCACGGAGCGACCCCCACACTCACAACATTTCATGCGGGGAAAAAAAGTCATGACTTCTGATTTTGGATTCTAAATGGGATATGAAGTGGTCGAATGACACATGGATATTCCCGTCTATAAAACCCCAGCGTACTTGACTTCAATGCGCGTTGCATTGTGCAGGTAAAGGGGCCATAATTAGCGGGCGACCCCGGTGTCCTGTTCACATCAGAGCCACTCACATAAATGAGTCGGATACAAAGGAGCTAGAACACCCGCCTGTTTCCTAAAAATCAACCGTGTGGGAAGATTTTGGGTTCCCAGTGAACTACAACAGCAATGGAGAGCGAGTGGTGGATCGGATGAGGACGGTGTCTCGATGTTGTTCGACAGTTGTAGGGTATGTGTGCGGAAACAGAGTGAAACACTCCTAATGCGCACCTTTTATTTTTCATTATTCTACTGTACATTGACAAGTCTAGACCCCAAATATATCGACACCACATTTTCACACGCATTTTTTGTTTTCCAGGAAAAAGACAAACATCTTATATCCGGGTCAATATTGTAATTAACCAGAACGTCTCATAATGACAAATGCCGGTTCAGTGGTTGCATAAAATCGAAGCAGTTTAGGCTCGTACACAGGACCGGCAAAACCGGAAATGGACCCAACTCCACTCCAGGCGTTCCTGAGATATCGCATTCACGAGAATGGGACGGCACATGACGTCACAGTGACCTTGACCTGGGACTACCAAAATCTAATCAGTTCATCCTTGAGTCCAAGTGGTTGATTGAAGAAATTCCCTCAAGGCATTCCTGAGATATCGCGTTCACGAGAATGCGACAGGCGGACGGACAGAGGGACAGACGGACGGACAGATGGAAGGACAGAGAGACAGACAGACAAGAGGGACAGACAGAAAGACAGACCGACGGACAGACGGACAGAGGGACATACGGATGGACAGACAACCTGAAACGATAATGCCTCCAGCCTCGGCTATCGAGGCACGGAGGCTTAAAAAGCCAGGATTTCAACAACATACATGCCAGGCCTTTGACTGAGGAGACATTCCTTTGCTTAAACCATCTAATGAATGAGTCCTGTAACTTTTTTATGTCTTATGGAGATTATGCAAATACTACTTTTAAATAAGAAGCACATAAGATACATTCCCTGCCTTGGTGAATGCATTATTAGAGCTCAGGCTTACAAATTACTCCTTTCTCTCCAGAGGCTTCAAACTAAATCTATCAGCCTCACCATCTCCCTCTGGATGTCAAAGAAGAAATGACTCTGCATTTATCCAAATGTTCCTTTCAGAGAACAGACTCACTCCAGTTCCTGGCACACACTAACCAGGGTTGCGAGATATTGCGATACGAGACTAGACATCGTCTGGGATTTGGTTTATTGTAATATCATGATAAAGTTAAACGTTGCCTTTAACGAAATTACAATTTTGGAACTTTGTACACCGTTCTGACCAATGACGCTACCTGCTTGGTCATAATATCCACATTATTAATGATTGTTTCTGGAATATTTCTAGCGTGTAAATATCTTATGAAAGCAGCAATAGTTATCCCCAATATTATATTATTATTATATAGTCTTAAAAAAAAAAAAAAAAAAAAAAAAAAAACTTGATACAGAGGAAGAACAATTGTCAAACTCACTCTGATGAACTGGACCAGGGTGTTGTAGATAAAAGCTCCTTTAGGCAGGAAGAAGCAGCTTCCTGGACTCAGGTCATGGAAGAAGAAAAGATCTTGTTCCTTAAGAAGGAAATACAACACATTTTGTTCATTCATTCATAGGAAAACAATATATAAAATACCTGTAATTCCTTAAAAACAGACTTTGATGCTGTCTGTTCCAGGCACTAAACCGTACAGTGATAGAATTCTCCTTCTGCATTGAGTGGTTCCCAAAGTGTACTGTAGGAGATGCAGGAGCATCATACCCGGCCCAGTTTGCGATGATCCCGGTTCTTGGCTTCTTCCTGGAACTTCTCCCACTCCTTGAGCATCTTGGAGTCTGGGAAGGAGATCCCGTAGATCCTCTGGAGCGTCTCCATGTCCGCTTTTCCCTCCCAGTATGTGGAGGAATTCTACAAGGACATTTATCAAGAATAGTTGGCTTTTTAAGTGTCCCTTCTCCGTTTAGGCAGTGTAAATAAAGATTTTAAAAAAAAGAAAGACAAATAAAAATACAGATGAAATATAAACAAACAGCAATAAAAGACACCAGCTAAAAACTGGCATAAAAAAAAAAAAAAAGAAAAGAAACCTCATAAAAAACCCTGCTGGCATGACTTGGCATAACCAGCACATACAGATGGAACCATTAAAAGGTCAGAGAGAAACAAGAACATTTTGAAGATAACAAAAGACATGCCCTCAATCAAACATGCTCAATTTCCAGATGGTTTGGTATTACAAGATCATTTGTTTCCGTCCAATTAACGGTTTATAACTAAATTTATGTTTCACGGCCTACTTTAAACAAAGCCTGATCGTTGCGAGACCCACCTTGTGGATCTTCATGGCCTTGATCTTGCCGGTGTGTCGGACGTGCGGCCCTCGGCAAAGATCGATCAAGGGACCACACCTGGAATAAACAGCACGTTCAACAGGCGATACCAGGATGACTAGGTTTGGGTGATATTTTTGGGATATATTTTTCCACGGTATAACAGCATGTGACATTTCATTTTTATTTTTTATTTAAGCAGAAAATGTTTGTATAACTTCCATACAATGTATCGAAATTACAATTTTACAATTGATTTAGAAACAAGATAATTCAATTGTATCACAGTATAAACTTTTTGTTTTTAACCCAGCCCCAAATGGCAGGTTTCATTTTTCAAATATGAATTAAGATCTGCCACGAACCTTTTTCTCTTTCGAAGTCTATTCCCATTCCATTATACAACAGCATTTTATCTTATGATAAAATAATAAAAAACCATGCAATACAATGAAAAAAAAAAAGAAAAAAAAATGAATATCAACACTGCAGTTTTGGTCAAAAAAAAACATGAGGGTATTGTAAAAGCAATACCTGTATACCCTCAAAAGATATATCAACAACAAGTACTGAACTCCAACTAACCTGTAAACGGTGGTGGTGGGAGTGGTGACCTTCTCATTAAGGATACGACACTTGAACTTGTTGTACTGTCGAGGAGAACAGGGTCATTTTAGGGGGGGAGGTAGTAGCGGTGACCCAGTTATGCATTGTTCATATGCATAAGTATGTGGTGCATGCAGCGCTACTGCAAGCATGTGTGAGCCTGCATGCGTGCACATATACCTTAAACATTTCCAGGAGAGTCTCTTTCTTTATTTCCAGCCTCTCAAACGGCTGCTTCTCCTTGATAATCTTCTTGCACAAGGTCTCCAGGCCTGGAAAGTCGTTGCTGGAAACCCCCCTGTGAGGAGACACTCGGGTTTAACACAACACGAAAGCATGAAGAATGATTCCGCCGGATACTTTGTAGTCTGCATTAGTATGCCAAGTGTTTCTATTTCCGATTTCTGTTTTCCAGGGGGCATCGACAATGTGACGAGATGTTCCCCCCGTGCACATCCAGAGGTATTGTCCGGCGACAACTCTTGCCTCTGCCAGAAAGTGATAACCTCGAAAAGGCGGATTCGCATGCCCACCGGCCGGGGCATTCAGGGCTTGTGCACTTCAAAATGACCTCGCGAAAAGAGCCTCCAGATGCCATTAGCATAAAATCACTCCAATAAGGGCGCCGCAGAATTAATTAGACAGCACGCTTCAGCATCTCCAGCAGGCGGAGGCGGAGGGGGAAAAAAGCGCATTTGTTTTAGAAGAAGGAAGGTCAAACAAACAAGATGCTCTGAAAGGAAAGGGTACTTAGACTTAACAAGGCCTTACAAACACTGTCAAACTATAGTAAAATAAATCTCACCTGGTTGTACTCCCGGGGAACTGAATACTAGGTCTGGGTATCGACAGGATCTCACAATATGATTTTGATACAAAGGGTCACAATTGGATTCAACACGATATTAACACAAATCAATAAATTGCCAATGAGAATTGCCAAACCAAGCCTTGTACAGAAATGAAATATGTAAATGAATTTGTGACCGGTGGTACAGTATATAAGCGGAAAATGTAACTTCTGAACAAAGTATGGACATTACAATTTTTAAATAGATTCTGGAGCAACAGATTCAATCAAACAAGAGAATTCAATCAGCGCATATGAGGATCTTATCTTTTCAACCCAGACATACAAAATACAGTATGTATAGCATCCTTTTTTTAAGCTAAAACTATTAGAGACCAGATTGTCCTTCCAAAACAAAGCGCAAAAAAAGAAAAAAAATCGAGTTAGATGACATACTGCTCCCACATATTTCTTTTGCGTGTGTGTGTGTTGTGCGTTGGTCTTAATAATAAAACCTGACCGACAGCCTTGCAGCTCAGCGCCTGCCAAAACAAACACTGCATGCAAGTATAATGAGACAGCTAATTATCGTAAGCGGCGAAACGTCCCCACCCGGCTGCACCCGTGTGACTTACTCTGCGCCGTCGAGGAACATGTCATAGTAGAAGCCGTTCTCGATGGGGGGGCCGTAGCAGAGGCAGCCTCCGTACACCCTCTCCATGGCCTCACCCATGATGTGGGCGCTGGAGTGCCAGTACACCTGTGGAATGTCGGGGACAACACTGCCTGATTAGCCAAATCAGCAGGGGAATCCATTGTGTTTAAAATGATTAGAAAACACCAGTTTTTGTGAAAAATGTCCTCATTTCTATGCCGCTGTGGCTCTTTACTGTGAGTCTACAGAGCGTTCTGTCGTTTGAAAAACCTTCACACCCACAAGGTTATTTTTGGTCCAGTTATTCATATTAGCGGGTACCAGATCCGATTCTGTGCTCAGGTAATGGTAAAAACTGATATGGTAACCAGAAATAGAGTGAATTAGTTGCATTCAGTTCCTGTTTTTATTTTTGGAACTTTTTAAAAATGTATTATTGAAGTTATAGATGTGCACAAACAACACCCATAAACTAAAAATACAATTTCATTATCAAAACAAAGTGCTTAAGAGCGATAAGAGCCATTTCTATAATTGAGCTTAGGCAAAGGCTACAGCTCTCTGAAAAGAGCCAAAATGCCCAAAACAAGCCCTCAGCAATATCAAGGAATGCATACTTGTATTGCTATAGAGAACTGAGGTGTATTTTTTAAAAGCAGTTTTATATTATATTACTTCCATTATATCATGTCCATTGGTGTGTCCCATCTACACAATTTCTTGTAAATAAACAAGGTTGACCAAAAATAATATCTTTTATAAATGACACTGCAGTTGACACATCTTGCATGATTTGAAATGAGTCAACAAAAGCTGAGCCAATTATTGTATTGGGCAACTTCAAAATCAACTTAAATCTGGCCCCTCTTATTTGAGCAGTTTCACCCGTGTTTAATTCAAAATGATGGCGCTTTGTAACTTTTGACACTTTTTAAATAAACCAATTGTGAGAAATAACATAGCATCAGGAGAAATCAAAACAATTCCAAAAACAGGAGAAACAAAAATCAGAAATTGAAAAAAAATAATAATAATAAAAAAAATAATAATAATAATAATAAAAAAGCAAAATACACAGGCCTGTACTTTAGTGTACAGCCTCTGACTCAGGCTCTGTTCAGAATGTTTCAGCCTTTTCAACAAATGTTCCATGTAGGGAGCTAATTTTCCAGCATCGTAAAGAAAGGGAACAGAGCCGCGTTTGAATGTGTTCCCTGCAATGCAGCAGCGTGTCGCTGATAACACTTGCAGGTGCTCGCCCCGCGTACGCTTCCATCCCGGTGTTCGCTTGGAGACCTTGTTTCGTTTTGATAGAAATGCTAAACGGCGCTGCCATCAGGCCAATTAACAGTGCTCAACCAAGCCAATGGAAGACAACACCATCCATTGTTTTCGACACAAAGCATTTTAAATAAATTACCCTTTTTCATAGCTTTGCTCAAAATTCTTTGGAAAGAATTGGAGTGCCAATAATATTTGTAATGAGTTTCATCGGCGTAGTGATCCAGAAAATGTAAAAGGAACTGCTTAATAAGGAAAAGATAAAAAATAAAATGACCCTTTAACAAGCAGACACTTACTGCCTGAGCCTCCTCGTCCTCAAACTTGAGCAGCTGCAGACTACAGTCGTCCTCCAGAGGTCTGTCCAGGTCCCACACATCGTTGTTGACTTTAGAAATCACTGTGTTGTCAGCAAGACCTTGACTGGACAGGGGGGAAAAAATGTTTTTTGAAATAGATTTCCAAACACCATTTCTTTGAGTTAAACTAGTGCAATGCCTGTTCAAAACATGTGTTTGGAACGGGCTGAACTGTTCCGAACCCTGTGACCGTTCAAAACATGTCTGTTCCTAATGGGCTGCACTGTGGATGTAAATAAGTCAGTCGCAGAGCCCTGAAGCCCCACCGCTGCACACTACAAGACCTGTGCGGTCAAAAGTCTCTTGAGAGATATTTTTCTGGAAGTACCCAACAACTTTCCCCCGTTGTTCGAAGTTACTCGAGGGCAACGAGACTGAATTCATTGTCATAGTAGTAGTCGACCGAATTTCGGCCTGGACAATAATTGGATCTGTTAATCATCACTTTTCCAATTATCTGAATCGTTATTTTGTCGGATGATTGCCGATAAAATAAATACATAAATAAAAATGCGCTCCCCTGGCTCTGATGCAGCTGCATCTCTCTGAAAGGTTTCTGCTGGTAATCTGGCTCCATGTCCCGCCCGCAGCTTTTTCGGATTAGTTATACATCACGAATAAATAGCAGGGTTATCAGTGTTATTAACCCAATCAACACTGGATTTGTAGGAGAGACGTGGGGAAGAGAAACGCAGAGAGAGATCGATGGCTGAGACGAGAGGCTGTTTATTTTCAAAGGTAAGAATTATGGTAAGGCTAATCAAATGGTAGTCGTAATCAGATTTTTATCCGTAAAATGCACCTAATTGCCTTGTTCGGATGGTGGGAATCGGAAAAACCAGAAGTTGCTCAAAAAGGCAGTGAACGGAGCTACTTGCTTTTATTGTGGGGAAAAAAACGGATGCAATTTTTCCACTGTGTTGATTTTGCACTTTTCCGTCTTAAAATAAAAGTCTGCCTCCGAACAGACTGAAGATGGATGGATAATGCCTCACCTTACGTATGTCACGCCGTTGCGGCAGATGGCAAATGTTGTAATAATCCATGAATGGTGCCATCGCGCAAGTTCCAATGATTCCACTATGCCTCAAAACGCTCACGTTGCATGTATTGCATTCGGCTGTTTTGCTTTTGCACTTTGTCTTAAAATGATTCCACACCGCTGACATATACTGTATGTTACAAAGGCATGTTAAGGAAGTTTTGTGTTGGAGTTTGTATGACTGTAAATTTTGACACCAAAATTTTCATTTTTACTGCAAAAGTTCATGGGCCCCAAATATCGATTATCGGTCTCCTTGATTACTAACGGGGGGTGAGACGATAGAATAAAATTATATATTTTACTGTTTTTACGATATCTTATGTCCACTGAAGAGGGCAGAACAGAGACCGGCAGCTTGTGAGAAGTGCTGCTAGGTACCGGTACGCGCTCCATAACAGTAGTTAACGTTATGGATATGATTTTGGATTGTGATATATCAAAGATAAGATAATAATGTTAAACGGAACATGATGCTGTGATATGAGTAGAATTAGGAGGAAAAAGGGTGGCGCTAATCATATTTTTTCCATTCATTACCATGTTCAAAGGAAGGTATCATGCGTGCCTCATACTTGTATTTAAACATTGGACTTCTTGAATGTTGTTTTCATTCAAGCCTATGGGCAAAAGTTCCTTGTTTTAATTTTTTACAGAATAAATGGAAAGCAAAGTTATATTTGCACCCCCACACTTTCGCTGATCCGAAAAATGATCCAATCCGTGACTCTAAAACTGTGATACGATCCGAACCGTGATTTTTGTGATCAATTGAACCCCCCGGTTGGACAAAAATATTCGGTTGACTAAAAATGTTCATGAAAACTGTTCCTAAATCAATCCAAGTGGTTAATTTAAGCTCTTGACAAACATGAATATTTTAAATTACTAACTTGCAGTATGATGCATTGATATAAAAATCAATACATTTCACTTTGCCAGAAACAAACATCTGAACCTGCTGGGATAATTCAATCCGTAACTTTAACTGCAGCCTGCGTGCTTCTCTCAGGGCCATTAAAGGGGAGCCATTAAGTTTTTAACTACATATTTTGTCAATAGAAAATTAATTTCCACTTAGCAACCCCCATTTCCATCTAATGAACCAATGTTACTGAAGGAAAGATAAAAAGGCTGTCCTCTACTGTTGACTTACACTGTTTTTTGCTGCTGTGATGCCTGCATTTCTCCACAGTTATTAATAAAGTGTTATCTTATCTCTATAACCACCAACAATTGAGACTATTGTCAAGGAGATTGGTACTTTCTGCATAATGAATCCCAAAGCCTGGCACTCGGTGAGATTTCCTGTTATATCTGATAGAGCGTCCAAAGCAGACGGGAAGAGCCACAGTTATCTCTACATTAACAAAAGTGATGTACTTGAAAATAGCTGTTGCAACGCTATGCCACATGAGAGCAGATACAGCTATTGGTAACCAGAGGCAACGAAGCACATGGGAAATAAAGTCTTTATTCCAGGAAACATTACCGCTTCTCCAAAACTAGCCTTTAAGAACTAAAAATTGAAAACCCCAAGAAACCTTCTGTCAAATCCCCATGTTCCTTAAAGTGTATTTATGTAGACAGTTCTTTGGCACGGACACTTGAGGTCAACTTTTTCTTCTCCTTCTTTCATTTTTGTCTAATGAAGACACTCAACATTAGGTCAGATTGGGAAAGAACAGTCCCCACTGCCACACTGACCTGATCCCACTGGCCACCTGATAAGGGGTGGTCTTCCAGGATTCTGCCTCAACGACCTTTCCATCAGGCAGCGTCACCTTGATCGGTCGGCTGTTCTTCTCCGCTCTCTCGGTCATCAAGGCGTCGTGCTCCGCTTTCAGCTTTGTGTAGAGCGTGAGGCGCTGCTCGATATACTGAGGCTGCGGCGACAGCTGTAACATGACAATAATGCAGCCAAGGCAATGGAGGAAAGTTAATAACTGATCTCCACTCGGTAGTCAATCACCGCCTGACTTTTTGTCACATTGTGGCGATAACGTGACACATGAGGTAAGTGAGCAGTGTTTTGGTTTGTTGCACATATACAAAACTATATATGGCTGCCTCACAAACAGTTCATTTTATTTGTGCTGTTATTTTGTTTGCAACTAGTTTTACAAATACCATATATACAAGAACCTTCTGCACGACACAGTCACCTGTAGAACAACTATTTTGCATTGATGGCAACACATGCCAATAACGTGAGCAGTGCATTGACCAGAATCTGGTTTCTACTGTATGTGTCACTATACGAGGGTCACACATTAATTAGGATTGGACTGCATTGCATTTCTATCAATACAGCAACGTATGTATGTGAGATTGTGGCAAGATTTCGGATCTTCAGAGACCCAATCGACTGCCTACCTAACAGAGCTGTTACCATTCTGAAAGACTGTGTGTCTCTGCACAATTTTCTGAGCCACTCAGCTGACGCCCTGCCAGAGCCACACAGGTACTTTTCTTCCGGCGGAGACAAACCGTTTCCAGTGACACCTGCCTAGATGATCCTTCATGGGCAAGAGAGAGGCCCTGACTGTCAGGAATAATTTCAGAGATGACTTTGCCTCCGAGGCTGGAAATCGGCCATTCCAGGAGAATATTGTTCAGCATGGAGCCCTGGACTCAAATAAATAAATATAAATTGTGTAGTATGCTTTCGGTTCACATTAACTTCTGATTGATTAAATTGTCTACTTTTAACATTTTCACATTGTGTTTTGTGTGTCCCCCTGTTTGTCATATTTCAAGATTGGTAGTATACGTGTACTCTGATATATAAGTTAGGTTAAGAAAATATTAGTCCAGTACAGTAAGGCATTCTTTCAGAGGCAGTATTTATTTTTATTACTAAATAATTCTCCACTTCAAAAATCAATAGTCGATTATTTGCACATTACCGTTTACATATTACGACAAATAATGAACTCATATAGAAGAATATATAATTACAGCATGTTTTTCTGTGTACAGCAGAAAAATAAACAGTGGTCTAAATAAATATGCCTGTAATAAACTTAAAATTGAAAAACTCAACTAAGGCGGACAAAATGTCCATGTGTAAGCATCAGCTGGTTGATCTCCCTCATTAATCGTCTCCCTTCTTGCTCTGGCAGCAAAAAAAAAAACTGGTGTGAATTAAGTGATGAAAACTGAAAAGATGTCACGCTTCTTGGTGGCTGTATTCTCCTCCCGCAGTTCTCATAGCCGGTCCAGAAAGGCTCTCAACAGGATTCTGCTTTCTCTTTCTCTTTCTCTTTCTCTTCCTCTTCCTCTTCCCTGAGCTGAGCTGAGCCGCGCGGGCTGCAGGACGAGAGGTGGTGGGAGGATCTCTCTGGGGAGGGGGCTGGGACGTAGACTGAGAGACAGGCGCTGCTTGCTGGCTGTACTGGTTGAAACGACTGAGGTGTCGAGTCAGTTTGTACGAGGAAGCTGGCTGCGATCCGACCACCCTGACTACATTCCTCATGTGAACATTAAAAGCAACATAACACGGGGATGGTAGCTCAGGAGGTAGAGCTGGTCGTCTTGTAATCTAAAGGTAGCTTGATCGATCCCAGGCTCCTCCTGCTGGCATGCTGTAGTGTCCTTGAGCAAGACACTTAACCCCTAATTGCTCCTGATGGCTGCGTCCGTCGGTGTTTGAATAATTGTAAGTCGCTTTGGATAAAAGTATCTGCCTAATGTAATGTAAACGTAAACATAAGTTAAAGCTCTGTACAGATAGTGCGATTACAAACTGTAATTTTTACTTCCCATAATATTCTATATAGAATACTTGTAAACTATGCTCGTTGACCTAAATATTTGTGTTTGGTAGCAGGTGAATTTCATCAGAGCAATACAGTTAAATAGTTATTTAATAGTCAACATGTAGGGTACTGTAATTTAAGACTATGATTCCACACTCATACAATTTCAGTGAAGTATGTTGCAATTTTGCCATTGCACATTTCAACTATAGACAAGACAAAGAAAACATAACGTTGTCAATTTATCAAGGCTGGACTCGGAGGTACGTGGTGGTGCTTGTGAAAGTCAAGAGAGCCATCCCAGCAGTTCCAGAACCACTGGATACCCAGAACCACTCACAGCATCCCGCTACGCACATAGGGCACTGTTCAGACCTTTGCGCTCCTAAGATACAGTAACTCACCTCCGCTCTTCCACCAGCGTCGCCCGAAGCACCTTTCGCCTTCTTCTTTCCTCCATCTTTAGCACCGGCAGCTCCTGCCTGTCATCAAGTCACAGAATTGTGTCAAGAATATATATATTTACCTTAATATTAGAGTAAATATGATGAGTCGGCGCGTGCGCGCACACACACACACACACACTTTCCATTAGAAAATTGCTGCCAGTCAAAGTGTACTGGAAGATTGCCATTTCTCGGACAAATGGGAGAGATTCCAGTGTACAAATATTATCTGTGTTTATTGAGCTTAAAAACAATTGATAAGCAGGATATAAAAAGAATGAAGTCATGTCGATTTATAGTATTTTTTATTGAATATTCAAAATAAAAGAATTCCAGTAGGGTTACGCGGTTCGAAAAATAAATAAGTAAATATTAGGCATTTTATGATTTGAAATCAAATAATTTTCTGTTTGTGATCAGTAAATAACAAGTGCAGATGCTTTAATTAACATTTTACTCAAATACAATTTTGACGAAAATCAATAAAAATGGATGAAATGGCAAGCGGGTTTAAATAAACAACAAAAGTTGGCGGCGTTGCACCGCTTGTCGACATATTTTACACAATGGATATTCACCGTCTGCTTTGCGTCTGAACTTAAATATAAATATGATTAAAAAAATAAAAAAAAAAACCTCCAAACTATGGACTTAGGTGTGATTGTCGTCCCATGACGTCATCTTTCTGCTTCCCCTCCGCGCTCTGGATGCGCCGTCACGACTCCGCGCGCGCGCTCACGAGCCCAATTGTGCACGAGGGAGGAGGTGGGGCCTATTTCTACGTCGACAAACGCGATTGGTCGCGAGCTTTACGTCGTCCGAACCGATTGGCTTCCCGTTGCAACTTGCCCAACGCCGAAACGAACAGATCTGCGGATTTTTACTAATTCATGGGGATAAATATTGCCGATACATATTCTAATAATCATCGTTATCGTTTTGTCACCCGGCACGAGTTAAAATTGTGCTTGGAGGGAATTATTTTCACCGAACATTATGACCGGAGAGATGAAAATGTCAGGACTTCACCGGATTTTCCCCAGTCAAAAACCGGTAACCGAACCTCAGAGAGAGAGAGAGACACACACACACACACACACACACACACACACACACCTGTATGTACTAGGAAAGTGTTTCTCAGCTCGACTTTCTGCCATGGCAAATGTTTTTCAAAATGTTCAGCAAAATAAGCGGGTGGCGCACCTCTCCACCTCCCTCGAACGTCACGAGCATGTTTACCTGTGACTGTGATCGGGCTTCTCGTAGCACGACTAGAGCTCCGTGTGAAACCTGAGCTTGTTCGGATGCAGAACATAGTTGGTTTAATGGCCGCAAGAGATTATTCGGTGCGGCCCGGCACGTTTGACTTTAAAACACGTTTTGGGAGTTTTTTCTTTGAATTTGAAAAAAAAAAAAAAAAAAAAAAAGTCACAGCAGTTAAACACTGTGCTGGGGTTCTGGTTTCTATATATCCATCTGTATAAAATGCTTGCAGGGCGATATAACGTTGGTGTACTTGCCAAAATCTAATTATTGTTATTATTATTATTATTATTGTCATATACAGTAAAGCACATAACCTCAAGGTTCCAGGAAGTTTGGAAGCTAAACGTCATAGCGGCTAACCACAGCGCCGGCGTTCACGTCCCAGCATGCGGCTAACAGCTGGCTAGGCTCACCGCTAGCCGCCCACTTGGGTTAACTCTTCCCGCGGCGACGCGCTCGCAACAAAGCCTCACCTTGTCGCCGTCTCGCACCTGCAGTTCGCTCATCTTCTCCGCCACGCTGCCCTCGGCCATGACAGCGCTGCAGCCTCGTCTCCTTCCCGCGGCGGTGACGCCAACCGGCTCAGCGGGGCTCGGGCAACTCCGCGCGAGCCGGGTGCGCGACTGATGACGTACCCGGATGTTGCGAATCTGACGCAACAATCGCGAGCGGTGACTTTATTTTCACCTTTTTACTCTCTTTGTCAGTAATAGGGTAAACGATGGGAGATGTTTGGTAAGAAAAATACATACATAACTATTAAAATTAATTATATATGTATTTTTTATATTCTATTTATGTTTATTTTCTATTTCCCATTCATACCCATGTGATTAAATGACAATAATAATAAATAGATGATGTACCCTGTGTGTATATGGTGGTGCCAGGGAGTGTCTAAAAATGCCTCTTTTCTGATACTTTATAATAAATGATTATTTGGACGATTCTACATGTATGCACAGTATGCACACAGACATACAGTCACACTAGTTTTTTTTTTTTTAAAGCCCATCATCATGTTCTGTGATTATTCTGTTGATTTATGAGCTGATAGCGCGGGACTCAAGAGGAACGTCAACAAGGAAAGGAAAAAAAAACAACAGGAAATGTAATAAGAAAGAAAAGTATTAAAGTGAATTCAGTGATTTGTTTCTAAAATGCATTATAAATGTCAGAAAGTAATTGGCAAAAACATGCAAAGAGACCGAACCATGTCGTATTGAATTGCGGAGTCAAACTGTTAAACTGTCTCAACGTTTTCGCGTTCGGGATTATTTGGGGCGGGGCATAATAGTGACTTGATGACGCGGAGCGGCGTGGCCCCTCCCCACTAACGCCACATCAACACCGGGTGGGAATCGAAGCGTCAGTGGTGAAATAAGATAAGCTCACAGCCTGGAGTCTGCGCTCAAACGCTGTTGAGGGAATAAACGCCTGGAGTAAAAGGCGTCTTCTGGGAGACCGTGAACTTATGCCACGGACGCCCGTAACAAAAAAAGAAGCGTCCCGCTGGTTTGACCGCACAGGGGGTTTGGTTATGTTAGCGTTAGGTGCGTGCTAGCAGGCCGCGGAGCCCCGACTCAGCGGGGGGTCCAGCAGCCAGACAGCGCTGCTTCGAGGTCAACGGCTAGAGACACAGGACTGGATTCAGTAAAGTAACATTAAAACATGGAAGTTAATCTGATGTAAACGTTTATATATTATTACACGGTTTGGGTGTGGTTTCAGCAGACATGCCCCCAGCGTCTCGGGAACTGCCTTTTTTTTCTCCACGATTTTTTAAACCTAATTTTGTATACTTTGCCATTTCTTTAATCATTTAAATTTGGCTGTACGGTTTATAACACATTTTTCTGTGGTGTGACCAAGTCTGAACACATGTTCATTTTTGCTTTACAGGGACATTTAAGGTGCAGTTTGTAGGATCAACAGAACAGACTTGGAAATAGAATATATTATTATAAGTATGTTTAAATTACCGTATAATCCCATGAAAATAAGAATCGTTGTGTTGGAATTAGCTAGCGGGTACACTTCATGTAGGCAGCCATGTTGCACCGCCACGTTTCTTCTACAGTAGCCCAAAACAGACAAACCAAACACTGGCTCTAGAAAGGGCCTTTCGCGTTTTTCGCAGCTACTGTCTCTTCTACAGAGGCCGCCATGTTGCACCGCCATGAGGAGGGGGTATTCAATTGGCTGTGATCTGCAACCTCACCACTAGATGCCAGTAAATTCTGCACACTGCACCTTTAAGTAGTCTAAAAGTTAAGTTAAAAAATAAGCTATACTTTCCGAATGTACTTTGTCATTTGGCTTTTATAGCCTTAATAATATTTAATACACAAAACAGAATTCATGTCATGAACAAAAACACTTTAAAATGAAAAAATATTTTTTTGCCATAAGTTCCCTGTGGCCATCTCTGCAAATAACTACTGTATATCCAGTATGGATGTCAAATTACATTGTCTGTGTAGTCATTTAGTGATAATAGCTCCTTCATGTAAATGTCTTCCCTTATGCTTTTCTATCAGATAGCTGAACAATAAAAAACATTTGTGAATATATTTACACAGATGAGCCCTTTGGATGACTATTGACTATTGACACTCTAAAATCTGGTAACATTTAGTTTAAACAATGGCCTTCGGCCAATTTCCCAGATTTTAATATAAAATGAAAACAAACAAAAAAACCAAACACAGACTCCAGACTTGTACCACTCCCCTACTGCAACATCTTACAATAGGTTCCAAAACAACAGCGAGAGAGGAGCACGACAGCGACCCGTCGGGTTCCATCCTCGACGACAGACTGACCTTTGGAGGCGTCTGTCATGGAGCGCACACCAAATGTCACTCAAGCCTGTTTTTCCTTAACAAACTGAGGAGACTGAATGGGAACTGAATGGGTCGGTGCTCCGTGCCTCCTGTCCCTGCTTCATTGAGCGGGTATTGACCTTCAGTTGCAGAACTGTTTGGAACAATATGGAAGACTATGAGACCAGAGAGGGGGATAATGACGAGTGGTAAAATCACTGGAGAAAAAAAACAGCTAAATACCGCCAGGGACCCTTATGAGGAGCGAGCAATCCAGAAAGGAGAATATATTGTATAATGGACCTTCAAACCACATTTCAAAAAAAAAAAAAAAATCACCTCTGATCTCTATTATAGTCTGGAAGTACAATAGAAGGCCACCAGGGTTGAGCGCCTCCTCAACAGCTTTATGTGGACATATCTGAGGCTGGGAGCTCAGAACACCCCCTGAAGTTCCTGCATGGAAACATATTCTATTCTACACCTTTCCCTTTTCTGCGTCTCCAAATATTGATTCTTTATGCGTGTGGAGTCACTGGGTCGCTTCACTACAAACCCTCCTCAATGGCTTTAAAATGCACTGGTGACTTTGCAACGACTTTTAGATGGCAGATGCATGTAGGTTGCATAGTATAGTATCAATTCAGACAATTTAGACCAAAATTATCAATGTGAAGAATCTATCAGCTGGTTAATTGACAACAGGGGTGCATATTTTGACAAATTTCTTTAGCCTTAGTCTTGTGTATTTTTATTTAATTTAGTCGTATATACTTAATCAATCCCGGTAGTGCAAACTAGTTCCTTTATAGTTAAGGTTGTTTTTTTTTAATTATTACAATGGCATAGGATTTTACTTATATCTTAAATATACAGTATCATACAATTAATACAAAACAGTGGCTTAAAAAAGTAGTTTTATGATAAGGACCTTGTGTGAGGCTTTGCGCGATCATTTCCTCATTGAAGAATATAAGGAGCTCATTAATCTTCTGACTGATTAGAGTTAGATCTGATTGCTCGGTGCGAGTAATTACATTGACTTGTGCCATTCCAATTTTTTTGTCCAGTGCGAGTCTGAGGAGAATAAATCCCCGACAAAGACCCGCACGTTTCAATTAGAGGCTCGGAATGGTTTTAAACTTGTGACCCTCTCAAAGGGAATAAGGCAGAAGCTGCAGCAAATCCTGCTCTCGCACTGTTCCCAGTCTTGTTGTGAGGAGAGCCAAGCTGATGAATAATTAACCTCATAGCACTTGAAAAGTCAGATGCACTATGTTCCATTTCTTGGCACGGAATATTAGGAGCGTGTGACAAGACTGTTGGGTGGTCCGAGTTGGAGGAACGGACAAGAGGGTTCGGATATAGTCAGGCTTCTATTTTCCTTCAAATTAAACAAAAAGTCTAGAGAAGTAACCTACTAAACCACCTAAATTCACAGGTGCTCCTGTGCCCTCGGCGAACACAAAACACACCTTTTCAGACAGATTTCAATGTGCTGGGTCAGGCCAGCCTTTGTCAATTAAGCCCATTTCCCACTTGCACTGACTCGATATTCTGTAAAAGTCGTTCTGTGAATTTCCCCACTCTCGACCGAGTCATTTCTGGGGAAATTCCAGTATGGCTGTGAATTGAAGTGTGTGGGAATGGAAGCAGTAACATTGCCGTTAAGTAGGGGTTGGGCCAAACTCAAATAATGCACAAATAGCGGGTTATTACAAATATTTATTTAGTACAAAAATCTTTTTAAAATTAATTATTATTCAAGAAGACAAAAATATATATATATCTGATCCATGGTGCTCAGCTGCAAAGATGAGAACCTGAACCACATCCAGTCTCTACGGAGACAGGTCTTTATATTCTTACATTCTTTATGTTTCTATGTCTTTTAGCATTAGGGGTCTGGTGCGGTGGCATTTGGCACAAGCGCTGCGCTTGTCCACCAGCTGCACCAGAGCAGTAGACTGAGTGAGCAGAGAGGGAGAAGAACGGGTGGAGAACGTTCCTTCTCTGGAGGCAGAGCGCGTAGGACTGGTGGAAAATTATCACACTGATTTGATAACTTTGGGTGAGTATTATTGCATTTGGGGATGGGGGCTCTGTTAGCAGAGGGAACCGAGACCGTCCGGGAGGGGCGAGATGAGAGCAAAGCACTGGTCTAAAAAACAAAACAAATCTGTTGCCTAATCTAATAAAGGAGGCCAACGTGGGAATGACTCCTTGTGGCCTTTGCTGGATATTTTTTATCAAAGTTCAAAGTGTTTTATTTGTCAAGTGTACAGTACAACACAAGGTCATTCTGTACAATGAAATTCTTGGGGCATGACAGGCAACAACTGCATAGTGGGCATAAAAAGATAAAACAAGGCAAATATAAGGAGGAAATATATATTTTTTGTAAAATAAGTCGAATATAAAAAGTAAGAGTTGATGTTACAAATACGGGCAAGAGGTCACAGTGTACATAACATTAAAATAAGAAAAATAATCCTAAAATGGAAACTAAAAAATTGGAATTGTAGCAGTTCCAACAGAAATACCGTAGGTCAGTCTATTGCACAAGATATGGATATAAATATAAAGTGATGTAATTTTAATTTACATAGGTGACTACAGATGTTGCAGGTTGAGAAGCCTGATGGCCTGAGAGTAAAAACTGAGAGTCTGGTAGTCCGTGCCTGGATGCTCCGGTAACATAACCAGCAATGTCATGGATTCCATGTGTGAAAGGGGCTTCGGTTAAACTACCCACAGCTCTGTCTTCCACTGGTTGAGCCACAAACCATGCCCCCCTACCACATACCCCCACCACCCGACTTAAGCCGGGGAGCCATCCACCCGACAGCTAACTATCCTCCTCCTCCTCCTCCTCCTCAACCTCAGTCAATGAGGTTGCACACAATGACGTGTGGTTTGTGACAACAAAGGGCCCTTGGGGAATTGTTTGGAGCTAGATGTGGGGAGTAAAAGAAGGACCTTATCTCATGGTGAGAATTGTCTTAGCTGGGGTTTGAGGCCCTCTGTCGCCGTTGCCATTCCTGTGCCTGGAGTAAATTTTCCAGTGACAACTGTCCTAGAGTGTTGAGTTTCTCTCAGATCCAGGACATATTGAATTTCATTCTTAGTGGTGCTTGGGCCTCCCTCCCAGCTTTCCTTAAGTAGGTCCAACACACAACTGGGCTTTCTACCAAAAAGAAGCTCAAAGGGAGAAAATCCCATGGAGGCCTGGGGAACCTCTCGCACGGCAAATAACAGAGTGCAACAACCTATCCCATCTCAGCTGTCCTCGTGAACAAACTTCCAAACCAGGTTCCCCAGCGTTTCATTGAACCGTTCTAGACGGGATGGTACACACTGGTCCAAATGGAACACCCAACAATTTGTACACTTACTTGAGTGTGTGTGACAAAAACAAACTGCCTTGATCAGTTAATCTCTTTTGGGATTCCTACTCGGGAGATAACATGAAACAGAGTCTATGCAACACTCTTTGCAGAGATTCTACATTGGGGAACTGCTTCGTGATACCATGTTGCATAGTCCACCAGCACTAACACTAAGCGGTATCCCCTAGCACTCTGGTCTCATGGCCGATGAGGTACTTCCCAATTCTTTCTAAAGGGGCCTCAACTAACGGAAAAGCCGCGATGGCGCTTTTGGGGTGGCCAGCGGATTGAATAACTGGCATTCACGGTAGGACACACAACACAGTCGCACTTCTGCACAAATCCCTGGCCAATAGAAACGGGCCATTATCTGGTTCAGTGTTTTTTGTAACCCAGATGACAAGCCATGCTCAACCACCTCCTTTGTTGAGTGTCTTGACCTATCTGTACATCTTATTATGGATTACGCAGAAGTACGGTGAGTGGGAGCTACAGTACGCCAAGGGACACCAGTTGACCATCGATTTTCATCACCTAGTCAAAGGCTGAGCACAGGGTGTCGTCACACAACTACTCGAGGGGGAAATCTGCCATGGGCTGACCTCAGGAGCCTGTATGCTCTCCCTCAAAGACCCCTTTGGTTCTCTTCCCACAGCGGCATTGGACGACCCTGCGTCTCCACTGAGCACTGCACACCACTCGCACGTCCCCACCGGTCGTGAATGTGCCCCCCCACTACGTCCCTACAGTAACTAGCCGATTAAACCCTGGCCAATCAGTCCCTAATAACGAGCGTATGATGGGGGAGCTAACCGTGAACTTCATATAATGTTTCTTCCCCTTACAGTGAGTTTCCACCTACACTGGGCACTCATGAATGTCCTCATGCACACACCTTATCCTTACTCACGACGCCTCCACCAGTGGCCCAGGTCGAACCAGACGCTGGTAGATCAGGGTCTGCTTTCAGCCAAAATCCAACCTGGTGTGTACCCCCCTGTATATTTACCAGTATACTGTACCTCCATTCTGGACCAGGAGATGGGTCTGGTTCGCAAACGATCCAAACCAACTGCCCCACCTCCATTAACGGACACTCTCGGCGGATATGTCCTGGCCAACCATACCACCAACACCCCTGTCCCATGGTCTGAGGGGCCCCCTGTTGGTCCGGTACAGCAGACACTGATCTGGGCCCTGTGGGAAAAAGGGATTTGTGCCTTGACAGAGTTGGGAGGTATATCGGTTGGTGTGAGTAGGGGTGAATGTGGGGAAGTTTTTTCCAGGGGCTGGGGTAAGTGAAGCGGTGCTTGGAGGCCTTGCCTCATCCTCTGGCTGACTCCGGGGGGAAAGGGACAAGTTGTTCTCCGCTAGGGCGACTGCGTCTTCCAAGCTGGTGGGCCGCTCGCACTGGACCCAGGCCGCGATTTGCGGTGGCAGGACAGTGATCAGCTGCTCCAAGACGATGGTCCTCACCACCACCTCTGCTAACGGGATTTCCGGCTGGCACCAACAATGTCCAGTGTCCATAAGCTGCTGGGCGAGAGCAAAAAGCCAGCCAGCAGCCTTGAAAGTGAGCTCCCTGAAGTGGCAGCAATGGTCCTTGGGGGTGTGACCCAGCCAGTCCAGGATGGCCCACCTGACCTTCTTTAGTCCATGCGCAAGGCTGGCGGTAGACTGTGCGCCGCTACTTGTGCACCCCCCGTGAGGAGGGGGGGGGGGGGGGGGTGTGCACAAGCCAGTTTCACCTTTGGCCAACTGCACACCTCTCTGGTGCCCTCAAAGATGGCCAGATATGCCTAGGCACAGCGTTTGCGGTCGATGCTCCTCTCCATCTCCCGCACATAAGCCCTGTCCTCTGCCTGCCGCGCCACAAGCTCCACCAGGGACTTTGTGTGGTGCTGAATGGCTAGCAGCTGTTGTTGGAGGGCCGCCTGGCTGTCCTGTGCCCCCGCCAACCAAGCGAAGGGCTTGCCCGAGCTGAGACTTCCCTTGTCTTCCCAGTTCTCCTTCCATCCCGGATCCTGCTGACTACCCCACTGTGACAAGACTGTCTGTTGTGTGGGCCATACTGGAGGAATGGACAAGAGGGTTCGAGTACAATCAGACTTTTATTGTCCTTTAAATCAAACAAAAAGTCTCAATAAGAGTGAGACCCAGCCTCACTGTGAGAGAGAAGAGACAGAGATGAGACACATGGCAGTTTTTAAAGCCTCTATCAATTAGTTCAACCACCGACAGCTGTGTCTGCTGCCGTTCAGCCACTCCTCCCTCCACCCTGCTGCAGCAGACGCCAAACCACACCCCCCTACCAAAGACTGCAACATCACAGGCACAGGCTTTGTGCGGTGTGGAATAAGGGTTCAGGTAGATGAGGTGTTTAGAGTAAACAGGTTTTGGGTTATCAGATTTATTTTAAATGAAAAAAAAAAAAAAAAGTTAGAACTTAAAGAACTACGGGTGATAAAGAAAATTCAAGGATTTTTTTTTAACCTACTGTACATAATTGTTTCATGCAATCTGATTTGCAGATTACACCGTAGAGGACATATTCCAAATGTCGCCTGTAAATTTTCCATTCAAGTTCTCGGCGGCAAGGACAAGGCCAAAAGCAATCTGGAGTAATTGGATCAGAACGGATCAATTGAGATTGAAGAATGAGTCCAAAAAGAATTTGATTATGCCGAGATTACAATTTTAAAGCAGGTCGTTATGAAATCCATTTTGGAAGGAACCCTCTAATCCTGTAAACTGCGCTATGCATTCAACAAATTAAAATGAAAATGAGATAGAGGGGCTTAATGATAGATAAACCCGTGCCAGGAGACGCTTATTGGAGGAGAAGAAAGCTGGGCCGCTGACAAAGATGTGGTCCGAGCGCCATCCACGGTTTGTGGAGAGGCCAAACTGGCATGGAATCAAATGAATCCAGTTTATTCAGTGATTTATGGATTTTGATGTCACATGGTTCTACATTTCTGCCACATGGTGATTCCTAACACAATGATGAGAGCGGGACGAGGGAACAAGTGTTTTTAGGAGAGTAGGGCACGGTGGTATGGGGATGGTGTGTTTTGAGCAGCCACACCTGACCTGGATCTAGATAATTGGGGACCCAGGATGAGAGTGGCTGCATACCTGTTGCTCTATGGTTGGTCTTACGAGCAGCAGGCAAAATCCCCATCCCCACACACACTCAGGAGAGAGGAGCCCTTGTCATGACCCGTGTCCATCTGCTCCGGGGCTTTTTCTATCAAGCCCCCTCTCCACAATAAACTTGTGTGTTTTCTACAACCCCGTCTTCTGTGTCTCTGTGCTGGAGGTCCCTAAACATGACACTTGGGTGGCGCGTGGTAGGCGAAACTGCCACAGGCACATTAAGTATGATTTCAACGCTTGCTCCAACACAGTGTTCTAAATATTTGATGCTGGCAGTCATTAGGTGTGAGTAGAGAGAGAGATCTTACAGAGAAAAAAACCCAAGCCAGAGTGGGTTATCTCACACCTTTCCATCTCTGACACCCCCATTCACTTCCCACCTGACGCCTTCATCCCAGCGTCACCTCGCTTCTGAAACTTTCATTTGCACTTTGTCTCCAGGCTTCTCCTCTCACTCTTATCGGAGCCTTTCTCTCTGCTTTACATTCAAAGGGACAATTTGGGAGGCAAAAGCGTGGCGGGATTCCTTTCAAAACGCTCCATTAATATTTCAACCCTTCTATGTGAAACTGAGATGGTCTCTTTCATTTATAATTGACGTTAATTAGATTCTCATTCTATGCATAAGAGGGTCTCTCGCAGCTCTGAAACATTGACAGATGTTACTTGTTACTTGTCTGGGTCTGGGGTGGTTCAATTTATACTTAAAGTCAAAATTGAGACGTAAAATAAAAGACAAGCATTTAATAGCGCGGCCTCGATCAGGACTCTGCATTTTGGTGTATAGAACTGAAAAGTTTCCATTTTCTCACCATTTGCTATGCACCATTAATGTATGTTCCTTTTCAAGTCTATTTATGTCCGCGGGAACAAAACACATTCTGAAAAATGGATTTTGAAAGCATTAGCAGCGGAATCAATATCATCCGTGATGCTGTTCTCCCATCAGCAAATGAGGGAGCTTAATGTCTCGCAAACGATCTGTTTCCGATAGCGCAGGTCGCTAAATGAAAGTGTTCCAACAACCTCTGGTACGCTCACGTTATGCAGTACAGCATCTGGTGCCGTATCTGCATCGCTGAGTTTTGTACCCTTAGCCCTGCAAAAGGTAAAGGTGTGACACCAAATGTTTAACTTTACTTAAGTGGTAATCCGTGAAATTATTTTGCTTAATAAACCTGTATATGTCCCATATTTTATGCTTTACTTGGTCTATATTTTATTTAAAAAAAAGCTATTCAGTGTATTTGTGTTATGTTCTATACATGCTTCTCTACATGGCATGCTGTTGCCATTGTTGGTGGCGGGGTCCGCCACACCGTTTCCGACAAAACACACTGATTGGGAACAAGCAAGGAGGGAAAAGCAGCGGCTGTGAATTTGATGAAGCAGCGTGGGCTACTTGTGGTCAATAAATTGTCAATATGGATAAATATTCCCAAAACTGAACAGCACCCTCAGATGAATAAATATCACCGCCACCTCATGTGACCAAGAAATAAAAAACAAAAACAAATCAATTGATCAGAAGAAAGCAAACCTTGGAAAACAGAAAATGACCCGGAGGTTGGAAAAGGACATTGCAGTGAATTAAGTGCACTAGATTCTGGGATTTATCGAATAATCCACCTAACACAGACACTCCTATGGATTCACACTTTAAACAGGTTCATCTAATCTTAACTATATTCTACAATATGTGATTCTTTACACAGACTAGAGAGAAAATATATTGTCTCCAGCTTTGTTATGTGATCTACAGCCTTCCTCTGGAAACGTTTGGTGATTATATCCGTCTGGATAATATCTTTCAATTAGGATTTTCTATTAAATCTAAGATTGTTCCAGTCGTTTTATGATAATGGTGGTAATTAAAAACTATGATTTTTAGCCTTTTTCTCTTTTTTTTCGATTGCTCCTCGATCAGTCAATTTCGATCCAGGTACACTCACACAAAGAAAATATGTGAGTTGCAACCTTACAGAACCAAAAAAGCACATTGATATGAAGCAATGTTTCACTTAATGTTATGTACATAATGAAAAACATATATACACAGATTAGGGTGACCGGGCGCCCCTCTTTAGGTTGCACTGCATAGCTTTTTTATCCCGTCCCACATTTTGAGACAACGTCCCACATTTTGACTGGCTCTAGCTTTCAAAAGTCAAACCGCTGCAGGAGATGCTTTTCCAAAATCTGGCTTCTTACCAATGGCTGTGAAGAAAGCAGGGAAGGCTGTCGTCACGGGGCTGCGTTGGACGTCAATCAAACTGCGCTATGTGGGTCAGGTGCAGGTCAATCTGTCACCGTCTTTGCTATGCTTCCGGGCAAAATTGTGCAAGACTCCAAAGTCACAAACTATGCAGTTTTAGGCGGAATATGATGTAAACTAGCAGAAAGAAAAGGAAACGCAGCAACAACCTAGACTGGGAAGCCACTTATAACCAGGTGAAGCAGGTGCAAGGCGATTCCTACTGTTTTCTGCTGAATTTGCAAAAATGGTTTCTAAATTTTGTGCCGAGAGGAATCCGACATGAAACAGCACAGTACTGTAATGTGAGGCTCACAAGATAAAAAATGCATAGAGATGTTACGACCTATGGGGCGGAATAGAAATGTTTATTTTTGAAGTAGGATAAACGTTATGTCAACATTCTTAGACGGCCTCTCAACATTGGTAACGTGTCCCGCATTGTCCCACACAAACATACTCTTTGTCCCGCACATACTGCACAAAATTGAAAAATCCCTCTGTGTGAGGATCCGACTGGTTGTGTAATTTGTGTATAAATCTGAATTGACTTTGCCATCGTCATCAGCAGTGAGGCCAAATCCCTCAATTGACATTCCTTACTTTTTAAAAAAAACAACGTGTTTCCAACGCCTCTGTTTGCAGCTGAGAATTGTGACGCGACCCACCTCACGAGAAAAAAGCCCCGGTATACAGTGAAGAAGGCGCGTACGGTTCCACTGCAGCACAGATTGAGAGCTGAAAGCATGGAGCTTAAAAGGAAATCTGAATATCGAAACACAACAACCATCAAGTGAAGAGCAATAAACAACTCAAACTTAACGCTGGAAAAAACCTGTTCTCATAAACCTTGAGTGCCGCTCGTCTTTATTCCTTCTCAACTTTGGGGTAAAATGGCACGCTACAGTAATGTATTTTAAAAAGAGCTGCAATGCACCATAAAAAAAAATTAACCACACGTTACCTGACCGCTGTAGGGCAGACGGTAAGATTTGCGATTCAAATTAGGAGCAAAACAATGGAAACAATCGTAGGGCTATCCTCTAATTCATTATGTATGGAAACGATTCAGGTTTATTTAACAAAACAATGCACAAAAATACATTTCCACCTCTTTTTTGGACAGAAATATCTGCCCTTGGTTTAAGTGCCCCATTTTTGGTCTTTTGAAAGCACGAAACACTGAATTTTGACAGCTTACTCTTCACTATAAACTCAATTTTGTTCTCAAACTTTGCTCCTGGTCCCATTAAATATTTATCTTCAGTGCCATGTACCTCGAGTACAGACCTAGTTTTTAAAAGGGGGCAGGCCGTGCGGTTTGGCCTTTATGTTGTATTGTTGTCTTTACAGGCAGTGGCAGCAACGGGATTCCATTCAATAAAAGCTCCTTCTCGCCTCTCCTCTTCCCTCGAACCCCTCAGTTTCCCCCGTGAATCCATTTCTCTTTTTCGGCTGTGTAGAAAAACCCACCAAAGAGGCATTGAGATTATTTCTATCTGCTTCCTCCTCTGTGAGAAACGATTGTCTCGGTAATATAAGACAAAATGTAGAAAATGTACATCCATCCCATCTCGCCGGCATGAAAAAGAGACGATTTATTGTCTATTTACCACAGCCGGGGAGGAAAATGAAAAAAGATGTATAAAAAAAGTGTGTGAGGGATAGATAGAGAGAGAGCGTGAGAGAGAGAGAGAGAGAGAGAGAGAGAGAGAGAGGGATGGAGACAGCATTACTGTGAGGATTTAGGCTGTGTTCTTGTCCTTTATCATTCAGCTCGCTCAGCTGGCTCAGCAGTAAGCAAATTGAAACTAAACGGATTTGGTGGAGCTGCTTCCTCACAGCGGTGTGTGCGACACGCCGGCCCAGGCTGTCATTACCAGATTAGGAGATGGGTCCGAAATGCCACTGCCCAACTACCCCACTGCTCACTACCACACTACCCACTGTCCAACTACCCCACTGCTCACTACCACACTACCCACTGCCCAACTACCCCACTAGACACGACCCACTGCTCTCTACCCACTACCCACTGCTCACTACCAAACTACTCACTACAAACTACCACACTACTCCACTACCCACTGCTCACTATCAAACTACTCACTACATACTACCACACTACTCCACTACCCACTGCTCACTACCAAACTACTCACTAAAAACTACCACACTACCCACTACCCACTGCTCATTACCAAAATACTCACTACAAACTACCACACTACTCCACTACCCACTGCTCACTACCAAAATACTCACTACAAACTACCACACTACTCCACTACCCACTGCCCACTACCACACTACCCACAACCCACTGCTCACTACCACACTACCCACTACAAACTACCACACTACACCACTACCCACTCCCCACTACCACACTACTCACTACCCACTGCCACTACCCACTACAAACTACCACACTACCCACTACCCACTGCTCACTACCACACTACCCACTGCCACACTACCCACTACGCACTGCTCACTACTACACTACCCACTACCCGCTTCCTCACAGCGGTGTGTGTGACATGGCGGCCTGGGCTGTTATTACCAGATTAGTAGATGGGTCAGAAACCCCACTACCCACCTACCCCACTGCTCACTACCCCACTACCCACTGCCCACTACCACACTACCCACTACCCACTGCCCACTACCACACTACCAATGACCCACTGCTCTCTACCCCTACCCACTGCTCACTACCACATTACCCACTACAAACTACCACACTACCCACTGCTCACTACCACACTACCCACTACAAACTACCACACTACCCACTACCAACTGCTCACTACCAAACTACCCACTACAAACTACCACAGTTATTGTTGCTTTAGGCTTTGGTATTTTAATGCACCCACATGCCAACTAACATGCACATTTTGCATTGGTACTAGCATAGTATCTATACAGTCACTTATTTATTAGAAATAAAGAACATTCTTATTTTTTATATTTTAAAATAAGTTATTTTAGATCTCTTACAATGACTGACATATATTGATTATTGTCTACAAGCACAAGCTCAAATCTTTATACTGAGTCAATAGCCTTAAATATAAATGAATTCACTTCCATTTGACTTTTTGTCACCGTGGCTGTACAGTTTGGAACAAAACGTGTCCCAAGCAGAAAAATAGTGCAGTATGCAGAGAAACGGTTCATGAGAAATAACACCTTTCTAACGTTCTGAATTCCAGTTAGAGCCACGACACAACACCCTCCTCCCGGGGCTCAGCCACCGAGTCCATTCTGAGATCTGTGCAGGTAAGCTGGCTTCAGCTCACAGGCTTTGATTCCATTTTCCAATAAACAAAAATAAAAATAACCAGCCAGAAAGCTCACACATGCTCAGAAAGAGTGTGAAACTGGATTTTTGGTTCTTACAGGGGGTAGCAAATGAAGCGGATAAAAGGCTTTTTGAAACTTTGCGGCTGTGCAGACGGCACAACCTTGGATATTTCTTGCCATTTTGTTAAAAGAAAATTTAAACAAATTTTCACAATAATATTAAAGTGCAAATCCGTAAGATGATTTTCTTCAAAAACCCTTGTGGGAGTCTCTGCCCGCAGGTAGGGGTTTAGGGAGGGAGACGGAGTCTTTCTGGCCGCGCGTTGCCGACATTGCGAGAGTTGTTTTTTGTTTTTTTTGTAAAACAGAAAGGTTCCCTGGCCAAAAGCATAAATAACACACAATAATGGGTTGGGGGCGCAGAAGGAATGACATTTCTGATCTGGCTCCTGGTCAGCTAACGAGCCCGTGCGCCGATCCCACTCAGCAAGATGGACAAATATGGAGAAAAATCCCTCCCTCCGGATCGCGCCTCGCAGGCGCTGATCCGACCGACTCGGGGCAGATGTGCGGCCGCGGGAAGTACGCCATGCTGCCGTCTGCAGCCGCAGCTTAACCACGCCCCTGGGTCCGCTACAACCGTATACAGTATTTTATATCCATCCCATATTTATGTATTGGCACTTTTTAAGAAACAGCCATTCAATGTGCTTTCAATTTGTGTTATGCATGTACTCTTCCATGCTGTTTCCTTTGTCGGTGGCGGCGTCCACCTTTCCCGGCAAGAATGCGCCGATGGGGTATGTGAAGCGAGTTGCGATCAGTAGTTGGGGAAAACCATTCCCCACCATCTCAGGTGAGCAACTTTTTCGGATAGAAGTCTTTCGAACGCCTTTGGAAATCAGCCCTGACTGCACGTCCACTACCTTTATTTAACAGAGAGATGGATAATAATGACATTTAGCAGACGCTTTTATCCAAAGCGATTTACAATTCTTCAAACACCGACGGACGCAGCCATCAGGAGCAATTAGGGGTTAAGTGTCTTGCTCAAGGACACTACAGCATGCTAGCAGGAGGAGCCTGGGATCAAACCAGCAACCTTTTGATTACTAGACGACCAGCTCTACCATTCCCCAATAATAATGTCTTTGAAATGTCTTTGAATGGGGTAAAGGATGCCAGAGCGACCTAGTTCTCGCATCTGTTGTGTAACAATCGGCTTGACACTATCAGTCATGTTACTCCGCCATCACCCGCTGTTGCGATTTTTTTCAAGTGAGGAACACAAGAAATGTCTTTCTCTCCTTGTGGGCAAGATAAATGATATCAGATTGAACACCCTCCCCTCACTATCCCATGCTGCTCCCTGCCTACAACCCTGGAGAGTTTTTCTCCGACAACACGTCAAGATCCTACTGACTTGTTATGGAAACTTCCTCTCGCCCCCTTGACATCTTACCAACTTTAAAAAATGTCATTGGCTCAATCGCTCCCGTTGTGCTCTCCGTAATCAACAACTCTCTGCTATCTGGTCGTGTCTCTGCTGTTATTCAACCGCTTCTCAAAATAAATCAAACCTTGATCCGTCTGTACCTCAACATTTCAGGCCCATCTCCAAGATGCCCTTTTGTAGCCAGAATTTTAGAAAAAGTGGTTGCTAAGCAGCTGGTAGCGCTGGCTTCAGTCTGGCTTCCGCCGGGTCGCGCTCCACAGAAACAGCTCCGCTCAGAGTCTCGAGTGGTGCCGTGACGCGTGGTGACGCAGGAGAATGTTTGGCGTCGGTGCCGTTGGGTGGCAGCGCAGCTTTTGATACTGTGGACCGCCGTCCAGTATCGTGGTTAAGAGACAGAGACTACCTCTCTGGCGGGAGTTTTAACCGTTTCGCCTCCTCATCCGAAAAGGCCGCGTTGTGGTGCGCCCCAAGGTTCAGTCCTTGGTCCTGTTCCGTTTGCCTCGCATATGCTTCCCCTCGGACGGATGAAAAGGCACTTTAAAGGTATCTTCTTTCACTGCTGTGCAGATGATATTCAGATGTACATCTCATTTAAACCTCAGAGGATAGCTAAAATGGCAGTTTTAAATTATTGCCTAAACGCTACAAAAAAGTGGATCATTTCTCACCGCTAAATGCAGACAAAACAGCAATCCTTATTTCTGCCCCTGCTAGTCTTGACCCCGAGATTAAGGATGGTCTTGGGCCTCTGGTTAAATCCTCCATAAGGAATCTACCGTAGGTGTCACTATGGACCAGGCTCTGACTGTCAACTACCTGATTCGCTCTTGTTTTTTCAACTGAGAAACCCTGCAAAGCTCATGACCGTTGTGTCTCAAGCGGCGATGGAGATGTTAATTCACGCTTTTATCGCGCTCAGCAGTGACCGCACGCTCTTTGGACGGCTCAGTTTCCGGAAGTGAGTTTCCCAATTAATCACTCCATTGAAGTTTCCCGAAAATCCTTCTATAAAGAGTTTTAAGCCTGGAACCAAGCCAACCAACTACCGGATGAATCGGGGCCGTAAAACATTTGATTCGGAGCAAAAAAAAAAAGGAAAAAAGGAAAACGGGAAAAAACAGGCAACGGTGCAAGACTTGTTTTTGTCGTGTGTATACATACAATATAGTGTTTGTGGCGGTTAGTGGTTGCAGTAACTCACTCGTCGACAGTGACGTTCGCGGGTGCGGTAAACATTTCCACGGTTACAGCCAGCTCCACCAATCAGAGACATCGCTGTTACACTTGAGCACTGTGGAAAGTGACAGTAGTACTTCTCCAAGACATCGCAAATAAAACGCTTTTTTATTAAAACAAGGTTGATATCATACGGACTTGTGGCTTCTACAGGAGCGTGTACCGGCGTTTCACAATCTCATAGCTTCTGGTGAGTCTACCTGGGACGGTTACGACATCATGGCTACTAATCAAAATGCTCGATTCAGAATACGATTGCGATTTTCACTTTTGCCTCAGCAAATCATCCCTGGATCGCTTACGAGTAGTCCAAAATACTGCTACTAAACCCTGGACCGGGTCCTCCAACAGGTCTCATGTGACACCAATTCTCATTGCTCTTCACTGGCTCCCAATCCAATTCAAAGATCTTGTGACCTGTAGAGCTCTGCGTGATCTACTGCAGCCCTACGTCACCAGCAGGTCTCTAAGATCCTCTGATCAGAGTTTGCTGGTTGTTCCAAGATCGAGATCCTTTTAAACTAAAGGGGACCGTGCTTTTGAGGTTGTCACCCCTAAACTTTGGAACTCTCTCCCTTTGGGCTTAAGATCTGTGGACACTGTGAACACATTGAAAGGCAGCTTAAGAATCTTTTTTTTTTTAACTTGCCTATTTTTTTAAATTGTGTTTTGTGTATGTATGCATGTAGGTTTATGCTTATTTCCATTGTGAAGCACTTTGTGATGTATCTGCTCGCAAAAGGTGTTGTATAAATAAGGTAACTTATCTCATCTTTGATCATTTTCTTTCCATATGGAAAGCGAGTCATTATTGTCGGTCTGCATTTCATTAAAATATGATTAACATACTTTTCACCTCTTTTGAGATCAGTTTGAAACAATCACGGTTAAATCCACAAAAAAATCCACGTCGGTAAGATACCAGTGCAAGCAGCAAAGTGACTACTGACGGTAACCTTTTCGTACTGGTTTGGGGGAGGGAACACCTGCTGTGTGAAGGGCATAAAAGATGCTGAGGCTTCAACACCACAAACATTGCGAATAGACGGCGGATATAATCTGTACCGGCAGAGTCATCCGCACACAAAGCCAGTGAGGGGAAGGGGAAGAGGAAGGGGAAGGAGAAGGAGAAGGGGAAGTGAAAGGGGGAAGGGGAAGGCACCGGGGAGCACATAATGAGACAAACCCGCCTTGATCCCTGGCACCTGCTGGAGACCACAGGTATGAGGAGGAGCAGCAAGCAGGTGGAGCCAGCGAGGCGGCGAGGACATGAATGAAGCGGTCTGGAGATGGATGGGGCCCAGGCTCCCACCTCTCATCATTCCCCACGGAGCGCCCGCAAGCCGTCCCCGGCTTTAATCAGACCCACCTAAGCATGGCTCCGCACTGCCACGCCCGGTGATGGATGACCCGGGGAGGAACCTGGAGAGCTTTCCAGGTCCTCGCCGTACATTTTGTTAAGAGATGCAGCTCGCTTGCTTTGCACAGAGCAACGTGGAAAAGTGGAGCAGTGATGCCGGCGTGGGCGTCCGATAGAAAAAAAAGAAAGAAAAAAGAATGAGATATTCCCGGATCCTATTCGTTGCAATTTCTGTTGCAATTTCTCTCCCCCCAGATCCATCTGATGTGTATCTGGTGTGATAATCAGCTTAAGACCTCAAACTGCAAATCAGTCTATTAACGCGGTGCCAAGATAGCCCCTGCACTGGCTCTGCTGCAATCAGCCGGAAATAATTTTTTTTCCCCTGTTGTTGATGGAGTGTATAAGGCTGGTTTCATATGTGTTTCATTTTATTTTCAGGATTCATTATCACGTGCAGTCATATACGTATAGTGCAGTGAATTTCTAAATGAACCGAACAAATGCCCAAGACTGTGCAAAAGAACAAAGTAGGGGGAAAACATTGCCAAAAGAAATAACATAACAATATTCATCATCATCAAAATCATATTTTTAAGAGAGAGATATATATATACAGTGTATATATATATATATATATATATATATATATATACAAGTGAAGTGTTATCAAACTAAATTCTCTTAAAGATCTATACCTCCTGCTCCCATACCTCTGTGCAACAATACATTTTGAAGAGCAAAATCAGAAACAATGCCTATACACATACGGATGGGTATAAGTGTATTATGTACTATTCACTTGTACATAACAGATAAGTATAAGTGTATTATGTACTATACACGTATACATAACAGATACGTGTACGTGTATTATGTACTATGCAGGTGTACATAACAGATAAGTATAAGTGTATTATGTACCATACACGTGTACAAAACAGATACGTATAAGTGTGTTTTCTACTCTGCATATGTACATAACAGATAAGGGTCAACATCCAGAGAGAGACATCTTGTTTCGCTGACATCTTGTTTTGTATGTTTTGCCCTGTGTGTTCTTCCTCTCTGACATTATTCGGGGCAGAGGGAGCGCTGTGGGTCCTGCATGAAACATTATGTTTCAAGTTTCGTGTGTGTGTGTGTGTGTGTGTGTGTGTGTGTGTGTGTGTGTATGTGTGTGTGTGCGTGTGCGTGTGCGTGGGCGTGTCTGTGTGTGTGTGACGTGCCCGGGGGTCCACTAAGTCAAATCTATTCCAACGCTTCTCCACGCCGCCGCCGCCGCCACTGCCGCCACCGCCGCCGCCGCCGCCACCGCCTACAAGGTCTGAGGCTGCTGTTGAGCCGAGCTCTTCCTGTAATGGTGATAAATAATGTATGGTTAATACGGCTGATTAAACAGTCTGCGAATCCTCTCCCTTTGGGCAGTGCAACTTCTAGCAGAATAACAAAGAGTGTTCCCTCAGCCTTCCGCTCCCGTCACGCCCGCCGTCTGATGGGGAGTCAGACGGGCGTCGCAGATCAAAGAACACCTTTATGTAACTGAGCGGGGGGGTTGGCGCCGGGTCAGCCTGGATGCCAGCACGTTTTCAGGGCTCTCTGGGCTTTCTGGGCTTTGGGAAACGAACCTGGGAGGAGCATCTCCACAAGCAGCCCAGGGAAAGAGGTGCGTTTCCAATTGAAGATTCTTATATATTTTCGTTTTGCTTTTTCTTTTTTTTTTTTTTGCTTTTTTTTCTTCATCCGTATTTTGGCTAAATTGCAGGTTCTCTATGGCTCAGTTGCTCTTCCTTTGCAGGGTTTCAGGGGTTATATCGAGTTTCGAGGCTTCGGGAGATGACCCTGTACCATTTCCAGAGGCACTCACACACGTGAAAGAGGGGAATTTCCAATCGAAGATTCGGACATATTTTCTTTTTTCTCATTATTTATATGTATTTAAAACTGAATATGTGTTTTATATATACATAAAAATGCACATAAAATATACATAAAAATTAAACAATCTCTAACTCTGCTAGTGCGGTTTTACCCTCATGAAGGTTTAGCTGCAACAAAATGTACTTAAGTCACTTTGGACGAAAGTGTCTGAATGACCTCATGTAATGTAATAATGTATATGCTGTATATATGGGTATTTTAGATTTGGGGAAGGGAAAGCAGTCAAAGCACTAACCGCTTGCCTCAAAAAAAAGCAATGTTTGAATTTAACACCCGAACGTGTTTCATTTACCATTGCGATTTGATGCACTTTCGCGACACCTTGCGCGGGGAGGGCGCAGGTGGCACGTTGTGCACGTGCGGCCCCTTAACGTTGCATCTCGGTGAGAAGGCGTCGCAGATTTATTTCCTCCTTCCTCCTCCACCCCCCCGCCTCGAGCGCGAGGCGGCACCACGCCGTCTCACCATCTACGCATTATCCTTCCCAAATTCCTCCCTAATCCAGCTGCATGTAAATATTAATCACGGCGGTGCCAAGCGTGATTAGCGTCAGCTCCACTCCAGGCTCGACCTTTTTCACAAAACCCTTCCTGTGGGGATGTTATGGCGGAACGTCTCTCATTTTTTTAAAGAAATCGTTTGTGTTTGTCGATCGATTCATGAGGCCGGAATTGATGATTTAAGGGAATTTACCGCAATCACTGTCGGAATCGCACATTTAAGGGAAATCATCTGTATTTTACCATCGAGTCGGATCCTGATCTTGGGTGGGGGGACGCGGCGCCGAATTTTGTGGCTGTGCGATAATGACTTATGTTGCCGGGCTCCGACTAATGAACCCGATAGGATCGTTTCCACGAGCGGGAGGAAGAAGAGGTGAATTTATAATTGAAGCGGGGCGCCGCCGCGGAGGAGCTTTTTGAGAGACGCCGTCGCCCTTTTTCGGAGGAGGGCGCGTCTCCGAACACCCTCGCAGCGCGACGTCCGGGCGAGAGCGACGCGGTGGCCGCCTCCGTGAGTCATCGCCGTGAGTCACTTTTGCGCGAGGTCGCTCCGGTGGCGCTCTGGGGTGGAAAGAGACGTCTCAACGCGTGAAAAGGGAGGTGACGACAACAGGCGCCGCGTTCATTAGACTTCAGAAGAATCACAGCTTTCTGAGGTCACTCGGACGAAAACACAAACTTCCAGCTTTTCACGAATAGTGTGGAGCTGTTCCCAATTAATATCCTAATTTATGAAAGATTTTACTTCAAGTTGATTTTTTTTTTTATTGTAGACGAGCGGAAGCGGGTGGAGAAGGAATGTCATTAAACATGATACATAATATATGAAAATGAAACTTTTAGCCGTGAAGCCGTTTTACAGATATATAAAAGCAAAATGAACAACGTCATTAAAATTCAGGGCGGGAGGGAGGGGCTCTCCAAGGATCCGTCTGGATTCATCTTAAACAGCCGTCAAGTTAAGATAAAATAAGATGAGATGGAACTCAACTCCTGACAAACCCAGCAGGCGCTGGCGGGCGGGTGGAATAACGACTCAAGGTGAACCCTCCGGCTCAGTTTTTTTTTTTTTTGCAATCGCTTTTTAAATTTTTTTTTTTTATGTCGATTACCTGTTAATTTGAGAAAAATAACCTATAAATAGTCAAGGCTTTCGGAGCGAAATGTGATTACAGCCTCGGCCGCAGAAGATAAGCACATCGTGTCTCCGTGGGTGAAAGCTTTCGTGGAATGACTTTGCTTGACCTTGACACACACACACACACACACACACACACACACACACACACACACACAGGCACACACACGCACATGTTATTGAGGATAAATGCCTTAATAAAGTTTCCAATAGTTGAAGATAAGCTTGCCTGTCGTTATCAAGCGATCTTACACCTTGATGTGCGGATAACATTTTACACCTCCAAAGCCAAAATTGCAAACTCGCCCTATGCCATTCTGTGACACTCACACGCATTCTTCACACTGGAAAAAACACACACACACACGTGCACGCACATGCATGCACGCACACGCACGCACGCACACACACACACACACACACACACACACACACACACACACACACACACACACACACACACACACACACACACACACACACACCATTACACCCATATGAGGGGCACTTTGAATAGGTAAAGGCGTTTGATAGATATTCTTACATATTCTTTTAGTCTAATACTGTCATTCACCACCGCCTTCCCTCGTACAGTTGTTTTTTATGGCGCTCGTCCTGTTCCTCGCCGCCCGGGCGGGTTTTAGAGGAGGAAACTAAGCCGGGGACGCTGACTGGCAGCAGAGGAATTGGACCAGCTCCTGAAAAGGACAGTTGGTTACTCCTACTTTAAATCAATCATACTGGCAGCTGGTTATTGCTCTTGGACCAATAACGGCCCTTTTGGCTGTTGCCTCCGCGGAAAATAATCTCTCCTCCCAGCTAACCTATAAACAAAAACACAACATTGTTTGCCAAAGGGCAAACAGATTAAAAGTGCTGAGAGGCGGAGGGATGTGCTGCAGGTCTAAAATGGTGCCGTGGGCTGAAAGCACGGGGGGATCCCAAGCCCCAGGGACACGCCCTGACATTTCTAGAGAAGGGACGTTTCATTATAAGTTAATAGAAAGTGCTGAAATTCTTTAACAATAACATTTGTTGATATAAAATTCCACCAATTTATTGTACTGGTTTTTCGGTATAAGGCTATGTCAACCAAAAGATTAAAATAGTATGATTAACATAAATAAACAATTCAATTCAAAACAACCTATGCTAGAAAATGACTTAAGGAAATATTCAACTCTGCTGCCCGGTAACCGACATAATGCGGACCGGTGCCGGGTCGGGGACCAGTGTTTGGGAACCACTGGTGTGGCGGCCAAAACAAAAAAGGACTACTTCAAAACTTCAAAATTCAATTCCAATCTTGGTAGAGCGATCTGGACGACGACCCAACACAACACAGAGAAAATACAAAATTAATATTCTCACATGATTATTAATATTTTGTCTCTCGAATGGGAACTCGTGGCCCCGACCAGAGAATCCCTGTAACGACGCATTAAATACGATGATATAAGCAATGAACCGTTCATCCATCTCAGGTGGATGACCTCATTATAATTACACAGCCTGAAATGATGCTGCGCTGTATGGCCTCCGTGGTGTGACACCGCGGAATATTACATTTTAATTGAGCAATTTCTGAGGGCCCCACCGGTGAAACCATCCGCCGGGCGGGGTACAACACAAAATAAAATAAAATGAAAAAATAAATAAATAAATATATATATATATATATATATATATATATATATATATATATATATATATATAGAAATATGTTGCCGCACAGCTTGTTAAGCCTTAACCTTTGGCGTGTTTGAAGCTGCATGGGATGTAGATTAAAATCACCTTGAAATGTCACTCTCCACGATGGGAACTTTTATCACAGAGCCCAAAAGCAGGAGCCGGCTCCGATCAGCCCTTTCAGATATACGGAGCTGGAGCGCCCGGACGGATCATTTGGAAATGTTATAAATTCGCTCTGTGCGAGTCCCCCCTCTCGCTCTCTCTCTCTCTCTCTCTGTCTCTCTCTCCCCCTCTCTCCCTCTCCCCCTCTCTGTCTCTCTCTCTCTCCCTCTCTCTCTCACTCTCCATCTTGGTTCGGTTCTGAAACCCATTCTCTCTCTCTCTCTCTCTGTCTCTCTCTCCCTCTCGCTCTCTCCCCCCCCCCTCTCTCTCCCTCTCTCTCTCTACCCCCCCCCCCCCCCTCTCTCTCTCTCTCTCTCTCCCCCCTCTCTCTCCCTCTCTTTGAACCAGGCCCCTTTCACGCTGTAATGGATGTGATTTATGCCCGAACACTCCAGTGATTGAGCGCCCGAGTGTCGGTTTAGGGGATGGATGTCACGAAGACAGGGGCTGTCTTGATCCATTCGATATGACAGCCGTGAAACCACAATAGTTTGATTTGGGTAATATATGGCTCAGTGATGGAATTGAGTTGTTTTTTCTTTTTTTTTTTTTCTTCTCCCACTTCACAACACAACGGAGCGCGCTTCGCCTCGCTTCATGTCGAATCCTCCGCTCAATAAGGAGGAATGTGTGAATAGAAGATCAAAACATGGCGTACAGTATATGTTTTATATATAATCAAGGTGTTTTTTTTATCAATTTTTTTAAAGTTCTGCTTTGGATTCCTTATCCACAACCTTGGGGGTAGACTGTTATGATATCCAATATAAAAATCTCAAAGAATTCTAGAATTATATAAACTGACCTTGTCCGCTGCAATGCTGCGTTTTCTTCTTTGTCACTATCGTGGAGTGTTGCTCTATTTTACAACCGCAAAGGATTCAGAAGATAATAATGTTCTTATGTTGTTTGATGCTTTGACGTTTGAAAAGTACATTGCTCAGAACAATTATTTGGGAACTTTGAGTAGTTGCACTGCACCAGGAGCCCATTTACAATTCACTGATTGTAGAAGTGGCATCCCAGCATCCCCTGGAACAGTGTCTTCAATTCCACTTATTTTCATAAATCAACATTTACGACTGATTAAATTGAGACGAGGCCTATTTTAATATTCGGTAATCGGCCTCAATGAGAATAAACATAATAAAAGAAACTTTATTAGCCTCCAGAGGGTGGAATTTGGCATGAACAGCCAATGTGCTGCACAACAGGGACAGATAACGAACATAAACGGCACTCAATAGGACATCGCGTGTACGCACGTACAGAAACATTAGAGCAAAATCCAGAGGCACGACGGTTCAGTCTGGAAAAAGAATTCAGAACATTAAAAACTGTGAGAAATAATGAGAAAAAAAACAATAAGAAAAAAAACAAAAACGTAAAAAGGACAGTTATACTACAAAGTGCAATATTAATGCTTAATTTGCAAAATATGCCACAATGTTGACATTTCTACTGCATGACTTTATTAGAATCCATTTCACTTTTATTCGTCCCATTATGATTCAGAATCTATTTTAGGAAGAGAGAACCCGGCCAAGAAAACAGCAGAGAACCTTCCCGAATAAACAACATAAAATACAACACGTACAAAGCAGAGCAGCGCAGCGTAACAGAATATTTACACCTTAAAATGGGGAGAAAAATATATGAATATTTAACAGGAGAGATATATTCATTGTGGGAAGATTGGGTTCAGAATTTGAACACTTTTTAAAATAGACATTGGTTTGGGTGTGATGGACACGGACCAAACTCCTCTTTTCCTTTCTTTCCCTTTCTTTCCTTTATTTTCCTTTCTTTCTTTGCCTTTCTTTCCCTTTCTTTCCTTTATTTTATTTTCTTTCCTCCCTTATATTTATTTTCCTTTCTTTCCCTTTCCTTTCCTTTCTTTTCCTTTCTTTCCCTTTCCTTTCCTTTCTTTTCCTTTCTTTCCCTTTCTTTTCTTTCTCTTCTTTCTTTCCTTTTCTTTCCTTTCTGTTCCGTTCCTTCCAGGTCAGGTTGTGGTTGTGAAGCTCTAATTGGTAACGCGAGTGAACCAGGATTCCTTCTCCACAGGAGTGGAACCGTTCACCGACTATGGAGCTTGTTAGGGCAACGTGTGGCATCATGGGAAAAACACACACACGCATGTGCACACACATACACACACACACACACACACACACACACACACACACACTGACTCATGTGTGAACAGCATCAAACGTGTGTTTCTCAGATCACCAGGACAAACTGTTCTTTCCTTACAAAATTAAAACACCCTCATTACTCTAAGTTTCTTTCTGTGTTATAGATGGAAGCACAGCCATTAATCACAGTCAAAACATCATTATTCATATCATGAAATGTTCATGCTTCAACCAAATCTAAAATCATTAAACCAAATCCAAATTTATATAAAGTCTTTGTCAAATGTGTAAGAGCAACCATAAATCACCTAATATCTAGTATACTGATATACAAGATACACCTGATATATATAATACTAATATACACTTAATAATCACCTAATATACAATATACTCCTAATATCCACTACACTAATATACACTTAATAATCAGCTAATATACAATATCCACCTAATATATATACTATACTAATACACACTTAATAATAACCTAATATACAATATACACCTATATACTATACTCATACACACTTAATAATCACCTAATATACAATATACACCTTATATATACTATACTAATATTACACTTAATAATCACCTTATATACAATACACACCCAATATATATTATACTAATTCACACTTAATTATCACCTAATATACAATACACACCCAATATATATTATACTAATATACACTTATAATCACCTAATATACAATATATACCTTATATATACTATACTAATACACACTTAATAATCACCTAATATACAATATACTGTCCACCTGTTCCAGGCAGGGGCCTGTTGTGTGTTTTCCTCCATCTTGTTTTCTCTCCAGGTTCCGACACCACCAGTGGTTGCCACCTGTGCCGTCCGTTCCTGCTGCTCGCTGGCTCCCCCGGGCTTCCAGCCCGCCTGTCGTCATTGGGGCCCTCAATAAAAGGGCCGAGCCTCAAGAGTTTCGCTCTCTCATTTTCTTTATTTTTTTCATTTTTGTCGTGAACGACGGAAGGAGGTTTGCGGGGGGGAGGGTGAGGACGGTGGGCGAGGACACACACGTGGTTGACGTTCGTCCGGAGACTCTGGGATTATCAGCCGGTGCCACCCCTGGATCCCTGTTGGTGAAGCTCTTTTTGCAGATAAGCGAGTCGGGTCTTCTGTTGGTGCTTTTGTTTTCAGAGATAGGGATTAGTCAGGCCTGGTTTTGTTGATATTGATTTATATTTGTTTGGCAGGACCACCTTGCCCCCCCCCCCCCCGCACACACACACACACACACACACACACACACACACACACACACACACACACACACACACACACACACACATACACACACACACACACACACACTCATTTTGAGAACCTTTGTTATGTTTGCAAGTATCGAGCTGAAAATAAATCACTTTCATTATCACTTCTACTCTGACTCCTTCAAATTCTTGGGTTGTCGCGTTATCCTCTCCGTTCCGCCCCATTTTCCCCAAGGAGACGCAGCAGCACCTAATGCGCATTTATAAGTGTCATTTCAATGCCATTATTTACAGCTGCTTCACCTTTGTTCCGCCGGCCGTTACACCATTTTATCATAAAAAAGCAATATCAACAAAGCAATTTTTTGAAGGCGAAAATTACAAAGTGCAGATATAAATATAAATCACATTAGTTTCTCAGGCGCTGTTTGGGTTCGTCTGCGACTCTAAACGTTATCGGCACAACGGTCTTTCAACCGTTCCTCATTACTCGCCATTGATTTAAACACCGTCCCCCGGCGAACGTTAAGTGCAATTAATATCAACACGGAGTGACCTATCGCCTCAGATCCCCAAACCTCGTGAAGCCATAGGCCAGTGAGCAAGATGCATCCCATAATAGGACGGCGGCTGTGTGCAAAACGAATGACTCTAAGAACAGTACTCAGTGCGGCATCATTAGCAGCAACGGAGATCCGCTGCCGTGTTGTAATTTGTGTTAATGCAGCCGGGGCAATTTGTAACAGAGGCAATGGGAAAAGCTAAGAGTAATACGTCATATTTATCACATTATATTGAGGAGTACGCGTCAAAAGACTCCCTGGATGACGTCAGCGACAGCAACAAAATGACTTCACCGGGTCAGCCAGACGGGGCTCCTCAGTAAAGTAGCACAGTGAGGGATTTTGATCCTGGCCACAGAATTATTTTGGGAATTTCATAAATTCCAGCAGCTGGGAGGAGCGGCCCGGACGTGGCACTTTGATAGATTCTGCAATTTAGCGTAATGATAAACAACATTAGGCTCTGGCCCCGAGCGCTGGGAGGCACAGAGTCCAGATGCGGTTCAGGCCCCTGGATGCCACCATGGAGCAGCGGGAGGAGGAGGGAGGAGGGAGGAGGAGGGAGGGGGAGGAACAAGAAGAGGAGGGAGGAGGAAGAGGCGGAATAGGAGGATTAGGAGGAGGAGGAGGAGGAAGAGGAGGGATAGGAGGATGAGGAGGAGGAGGAAGAGGAATAATAGGAGGCTGAGGAGGAGGAGGAAGAAGAATAATAGGAGGATGAGGAGGAGGAGGAAGAGGAGGATGAGGAGGAAGAGGGGGGGGTCCTTTTTGCTTTTCTTTTTTTTAATTATCAAAGGGTAGAAAATGAAGAAAAGGTTGTATAGTCTGTGTTTATACACATACATATACATATATATATTTATATACATATATACTGTACATATATACATATACATATAGATATATTTATGTATACATATATACATATATACATATTTATATATACATATATACATATATACAGACACACACACATATATATGTATATATGCATTTGTATTTGTATATACTGTATGTATATATATATATATATACTAATCACTTCACTCTACTCTCACACAGATTATTCAGCAATTTATAAAAGACAACTTGAGGACATTAAAACATGTTTTCAAAGATGAAATTGAATCGGGTCTTTGCAGGAGGTCGTACAAGTGTTGTTTTGCAGCCTCCACATAAATGACACATTTTACCACTTTAAAAGCAGGAGGCCATTTGCATTTGGATGCCGTGGAAGTGAAAGATGAAGACTGAAACGATGCCCCCCCCCCCGAAAAAATATCACCATGAGAGAACGATCTGGAAGCCACGGCCCGATTTATCCCTCCATCGTTAGCGCTCGATAGTGAACCATCACGGCTTCTCATTATTTCGGCCGCCGGTCGATTCCCCCCCGTCCGGTGTGACGAGCATCTCGTCCGTGGGAGGAAACAGACACACAACTTGCCGGCTGCAGATTAAGAAGTTTAATCTGGCGGCGGCTTCACCCACCCGCCATACCCCACCCTCCCTCCACTCCGCATCTGAAATGGATTAGTGAGTTCCTCTGAATGCCGCCTGACCTTTTCCGGTCGCTCCAGACGGGCGGAGGAGCCGCCGCCGCCGCCGCCCGCCTGGCGCGGTGCGTTCAGCCTAAGCCGACAGTGCTCTGGTCGGAAGGCCACAAAAAAAAAACAAACAAAAAAAAAAAACGAACCAAAACGGAAACGGAAAAAAACAACAAAAAAAACCTCCAAATTCAGATGAGTCACTCCATGAAAGGAGCCCCATTGGGGTCCACGACGTTTAATGAAGTCTGTAAAACACAATAATCCGCCAACATGTTTTCCAAGATAAAAACGACTCATTTAAAGTTCATCACTGACACACTAGACGAGAAAATGTTATTTAAAGTGAATAATAATGTCGTTTTTTTTATAATTTCAAAATATATATATATTTTTTCATGTCCGTATATAGAGTCATGGAAGTTGCATCAAAAATATGACTAAATATGAATAAATGTATTACCGTCACAATTTGGCTGTTTTCAGGAGTAAATTTGTTTCTCCATCCACACGGCACATATTAATAAAATATAAAAACATGTTTTTTTTATTGTTCCTTAGTTGAACTGTTGCTATGCTAAGTGACATCATAAAGAGGAAGCAACTATATATACTGTATATATATACAGTGTATATATGTATATATTTATATCTATGTATATATATATAACATATATAACATGTATGTATGTATGTATGTATGTATGTATATATATAATTATTATCTAATGAATTTAGCCCTGGGTAAATCTTTTGTGTGGCTGACATTTTAGGATGAAATTTTCCACCCCGTCGTCCACAGAAACGTCTCCCGCTCCCACTCCTCGCTGCATCCGAGGCAGCCTCACACGAAGGAGGAAAAAAAAAAAAAAAAAAATCATGTGATTCGATTTGATTATATATCTTATTAAATACGAAATAGCTTAAATAGCCAAATCTTTGAGGGAATAAGCACCCCACACCCCCACACCCCTCCACTGAGTCAGAGCTCCAGTAAAGTATCAAAGCAGCAAAGTGATCCTAACGAGACCCATTGCACAGAACTGTAGATGGGTTATTTAATCAGCGTCCCCCTGAGGGGAACGCCGGAGGGGTAATCAGCATTCACCGTGTACATGTGTTGAAAAGCGGCGCATAATTGGACTTTTGTTTTCCTTTGCTGTGTGAACTGAATAGACGATCGCTCGAACCGGGCCTGGGATGCCGCCACCGTCTCAAACTGTGCAAATGTTCCTTGAAAGACGTTTTTTTTGATTTTTTATTTTTATTATACACTGTGACTGTGTGTTGAGATCCTCGCTGGTATTTAAATGGACGGGAAGGTTTCCACCAAACTAGATCCCACCGAGTGTTTACATGTTGTATATTCCTGTGTTATATCATTTAATGTTTAAAACGTCCGGGGCTGTTTAATATGAGCAGTCAGTGCTAATAAACACATCCGAGAGGCCTCTTGAATTATTAATATATGAAAATGAGTTAAAGAAGCTGTGGAAGATGTTAAAATCACCGCCGGATTACATGTGTGGTTGAAACCCCAATGACTTCGTTTGAGATTTGTACTTTTGTGAAATACTGTATGTCATGTATGTCAAATAGTCTTTTTATCATCAGAAAACGGCTCTAGCTGCACGATTTTAAGGATAAAATGCATCATGAGTGTGGGCGTAACCAGAATTTTCGGTTCTCCGCAAAATCCACTCGATTGTGATTCTGAAATATGGATATCCGGTACAGTACGGGTATGTCAGAACACTACAAATATTTTTTGTGGATTTGGGATGACGAAACAGCACAATGCCGAGTGAGCGGAAAAGTATCGGACCCCGTGGTTTAACCCGGCGCGGTAGCTTTCCCCGCAGACGGCGGGATTCATCCCTGGGAGCAACTGTCGCGCAAACAAGACAAGATGAAATTGCCCAAATGCTCCGGGCGGTGGCTTCGTAAGAGTAATAATCCTGTGAGATATGTTCGCCCGGAATCCATGAATACAAAACAGGCACTTGCTTTGATTTCATGCGCGGTTGAAGTGCGGCGATGTCCGCGGCCCCGCGCCCCGGCGTCTGAGGCCCCGTGTCGTTTCGGAATAATTTTCCTTAGTAAGTGCCGTCAAAAGGGGCCGTTAGTCCCCGTCGATCGGCGAACTCCGCTCCCCGAAAAACATCCACTCTCCGCTCAGGACGTTTCACCGAGTGGACCGGGAACAGGGCAGATGTTGCTTTTTTCATCCCCCTATTTCAACGTCTTCAGAAGCCCCATAAAGCGGTTGACACCACAAGATAATGAGCTGATGTTGGATCCCAATTTTTGGATGGCTCGAAAGATTATGGCGCCAGACTTTCCTGCGGCGTGAGGGATGTTACAAGTGTTTTTTTAGCAAGTCCGTCCCGGCGGCAGCCATCGCAATTTGCAAATATTGTTCAAACATGTTTCAAAATTCAGGATGGGATATCCTGTCATGCGGGGGGGGGGTGCAGACTGTGGGTTTTCCCACGGGAAAGAGCGAGAGCCGACGGGGAGCCGACGGGGAGCCGACGGGGAGCCGACGGGGAGCCGACGGGGAGCCGACGGGGAGCCGACCGGGAGCCGACGGGGAGCCGACGGGGAGCCGACCGGGAGCTGAACTGAGGTTATAAACACAAACACACCCCACGTTCACGCCGCCTCCATCAACTCATCCCTGCGTTTTTGCTTTTTTCGCGTTCAGATTTCCTGTGATAAATAGCGCAAAAACCGGTTGGTTCTTCCTGTCTGTCGTCCGGCATGTTTGTTTTCTCTAAGGTCACGTTTGATATTTGCCATTTTGAGATTCCGGGACTCTCGTCGCTGTTGTTGGGGAGTGGAATCCGTTGGTGTGTGCCGCCGGTTTGGCCAAATCGTCGCTCTCCGCACACACGTGTCGTGATGTGTTGTTATGTGCGTGGTCTCACACATTTTCAACATCCTCAAAAATCTTTTAGCGTGGGCCCACAACTGTAATTAAAACGTGTAGTTATTGATTGTAGTTAAGATTTTCAACTACTCAAAAATAACGCAAAGAAGTTAAAAGAGCACATTAAAACAAATCTCGCCCGCTGGTTAAAGAGTTGTCATTTTGATTTAAAGGAGCAATAGACAACCTTTTCGCTTTCACTTATCATTATGAAGTGAATGTTGATTGCACGGTGTATTGACTATAGAGAAATGACACCATGGGCGCCACCGCTGGTCTACGGTCATGGTTACACGCAGAGCGTTTTTGTTTTGTTTCAATAAATACTTCCAGGATAAAACACACACAAAAATTAAAAAAAACGCCGTTGTTATTGGTTTTGTTTGGAGACATGGGCGCGCGCAGTGGAACGGGGATCTTAGTGTTGCGTGCCACATAACACGTGTGTGTGTGTGTTTCTCTTCCCTCACCAGTGGAGATGTAACAGCGGAGATTGGCTGCTCAGCCAACCGCTGATTTTATTTAAAATCCCGAGAAAATAAAAACTGAGAGGACAGCGGGGATAAAAGGGGGGAAATGCGGGAAAATCCTGAGGGAAATGCGGGGGGTTGGCAGCCCCGCGTTTTTTCACACAGAACTTGGTCCTGTGGAATATGTAAAGCGATCCCATTGTCTTGGCGACAGTGGCGTAAACAATAATACCACTCAGAAACATAGATATATAAAATAATATATATGAATATAATAAAGATCATATCATATATAATATATATTAAATATAAAGGAATATAAAGGACGACTTTAAATCTGGAATTTTCTCACGCCACAGGTTGAACACCAGCGCTTTAAGGAGACAAAGGGAGGAGAGTTTTTCCTCCTTCCTGGAGCACATTTCTAAGGCAGGAACACGCAGGGGTGGAGGAGGGCGTGGCAGGTGACGGGAGGAAGGTTGGGACGTCGAGCGTGAGTGACGAGCCAGCGGAAGAGAACGTGAACCGGGGAATTATTCACCCCCCTCCCCCTGTCTACTCCCGGCGCCGTCGGCCGACTCCCCCCCGCGCGGACAAGCGGCTCGCATCGGGATCAGGGGGGCCGCGACGCGGTCGCCGCGTCTCGGATCCGCAGGTAGAGACGCAGGTAGAGAATGAGAAACAAAAAAGAAGAAGCATTTATTGTTTATGAATGCAGTGTCAGAAAGAACAGGAAAGTTGAGGTCATCGTTTGAGGTTTTCTGAAATGATCTGACGTCTCCCGCGCCTTCCCAACGGGGTGGGGGTGGGGGCGGGGGCTTTGGAACCGTTCCCCTCTTCGAGAACATCTAGCACATTCGTGTCGAAGCGGTTGAATTGAAAAATTTGCGAGAAAAAGAAAAGCGCGACTACGTTTTAAAAAGACGGCCTAACATTCCACGTCACAACTACGTTTTACATGTTCAACTCTGTGATGCCGATTTCGGCTTTAGACATATAATTAGAAAAGTTTACGGAGTAACATTTGTTGTGTCTCAGTGCAAAAGATATATTCGAAAAGAATTTGATAAAAGCGGTGCCCCTGACCCCTGACCCCGCCCGCCCGCCCCCCCCGGCGCCGCCCACAACAGTAAAATAAGTGTCCGTTGAAGAGACCCCCAATAAATATTGAACAGAAGCAGTTTTACAGTCACCGTCAAGTAGCAGCAGTGTTTCAGCTTTGACTTTTAAATACATACATATATACATATTCACAAACAATAGTGTGCCACTGTACACCCACAAAATTCATCAGAACAATTTCAACACCAGGCAATAATAATAATAATAATAATAATAATAATAATGATACGAATAATAATAATAATTAATAATTACAGTAGTATTGTGAAATAATAATTACCATGACGAGAACAACAACCCGAAAAATAAAATAAAAAACAAACAAACCAAAAAACGCAATGTGCCTCTCTCTCGTCTGAGATATTTACATTTGATATTTCGAGTTCTGTGGCTTGACTTCCTGTATCTGCGTGTGTGTGTGTGTGTGTGTGTGTACACGTGTGCGCTGGGCGTGTGTGCGTGTGTGTGTGTGTGAATATCCCGGTTTTCTAAAAGAAGGCAATGGAGTGTCTTTCAGGAGGGTTTTTTTTTTTGTTTTGTTTTTTTTGTTTTTTAGGGGGTGGGTGGGTAGGGGGGGGGGGGGGGTCTGAATCCATCAGCTGGTGCAGATGCTGTTGATGGAGATGATGGCGGGGTCCACCAGCCCCATCTCCTCGTGCTCGTTGACGCAGAGCTGGTAGCCGCAGCCGCGCCGGCGCTTCAGCGGCGTGACCTTGGCGTCGGGCTTGGCGCGCGGCGGCAGCAGGAAGCCCACGCTGCCGGCGATCAGCATGTGCCAGATGCTGTGGATGTAGAAGTAGTTCTCCTCCGTCTCCACGAAGGCGTACAGCGCCACGGCCGACGTGGCGATCATGGTGCCCGGGAACAGGAAGAACACCCAGCGCTTCCAGGTGGGCGGGTAGCAGCGTCGCCGCCGGACGGTGCGCACTGTCTGATTGGCCCGGAGAGGGAACACAGGTACACGCGCACGCACACGCACGCACACGCACACGCACACGCACACACACACACACACACACACACAGTTATTTATTGTTTTATTTTTGGTTTAATTTGAGTGTTTATTGATCATTCTTATTTTTAGGTTTACTGTACTGTATTATTGCCAGTTTTTATTGTTATCAATTTTCATTATTCATTGTTATTTTTCTGGCTTATTATTTATTGTTAGGTACATTTTTGTCATTTATTTATTTTTTATCGTTAATTGTTCTTTTTTTATGGTTTACTTTTATTGTTCATTACTAGCTTTACTCTATATTGCCAATTTGTACTGTTCATTGGTCATTTTAGGGTTAGGGTTTTAAGATTAGGGTTTTAGGGTTGGGATTGGCTAACCCTAAATCCCAAACCCTAGTATAACCCGAGCCCTAACCCTGTTGTTCTGGTTAATATTTAGTGTTAGGTTTATTTTTATTGTTTATAGTAAAAAAATATATAGTTCATTGTATATTTCCAATTTAGTATTTACTTTTATTGTTTTGCTAGTTCTTAGGTTTAATGCCTATTGCCAATCTTTCTGTTTTAGGGTTAGGGGTTAGGGTTAGGTCTACTTATATCTATCTACACAAGGCTGGTGATATATCAATATTGAGATATGAGCCTGTCTGGGATAGTAATAGATAAGATTGTACTTCATTGATTCCTGAAGGGGGGGATGGACAGACAGACAGACAGACAGATAGACAGACCCGAACACCATAGACTGTACCAACGCCTCTACCTGCTCAGCTCTTGTGTGTAAATACCAACAGTTACCCCCGAAATGTTAGCAGTATCCCAGCCCTACATCCACAAACGCAGGGCACTTTCTAACTCCGGTTCCAGTCGCCTGCCTGCCTCTAAACCCCTGTGACAGCCGAAACAGCTCAAACTGACACTCATAACAGACCACGGTAATTAGACGAGCATTCAAACAACGTCACTCACTGATTTTCAACGCTCGCACATATTTATCCCTCCTCGGGCATTTTCTTTAGACCAGATCTTAAAAAAAAAAAATCATTTTTTAAACTGCCGTGGTTATTGCATGTCTGCGACGTCATTGCAATCTATTTTGGAGCAAATGCAGCACTTGTGGAGGGGAGGTCGTGTTTATTGTATGAGCCAGCGAGCCCGCTCTGAGTGGAAAAGCACGGGTGTTTGGCGCTGACAGATCTGAACTCCCTGCCCGCCGCGCGGCACTTTGAGTGCACGACGCCCCCGCCAAGCAGCAGCCGCTCGGCGCTCTCCGCTCCACTGATCTAATTTGGTTTTGTCTGGGAACAGTGAGAACGCCCGGCTCGGCGCAGACATGACAGTTTGATGCGGGAGCGGCCGTCGCAGGAAATGTACGGCGGCTCGAATCCGGAGAGGGAACGCTGGGACGCAAACATTTTGGAACGCCTGCTAAATTAAAAAGAGACAAGTTAATCAAGGTGCGCACAGGAAAAGAAAAGGGAGAAAAAGTTTGCCGTGGGAATTCTTTTGCATCGTCATTCTGTCTCAATTTGGTGTTTGGCGGGAGATAATTATTCTGTCTTAATGTCACGCCTTTTCGGTGGGCCCCTCCTTCTGGACCCCACGCTGTAAATCATGATTGAGCGGACCTGCTGAATTGACCTCAGGTGTACGACTATGATGATATTTTATATCATGACGTATCCTATTGCTTCACATTGTAATTGGATGATCCTAAGCTGCGCGACATTTCCTAAAGTACAGTCTGTGCCGTCCCCGTAATTAATTTTGCAAATCATACAGAGCCATTCAGTCATACAGTCAGCCACCAGCTGATGTTGACAAGAAATATATAAATAAAATATTATGAAAATATATTAAAAATATTATATTAAAATAATTATTCAATATAATTGAATATATTAAATATTAATATTGGCATGACTTTGCTATATATTATTTATTATTCTTAATATCAAAAACAATTAATTACATATGATTTATTTTATTAAATATCAACAAATACTGTATATATTATAATAAATATATATTATATATATATTATAAATATTAATCGCAATGTGTAAAATAAATAATAATATTATTTATTTTACACATTTCGATTAATATCTATAATATATATACAATTTACATATATACATATTTTATATTACCATTAATCATATTCCATATCACAATAACATTAAGATTTTAGCCAGAAAAACAAAAAGTACTTTCAGAATTGAACTGCTTGGTGTAATTCTTGGAAAGCAGGACAGGACAGCGCATGAAGAGATATCTGTGTCTGACATCGGAATAAAATCAATCTTGTCCCTCGTGATATGCGTGTGAGGCTACATTAGGATTTGCAAAGTAAAATGAAATGCAAAATGTCGGTGCAGTCCTTGGCTCACGGGCCTCCCCGCTGCAATTTCTTCACGGGAGGCTGCAAACCTTGCTCTCAAACTCAAGTCAGAGTTGAGGTGTTGGAATTCCGTCTTCTTTTTTCTTATAACAACCCGCCTGAAATACTATTATTTTTTATCTTCTCAGTCCAGGGAACACATTATGACTCAGAGAAGAGTCAGTGAAAGTACAAGCTGACTTATAATGGAACTACGAGCCATGACTAATACCCACGGGCTGCAAAACTTTTAAATCTCCCTCTATGCTAATGTGGCAGAGCACCATTGGTCAGAAACTCAAGATTTTCTGGCTCTGCACATGCTCCCGTCCCACGCAACCCTAAGTGACAGATTAAGTCCCTTTACGCCGGCTCTGCAGCAAGAACAATGGCAGTACAATGCCGACACTCTTCATTTGGATGCTCTGGATATGTCGGATACGCCAGTGCTCTATAATACATGAGCAAGACGGCCACTTTCTGCATGCAGATAGAGCGTGCTCCTCTCGCTCGCCTCGGAGGGCTCCCTTTGTCCTCAGATTTTCTGTGTATCCACTTATATAAAAAAAGATATCCACACAAATACATTTCATGAGCCCGGCTGTCCCTCCCTGTAGGAGCCAAAATAGAGATTTTTATGTTCTATACCAGGCTTCATTTATTTTAAGAAACACCATTTTGGGAGCACATACAGTCTTTTGACCACACACATACACACACACACACACACACATACAGATACTCAGAGATCCTTTGACGTATTTTTATTAATATTTTTTCTGAATTTTTTGTGACAATCTCGGCTATGGAATAATACCGTCGATTTACCTTTTGTTTAAATCAACTCTGGACATCCAGACTATTTGGTCACCACAGTGGTTTTATTATAATAAAATTGCATAGGAAACAACCGCTACACTCCCCTTCTGCAAATGGTGTGGATCTCTCATCACGCATGTCGTCAAAAACACAACAATTATTGGGTCGCGGGCTGATTTTTTTTTTTTTTTTGGGGTGGGGGCGAGTGTGCTCCACCTTACCCAGGCCACCGCCATGATGCCCAGAGCGAACAGGCTGGGTCCCAGCAGGTTCCACAGGCCGTGGCGGTCCAGCTGCAGCGCCATGGACAGAGACATGGCCCCCAGCAGGTACAGCACCTGGAGGGTCGACACACACGGTTCATAGAAATGATTGTAATATTGTGGTAATACTGCAGGAAACAATTTAGCAATAACACATAGTACTCATTCATGTTATCTATGCCTGTATTATTGTAAACATATTTATTCATTGTGTACAGTATATCCCCCTATATTTAGATTTTATACTCACAGCCACACTGACACTGAAACCCAGATATTGCATTTTAAATTACCATATCCTGTGCATGGAGAATCACTTTTTGTACTTTTTGTATATTTTTGATATTTGGCTATTCATTTTTTTTTATTTGGCAATTTTTTATTGCCTTTTTTTGCCTATGTTTGTATATTTGTCTTTTTTATTTGGCTATTTTTGTATATTTGTCAATTGTTTTATTTTTTCTTTTAAGCTATTTTTATGCAAATTGTGTGTACAGCAATACACCAATCTGCCAAAACCACGACAAATATCCTTGTATATGAAAATGTACTCGGCCACATAAATGGATTCTGATCTGATTCTAAAGCTCAGCATCATTATAAAAATATAAGGAACTAAGAGTCTATTTACAAGAGTAGTGAGCTGACGCTGCCCATTGTGTGCACGGAACGGGACCTGTTTGTATGTTTACGCACAGTGACAGCATGCGCTAGGTTGTCATGGCAACAGAGGCAACAGACGCTCAACTCGGCAGGGCTCCTGCGTGGGAAGAGCTCTGTTATCTATGCCACACCTTCGTCAATAAAGGCGCTTGGATGCCGCGGTGGCGGTGGTGGCAGGACGTCTTTTGGCTTCCTCGTGGTTCCTAGAGAACTCTGGGATGATTGATTGATCTTGATGTGTGATCGTCGCTCCGGTTGCGTTTCCCCAAGACGGAGCGACCCGTTCAGCGGGGCCACACCTTCACTCACAGAGCCGCACGGTGCGCCGACTGCAAGGTGGACGGCTTTGTTTTGGCCGGTGAATATCTGACCCCGTAGCGCTTCAATTCAGGTCGGGTTGTTGAAAATGAAATGGGGAGGCATGAGGACATTATCGGCGGATCGCCGCCTCCCGGTCTGAACCCCAAATGAAACAATAAGAAGCATCAACAAGAGAAATCTCGAGAAAGTTTTATTTAAAAAATGGCATCTCCACGCGCTCTGGGCAGCTTATGCCGGTGTGTCAGAAAAGCCTGCCGGCTCGATTTTTCTACGGCCCTGGCAGGGGAAGATGAGTGTTGGAGGAGAGAGAGAGAGAGAGAGAGAGAGAGAGAGAGAGAGAGAGATGGGAGGGAGGGAGGGATGAGGGATGGGTGGGTGAGGGCAGGATATGACCCGCCTGCAGAGGGGTAGGACTAATTGGCGCAGAGCATGGAGAAAAGCAGCATTGTGGTGAAGCCTCCAGACTCCGGGCCGCACCGGTCATCAGTCATAGCAGATCGCACACACACACACACACACACACACACACACACACACACACACACACACACACACACACACACACACACACACACACACACACACACACACACACACACACACACACACACACATGCATTGCGCATTTGCAAGAACATTCCATTTACTTAAAATTGATTTCCTCGGCCCTAATTCATGGAGCTGCACATTCTGTATATTAACACACACACACACACACACACACACACACACACACACACACACACACACACACACAAAGAAATTAGACAATTTCAATTAGCTTCAATTAACATTTTTTTCATCCTCTGTCGTTAAAAGAAATCTTTTTGGATCTCTGAAAATAAGCCGTGTCTACACACCACACACGCACACACACCTACACACACACACACACACTCTGGTGCAAGCTCCCGGGGTCCTTCATCTGCGATGGCTGTTCTGGTCGTGGATATGAACAAACTACATTTATACACACACACACTTACTTGCCATTCCTGACATGTGCGATTTGATTAGTGACTGCGTAGTGCAGTGCTCAGCAGAAATGAAAGCTCTAGAGGACAGCAGATGTTCCTCTCTCTCTCTCTCTCTCTCTCTCTCTCTCTCTCTCTCTCTCTCTCTCTCTCTCTCTCTCTCTCTCTCTCTCTCTCTCTCTCTCTCTCTCTCTCTCTCTCTCTCTCTCTCTCTCTCTCTCTCTCTCTCTGCCGTGGTTCCGCCCTGGTGCGCGGCCAGGGAGTGACCCGGGGAGCGTGTGCACCTGTTCCTGTTTACGGACACACACACACACACACACACACACACACACACACACACACACACACACACACACACACACACACACACACACACACACACACACACACACACACACACACACACACACGCCAGGCCGCCGCCGCCGCCCAGTGGTTCCACGCCGGCCGCATCTCTGACACCCCTCGCTCCGTCAGGGGGGCCCTTCCGTGGACACAGAATACTAATCGCACGTCTTAGTCAATATACGTCGGGTTTTCGTTTCATCTGCTGCTTACCATCACCGTCCACCCCGCACCCCCCGTCACCTTCCCCGAGTGCGGAAGGTCACGGGAATTGAGGAAACCTGACAACCGTCGTTTGACATTACCTCGCCGTTTACCACAATGACGGTGCCCCCCACCAGCCCCTCCCCTCCTCCCCTCCAGCCTGTCGCTGTAGCTGCCACTTTAACAGCCGAAAACGCTGCCACCAAATGTCCTTGTGAAGACATTTTTCATTAGAACATTTAGCTACGCTTGACCTTTCGGAGTATGAATAAAGTCCGTCTCTGCCAATGAATCTGCACAAGTGCTTATTTTCCTTTCGTTTCACAGGCGCCAAAAGGTCTTCCGACGCCTCCTCAGGTTGTCCCGTGCTGACCAAGCAACGGGTGTTATTTCTTTGAATTTCTGCCAAATCAAGAAACCTCACCGCGGTGTCTCCTGTGCATTGTAACGGGAAGATTCTAAGCAGCTGTATTTCCTAACATTCCCAACATAGCCAAGAATTTACCTTGCAAATCAGATTTCATAGTGTAGTATGTATATAGATATGAACTACTAACAGTATCAATAGCTAAAAATATATATATAATATATGTATTTGTACTTATTATTTATAGCCTTATATAAATGTTCTTCTCCTCCAACAATTGCACTCCCAGTGGTATATTATAATGACATTGGGACATTGTCAAAAATGTTTTTGTAGTCTTAATTAATGATGATGAGAAGATAGAAACCCAAATTTCTTTTGATATGAGTTCTGAAATGTAATGTAATGTAATCTTGGAAAAACAACTGGATTCTTGAAAGGGATGCTGAAAAAGGGATTTCTGAAAAAACTAAATTTAAACACAGCTTTTTTTTTTTTTCAAACTTGATTTATGTCAACAATCTGGCAACCCTAACCCTGTAGGGCGCACAGGCAGCTTCACAGTGGATGGATAAATGGTTACCCATGAAAAAGTTCAGAAAGCAGCTGCAATTAAGACGACACTGTAATGTGTTTTAATTTCCCCCTTGTCGTAAAGACAAATAAATGGGGCAGCTGCCATCGCGAGGGTAAATTCTGCCGCATCGGTCCCCCACCTGTTTGACGATGGCCTTGAGTCTGGCCATGGCGATGACGGTGACCCACACCGACATGAGCGAGCCGAGGAAGTCACAGAACTGCAGGACGTCGTACTCCATGATGCAGAAAACCACGATGCCCGGCTGGTCGCACGCGTGGTAGAACTGCCGGGAGAGAGGGGGAGAAACGCAGCTAGGCCCAGAACCCCTAGCCTCACAGAGAAATACAGGCCAGCGGAACGGAAGCAAAAAAACCCTGACGTGTTAACGTCTCATCTGATGTTAAGCTCAAGAAAAACATCATGTATCCCATTAAAACCGGATGCAGCATTTGCGTGTATATTTAAGAGCATGGATGGTAAAATATTAATTCAACTGAATCAAATTAATTGAGCGAGCATCATAAATGGTCACACATACATTATTCCAATGTTAAGCAAAGCCAATGGAAGGTGGTGATTGTGCCGAAAAGACAATATTTGGCGTCACATGCAAACCAAGAACCCCAATTTTACAAACAGTCAAATGGTAGCTATTGTTATCATGAATAAAACGTCAAGAAAATAAATTTCCAGACGCCGCGAGCATGCACTGACTTTTGTCTATACTCGGTAACTTTTGTGTGGGCGGGACTCACGGTGGAGAAGAACATGGTGAAGATGTAGACGGACGCCTCCAGCAGGTAGTGGCTGCGGACGGCGATGAAGACGGGCGGGACGAACATCAGGTTGCTGAGGCAGAGCAGCAGCGTGGAGAGCAGCTGGAAGCCGTAGGAGTACGCCGCAGCGTTGTCCGTGCAGCCCCAGCCGTCCCAGCCTGGACGCCACAAACACAGTCACAGCATTATGTATTATGTATTACTGGCTATCTTCAGTTGTTTCCCCTTATGCACAGTTTTGCCTGTACACCCTTTACTTTATATATGCAGTATATGTGTGGAAACTTGCACAATTTCAAAATTATTTCTTGTTTTAACATTTATTTTTTGGGGTAATTTGTATTGTCTATTGTACATTTTTAGGTTTATTGTATATTGGCAATTTTTTCTTGTATCTTGTTTGTTTTAAGCTTTATCATTTGTCATTTTGGAGGTTATTGTATATTGCCAATGTTTCTAGCTGTAGTCAATTTTTTGGTTTATTGAATTTCAGAACTTTGAACTGTTTATTGGTAATTTTTCTGTTTATTGTATATTGAGGAATTGTTATTCTATTTTATTGAACATGGTATTCTTATTACTTTGTGTAGCTTTTCTGTTTCTTTTGTAAATTTTCACATTTATTGCATATTGCAGAATTGTTATTCAAGTTTTTAATCTTATTACTCCATCTACTATACTTATCTGTCTGTCTGTCTGTCTGTCTGTCTATCAAAAATAAAATGGTGTGCTGCAGTAAACTAGGTGTACAAAAAAAGATGATGGACCAGTTGTGAAAAAGGGATTATGGAAGCGAAACCTCTGCCGTCGGGAGCTACGACTTTCTTGTTGTCCCTGGAGACCGAAGAAACATGGCGACTGTTTCTTTTTTTTTTTTTCCCCCCCTCAGAACGTAGAAGGATTAAGAATTGGTCGCGGGCCCTTCCCGAAGCCTGCCCGATAAGCATCAAAATGAAATTGAAAGACCTTTATAAGTAGCCGATGGTTTATGCCACATGAAATAACCCCTTGAGGGTTTTTTTTTCAAACTCTCCACCCTCATGGAAAAACCTGGATTGTTATGCAGGCAGAGAGATGGGGGGGGGGGGGGGTGTAGCAGGTGTCAAGTACTGAAAGACTATTAGGACTTTCTATTGTTTGCATAATCAAAGCACCGCAGCGTCAGGCAGACAACCCCACGAGACCAGAAATCAGAAGCCCCGGAAGAAAGAAACGCTGCTAAATTAAGCTCAAAGGCAGTCGCTAAATCTAACACCAAAGGGAGCGGTCGTGTGTTCAAAGCCACATCCAGGCTGCGGGAAACTGGCGATTGAGGAAATGAAACGGAAAAAGGAATGGCAGAGAATTGTCGAATCACCGACTCACCGACGGGTCGAGGGGCGATGTGAGAACAGCGCCAGAACAGACACCTTGCACCTCCATCGCAACACAGTTCATAATTTTGAGTATTCCTGTAGATTGGAGAGCCCTGCCAGTGGTTTTGATGACATTGCAGCAACATCTGGACTCTATAGTAATGATGTATAACCAGTTACCATACCATAATATATCCAACCCGGCCACATCTGTTGGTTGATTGGACATGGGAGGTGTTAACAAGACACAGGATTCATTTAGAGAAGAGGAAATGTATAAAAGATACGATAGCTGGGAAGTGGTTTCTCAGTTTCCTGATTGATTTCACGTCAAAATCATGAATTTGTTCAAGTAGTAATCCGTCACATTATTTTGTAAAAACAACTAAATGTATTGATACTTTAGTCAGCTGCCACTTTTTTTTTTAAGAAACAGCCATTCAATGCATTTTTGTCATGTATGTGTTGTATGTTTCGTTTTGCTATATGCTGTTTCCATTGTTGGTGGCGGGGTCCACCACCACGCACTAGAAGTGAAAGGCGGCTGCAAGGAATTTGAGGAAGCAGCGCGCGGTGTGGGGATGGTGCGGTTTGAGCAGCTACACCTGTCTCGGGTCTCGGTAATTGGGGCCCAGGATCAGCGTGGCTATACAACGGTTGCCCGTTGATTGGTCTAACGAGCAGCAGGTAAAAACCCCATCACCCCCACACACACACACAGGAAAGGAGCCCTGTCATGACATCTTTCCATCAGCTCCGGGCTTGTTCCACCTAGCCCACTCGCCGCAATAAACTGATGTGCTTCCAACCCCATCGCCTGTGTGTCTGTGCCGGAGGGCCCTGAAAACGCCACTTAGGTGGCGTGTGGCAGGCGGAACTGCCACAGGGCGTGGCTAGTTGTGGTCGGTCAACCCGATATGGATGAACATCCCCAAAATGGATTGCCAGCCTCGGATGACAGAAAATCCCCACGACCTCAGGCGACCAAGAAAACAAACAAATAAACCCAGTCGATCAGGAGAAAAAGAACGTTTGGAGAAACCATGGATGTTGTGTTGTTGCAGTTTTGAATGGCGCTGTAATCCACCCAGCACAGACGGTCAGACGGATGACACGTTAAATTAACAATTAACAAGTAAGACACGTTTTGTTTTGTTTTAATCCACTTCCTTACCTGCTTTGCATTCGCACGCGGCATAAAGGAAGTTGTTGGTGCGCAGGAGTTTGCACTGTCCGTACGTGCCGCAGTCGTTGATGCAGGGCGTCAGGTAAGAGCGCAGGTAAACCTCCGCCGTCACTTTGGCGCACGCCTCGAACCTGGACGTGAAGGAAGGGAGAGAGAGGGAAAGAAAGAGAGAGAGAGAGAGAGAGAGAGAGAGGGAGAGAGAGAGGGAGAGAGAGAGGGAGAGAAGAGAGAGGGAAAGAGAGAGAGAGAGAGAGAGCGAGAGAAAGAGAGGGAGAGAAAGGGAGAGAAAGAGAGAGGGAGCGAGGAAGAGAGAGAGGTGACGAGCGGCGTATGTGTGCGGATCCTCAGTGCCCTTCAAACGTGGATAACAGAACCATCCATCAGATTTTGTCTTGGTCTAGAAAGGAGACTTTAAATTCACAAGCTGCTTCCCTTTCACGTCAACCGAAAAAAAAAAAAATGAAATAAGCAGAAGTTGCGACGACTTTTTTTTTTTCCCCCGCCCAGCGCCAAAAAAATTAAGCGATGCAGCTGTTATTTTATTTTATAATTTTATTTTATTTTATTTTTTTTATTTTTTTACGATCAATCATTTCAATTTCATCGCAATCAAGGACAGGGTTCTTCCTCCGCTCCTCGTTTGCAACCGACAGCCAAACAGGAATGTATAAATAAGTGGAAATCAAGGCGTTAAAGGCTTAACAGGGGTGCTCAGACCTCATCGATGTTCTCACGCGCGTCCCACGCCATCTGTTATTCAGATTCAATTTGAAACCCCCAAATGGCTGGAGAATTATTATTTTTTTAAACATTTTTTTTTTTTTTTAAATCTGCTCCATTTTATCCCGCGCACATTTTCTCCACTTAATTTAGGGCGTCAGTCCTAAAGCTGGATCTGCTTAACCAATGCCGTGAAAAATAATCTAAAAACTTTAATTTGCTCTTTTTCAACATCCTTCGGCGTCCCTGTTACAGTTGCACAGCGGCGGACGTGAAAATTAATTAAAAGAGCACCTATTGTGGCTCCTCCTCAACGAGTTAATGTAATGTCTCTGAGGTCCCCCAAAACATGTTTTTGAAGTTTCTTTTGCTGAAAATACCACTCCGATGATGCATTCTAGCCATTCTAACATGCGTCCAATCCACCCTGTCTAAAACCGGGCTGTTTGAGTGGGTGGAGCCTCCCTCCTGACGCCGCGAGCTCTGTGAGCCAATGGGGTTTGAGCATTGGCTTCCGGGTTCCGTTGTATTTGCCCCGTAACTTTCACTTGTTTCACCTCATCGGTCCGCCAAAATCAGTTTCTGAAAATTTGAGGGGAGAAATAATCAATCCAGTTGACGAATCTTCACTCATATTGGGTCTACGAGGCCTCGCTTAAATGTTCGTTCAGACTTTGGTTGCCGTGCCACAGGCTGGTGGGAGACATGGACACGCCTCTTCCGCCCTCCGACGCGATCGCCGCTGCCCAGCTTTTCTCCGAGGAGCGCGCGGCGAGGCTGACGCGGGCCCCCGGGGATGCTCAGCGTCCGGGCGCGGGCGGAGATCTCAGTGGGCACGCGGTGTCCAGGATCCTCGCTGGAGTTCTCCTGGGACGGGCTGGAGGGAGGCACTCGCCGCCGCAGAGGAAAGGCGACCCCGGAACGGGAACGCCGCGCTTTGGCGTGGCCTAGCCAAACCCAAGCCGCGACGGGGCGGGGCGCCGCCTTCGCGAGGAGAGGGGCTGTTGAGCAAAGACGCGCTTTGCCGGGCCACCGGGGGTGGGCGTTTTCACGGGAGAGGGGAAGGACAGTTTCCCAGTGGCCTGCTTTGGGTTGATCGCTCGGACCAGCTTGGGAGGCGGGAACCGACTCTCGCTTGTTTCATGTAAACGTCGGAAAATAAAATACAATAAATACATCTGCAATAAAAACACACCGTTTTTATTGGTTTTATAAGAAGGAATCTGATACGAGCTGACGCCTGAGCCTGATCGTGTTGTTCACAGCCATTACTTTGTCATTAGTTTATCTCGTTATCTGACACTTTGGTCACGTCTAATAAGAACTTCCCACATTCTAACATTATGTGAGATAAATGAGGAAAAGCCTAATAGGTCCCATTTAATAAAACACAGACACACACACACACACACACACACACACACACACACACACACACACACACACACACACACACACACACACACACACAGATAAAACTCCGGCAGGGTGTAAATGTGATTATATTTAAAAGTCTGCAATTAGGAGCTCAAACAAATGCGGCGACACGCGGCGTGAAGCCGGTTCCGAAATGAAACAGAGGCGGCGGGGGGGTGGGGTGGGTGTAAACTGAACCACGGGGGTGAACGTGTAACCGGGGGAGGCAGCTCCCCCTAAAAAGAGGGAAGAGTACTTTTGTACGTTTGGTGAACTATTCCAGATTCAAACTAAACTAAAGTGTATTTCACTGTGGTATTAAATGAACCCTCTGAATACTGGATGACCCACTCTACGTTCTGCACCGCTGCTGGCCCAATCTATCTATCTATCTATCTATTGCATCTATCTATCTATCTACAGTATCTATCTATCTATTTCATCTACACTATCTATCTATCTATGTATCTATCTATTGCATCTATCTAAGGCATCTATCTACTATCTATTGCATCTATCTATCTATCTATTGCATCTATCTACTATATATTGCATCTATCTATTGCATCCATCTACTATCTATTGCATCTATCTATCTATTTATCTATCTATCTATTTATCCATCTATCTATTTATCCATCTATCAATCGATCTATCTATCTTTGCATTGATCTATCCATCTATCTATCTATCTATCTATTGCATTGATCTATCTATTGCATTGATCTATCTATCTATCTATCTATCTATCTATCTATCTATCTATCTATCTATCGTATCTATCGTTAATGCTTGATTAGGTCCGTAATAGTTGTAAATGACATTGACGCTTCCAATACTATTTCTTTTGTAACTTGTAATCAGGATCTTCATGAGCATCATCTGGTACAAAGGTCCAGTAAAGACTTGACGTTGTATTAAAGACATTTAATTTTAGTACATTTTATGTACATTTAACAGCAAGTACTTAAATACTTTAACTGTGGTAATAATGTCAAAGTGGTACTTTCACTAGAGTCATGAGCGTCAGGAGTCTTTGTACATTTACTTAAAGTAAAAGGTCTGAGAACTTTTTCTTCCACCATTAGTCGGCAAATGTAGACTTTGACTGGATTTTTGGTTCATGGTTTACTGGTGCGTTGCGGCTTCTTTAGGGGCGGCCGGAAAACGGTGAATCTAATGAAGACGAATAATAATAAACCCAGCAGCTGTGTCACGGTTGTGTTGTTGTCGCTCTCACCCGTGCGCGGTGCCGCAGAGCGAGCGCAGGCTCAGGTACCAGGTCCCCGTCTGAGGGTACGGGATCCTCAGCTTGGTGATGTTGGACGAGGCGTTCACCGAGAGGAGGAAGCCAGACGCAGACTCTGAAGGGAGAGGATGGAGGGAGGGGAAGGGGAGGAGAGGAGCGAGGGAGGGGAGGGGGAGAGGAGTGGAGCAAGGGGGGGAGGGGGTGAGGGGAGGATGGAGGGAGGGGAGGAGAGGATGGCGGGAGGGGAGGGGGTGAGGAGAGGAGGGAGGGAGGGGAGGGGGTGAGGAGAGGAGGGAGGGAGGGGAGGGGGTGAGGAGAGGATGGAGGGAGAAAAGGGGTGAGAGAGATTGAATCAAATGGACCCAAAACATTAGATATTCAAGTAAAATAACACCATCAGATATATTTGTCATTATTGATTTAGACTGCACAACTGTTAATTTTAATAAGATAATGTTTATAGATAGATAGATAGATAGATAGATAGATAGATAGATAGATAGATAGATAGATAGATAGATAGATAGATTCAAGAGGTATATTCGTCACATACATATACATACGTTCATACATATATGCAGTGAAATGTCTTTGCAACGCACCCGGAGATTATGCACAATAGTTACTAAACCGAACAGCTAACCTAATTCCTACCTAGCAACTAACTGAAACTGATTCCTAAAACGTAATGCAGTTAGTGAATAGAATAATATAAATAAAATAAAATAAAAAGAAAACAAGACTCAAAAAGATAATACAAGTGGGGGTACAAAATACAAGGGAATATAGTTATGTGTATGGGATAGGCCATTTGTAAGCACAGATATGTGCATACAAGTGTGTATGTGTATATGGAGATATACAGAAGAATATACAACCGTACGACACAGCAATACAGCGCCGTATGCAGTAACCCAGAGAAGTGATACAATGACAGACAGACAGACAGACAGACAGACAGACAGACAGATAGACAGATAGATAGATAGACAGATAGACAGATAGACAGACAGATAGACAGGCAGACAGACAGACAGACAGATAGATGAGAAAAGAGGGGAATAAAGAGAGCGTTCCTCATGGACACGTTTCGGATGTCGTTCTAATTTAACTGTGTTTTACGTCGTACCTGATTCACACTTCAGGGAGGAGTTTTCGCGCAGGAACAGCGGAATTCCGTGGTTCAAGCAGCCGAACACGGTGACATTCATTCCTTTCAACGTCGACTGGAGGAGGAAACAAACCATTTCCACAAACATTGTTTATTTTTCCCAGCTGTCATCCGTCCGCTAATGCCACGTTTATGGACCAACAATTATGTGCTTATGTGTATTTGCCTTCAGCTGAAACTCAGAGGGTCTAAAACTAACAAATGAACTACTCAAAATGCTCGTTCCCTCCCCTCTTTTCTCTTCCAGGCAACTAAATGAAAATGTTGACAATTCGTCTCTCTACAGCATGCATTATTGATAAGCAAAAACCAAAAGTCGGGGAGTTACTGTGGGAGAAGAACGCAGAGCCGGGATGGCTTTTTACGAGTCACGGTGCACGTCGCATCCACTCAGTTTTAGAAAATAGGCCAGTGCAGCCAAATTTAACCAGACTACAAATACATTCATGAATAAATAAATAAATAAATCTGCACCTTAAAAAAAAGAAAAAAAAAAAAGAAAAGAAATAAATGGACGTATTCGCAATTTCCGACTCCAAGCTGCGGTAGAATGAGCAGACGTTCACAATAGAAGTGTAAAATATCTGACTCACTGTGCGCACCTTCACACTGCACTCCCACTTGACAAAAGCGAGATTAACTCTCGGGAAAATGACCACTTGCTATAGCTATATATAGGAAGATCCGCCTTCCATGAAATACTCTTCACTGTCCACCTGTTGTCCACACAGAAACCACCTAATCGCCCGAAATGGAAGCGACTTCCGCATTTCAGCAAAGTCTGTTTAATTCACGCTTTGCTTGACTGTAATTAAGGTTCTCGTGCATGTGGCAGCGTTTCAGATTCACCCTCCGTCTCTGAGTCCCCGGGAGGGAGGGAGGGAGGGAGGGAGAGGGATGAGGATCCGACTGACGCTGCTGATATCAACGGTGACTAACGCCGATCACTCACGGCCCGGAAAAGCCGACAGGCAGGGAAAATTTTGACACAAAACTTCTGCCTGCGCCGTCTGGACGTCAAGGGGGCTGAGATGGATTCAACAAGGCCAGCTGGTCGCGGCTTTGAAACATCTTTCTTCTGTGTGAATGTGGCGAGGACGTCTGACGCTGCCGGAACCATCACATAACGGCTGCGTTTCAAGGAGGGTTCGCGCCCCAGGCAGATAAAAGCGGAAACAATAAGAACAGAGCGAGCGGAGGGTTCATCAATACCCAGATCTCAAGGCCGCGCCGGGTCCTTGGGAAGCGCAGAAGTATAGAAGTACAGAAGTGCAGAAGTACAACAGTACAGAAGTGCAGAAGTATAGAAGTACAGAAGTGCAGAAGTATAGAAGTACAGAAGTGCAGAAGTGCAACAGCACAGAAGTTCAGAAGTATAGAAGTACAGAAGTGCAGAGATGTAGAAGTACAGAAGTACAACAGCACAGAAGTACAACATCACAGAGGTGCAGCAGTATAGAAGTACAGAAGTGCAGAAGTACAACAGCACAGAAGTGCAGAAGTACAGAAGCATTAAAGTAAATAAGTATAGAAGTACAGAAGTATACAAGTATTGCAGTACAGAAGTATAGAAGTACAGAATAGAAGCAGAGTACAACAAACGTATCGAAGTACAGAAGTGCAGGTTTTCCCTCCCGTCACACTGTCCATGTCAGACGAGTTATCCGAGTCACAGCAGACGAACGGGTGGAGCACACATCCGGGCATTTTGAGGCGTTTTGGCCTTGATTCAAGAGGGAAGATTCTCGACTCGTCACACGCCGCCACACGTGGACGGTGCAGGGAAATGACGGAAGGTCAAGAACCAAGGGCTGTGTAAAAGAGCAAGGCAGTAAAAAACAATCACCCAAATCAGAATAGACATTGTGGTGTGGGGGAGGTGTGGTTTGAGCAGCCACGCCTGTCTTGGGTCGAGGTAATTGGGCTCAGGGGTGGCTGTACGCCTGTTGCCCATCAGAGCAATCGACGAGCAACAGGTTCAATCACCCATCCCCCGCACACGCACACGGGGGGGGGGGGGGGGCTCTGTCATGACGAGTGTCCATCTCTCCCTGGAACCATCCGCTCTCTCCAAATCAACTGGTGTGTTTGAAACGTCTGCCTGTGTGTCTGTGTGGGAGGGCCCTGGAAGCGTCACTCGGGGGGCGCGTGGCAGGCGGACCTGCCACAGACATGTATTTATATACATGGAAGGAAAATGTAAATGTGTAATGTATGTATGTACAGTATCCAACGGGGAATAATTACCTCCACGGTGCTCAGCGGGAAAATAGATTCATTTAAATTCAATTATTCAGTAGGGGGCTGTCATTCCACGGACGTAAAGTGATTCAGACGTACTAGCGCCGTGTGCATTTCCGGTGCACACCAGGGGTGTGGCGGATACACGACTGCCCCTTTCAATTGGAGATTCAACTCGGGGGAAGATTTACACCAAATGACAATATATTCAGTATATGTGCATATTCAGTAGGAGACGGCCGGTCCGCCTGTGACTAATGTGCCTGTGACTGTGAGGAAACACAAATCTTCTCACGTGCAGATCACAACAGCGCGCGCATCAGAACAACCCATCATCACATTCATCGTAGTTGATCCTAACACAGTGTCCCTAAAAGGCGTCCCTCTCCCACAGGTTAATTTTTATTTGCTCTAACGATAAACCTTTTCATGGATTAATATTCTTTGTGTTTAGTTGCCATTTATGCCATTTATGGCAACTAAACATCATCTAAACATCTGAACATTTATCAGCCTCGCTGCTACATGTTTAGTTCATCATGTGTGTGGGATGATGACAAACTAGTCTGTTCTAGTGGAGAGGGAAGGAAAAAACAGTGAATATCTCTCCGGTCAAGTAAGGATTCTGTTTCGAGTGGATTGGTTCACAGTCTTATAACAATAATAACTCAATAGCCAAAAAAGCGACCATACACAGGTTAAGACAAAGTCCACACACTCCCGAAACCAATTGTCGATGGGTGTATATCGTCGTACTCACCATATTGAGTTTGATCTCCATGTTGAGGACGCCGCCGCTGTCCAGCACGGGCATCAGGTTGATGGCGAACACCGCGGCCCTGTCCGGCGGAATGGAGATGTTGGGACCGAAGAAGACGTAGAAGTGCACGGAGAAGGTATCCAGCTCGTTGCGCAGCGTGGGCCGGATGGGCCAGCATTTGTTGGGGTCGGAGCTGGGGGCCAGGTACGTGACGCTCTCCTCCGAGCCGCGGAGGTGACTGGCGTTCTTGGACAGGCTGGGGAGGTCCGCCACGGCGAGCGTCTCGGACAGGGAGAAGCCCAGCGCCATCCCAAAAGACTGGGGCATGTTCAGGGACGAGCCAGGAGACACCTGGTCCTTGGAAAGGTTAGATTTGGAGCAATCTGGTTGGAGAAAAGGGAATCGCGTTATGTCAATTCTATTTTCGGCGGTAACCCATTAGTGTCTTGTTTCACAAGATTTACCCCGATGTAATAACCCCTATAATATAATCTGGAATAAACATTACTTGAATTGCATTACGCACGCTGAGCTACAACGTCTTCTGCAAATGTTTGGAGTGATCCCCCTCAGCTGGTTTCCATAGAGCAGTGCTCATAGGCTGCACACTGTGTTTTTTAATGCGAGAGAGGTTCGGAGTGATTACAACATGCTTTCGCTCAACAGGAAACCAAAGAAAAGGCCACTGAAGGCAGCTGACAACACATCGCCAGAAAACAAACAATCCACAAGGGGAAGAATTTGAAAGGCTTTTTCTGGCTTGGCCTAATTTGCATAGTGTCAGACTCTTCACAGTCTCTGGAATTGCTTCCGATATTTCTACGCACATCTGGGACGGCAGCACCAGCGCCCCTCAAAACCCCCCGAAACCTGGTTCTCCCTCATCCAGTGTGAAGGTGGGGAAAATATTAGCATGAACAGTGATAAATCTCCACCCAGATCCTCTCCCTGAGCACATGGCCTCAGTATTAGTCGGTTTCACTCACTGGAAAAGAGGCCACGCATTTTCCTGAAAAGACGTCGCAGTGAAAGTGGCACAGCGAGGCAGTCTGTCCCTAAATTTGACGCATGCTCCAATTTAAGAGCAGATCTGCAAAAGGTCAAGTGAAATGTGGCTGGCTGGCACGGGGGAAGACAGCGCCTGAATAATTAGTGTCTGTGTTGCCATGGTGACAAAGTGCACCACCGTGGAGCGGAATGCAGGGGAAGGGATCTCTGCGCGGAAGTGGACTTCCCGCAGTGTTCCTGAGCCGTTCCCATGGTGGGAGCAGGGAGAGCGCCTTGGCGAGTACGACTCCAGAACGCAGCGTGCGGCTCTCCAGCGCAGCGTCGACCTCGACGATGACACGGGAATGTCTTTGTATCTCAGACACTTCATGACTCCCTCGTGGGGGAAACTAATTCTCCGCAATTGACCCAAACCGCAGTATCCTCAGATCTAGCAGCGGTGAGCTGCCACAAAGCGGCGCCCCGGGGACCAACTCCAGATGTTGACCGTTGCTCAGGGGCATCGGCAGCGGGGTCTGAAGGCGGAGGCGTACTTAAAAATACGTGGAGAACAAAAGACGTAACAACCACCGGAGAACATGTCCCCAGAACACTGTTGTTGTCAGAATACTCAATAAGAACTCCGTTTTGCTTCTTTATGTCATCCCATGCCCCTAGGGGGCGCAGAATAATTCCGCGGGACCTATTTCTGGAGTGAAACGGAAAGAAACTGAGCAAAACAACAAGGGCGGCGGTGGAACAAGCACGTATGCGACAGCGAGAGGAGTCGCCAGTGGCTTTGGCGGATTCAAAGATAAAAAATAAATAAAAATAAAAGGAAAAAGGAGGTCGACCCGGAAAGGGAGGCTGAAATCCCCTGCCATGACGCAAGGCCATTCGGATCAGTCGGCGACAAGGGGAGCTCTCAGAGCGAAAGAACCCAAATCACCGCGTCATTTTGTTCTTTTCTTGTTCTGAACGCGTCTCCTTGGTCAAGTTTTTCCGGAGGTTCTACGTTTCTTTTTAAGTATGCCTCCGCCCTAACCCTGACGTGCATGTCCTCTGGCGGGTGGGGGGAAACCCGAGCAGCCGGAGGAAACCCACTTGAACATGCAGACCCTGCACGGAAAGGCGCCTGTCTGGTTCGAACCCAGTGGGATTCAAACCCACAGCCGTCTTGAACCGCCCCTGTTTGGCTTCTAGACACCACACACACACCCCTCCGAGATTTTAAGATAAAGTATCTTAGCATTTTGAGCGAGTCGATGGAAAACACAACGTAAAAGATAAAGAAATGTCAATGTTAGACGGTGCGTGACAGCGTCTTGTGTTTTTTAGAAAATGGGCTGTGAGTTAAATAGGTCATCGAGCCATCCATGGCTTTTCCCAGGCCCACGTTAAAAAGAACAATTATACAACACTCCACAATCATGTTACATCAGTGGGGAAAGTAGGAACTGCTAGTTCAAACAGTAACCAGCGAGCAGTAGTAAATGTACCACTGTGTTGTTCAGGTACCTAACAAAAGCAGCAGCAGACCACCGTGGATGATACTCAACACGAATACAAAATATATATACATAGATTTCACATTTAAAAAAATATTACATTATACGTTTTAACAACAAAACCAGAAATATTTGTACTCATTAATTACGATAAATCAAATTGTTTTAACTATTTTAATTATTTCATCTTATTTTATTTCATTTTTTTATTGAGCTCATTTTGGGGAAATGGTTTGGCAAAATTGCTTAATCAGCAAAATGTGTATTAGGCAATCAGATGGAGTGGGTGATGTCATTTCTGTCTGACAAAGTCCCTTTCCCTTTCAAAGCTTTTTAAAGTCCATTTAAAAACCTCGCCTTAAGCAAGACAATTTTACTGTATAGCTACTTGCACAAGAAGCAAAAATTGGGGAATGGTTATACGAGGTCCACAGAGGGAGATTTTACAGCTGACAGCCATAAATACAGTTGAATTCCCTCCGTGTGAGAACATGATGATGAAATACATTACAGAACAATGTCGGACCACACACCTCAACAGGCTATTACTTCATGATGAATTACACAGCAATAATACGCTCATTACCTCATTATGAATGCTGTAATTGAGCAGTTGATCATTAGAAATCACATTACTGCATGTTTTGATGAATCTGTGTCCGCCAAGTAAAAAAAAAGATTTAAAAGTTTTACGCTGACAGGAAATCTGAATATGAATCTGAACTATTCAACACAATAACAATCAAGAAGCAACGAAAACAAACCTTTGCCCTACGCATGACAAACTTATTTTCTGTTGTCAATGTCAAGTTTATATGCAGCGCCACTAAATGGCGCCACAAGCTAGTGTCAGCATCAGCATGCAGGCAGCGCGAAACTACGGACGCCAGGCAGAGAGGTGGTTGCCGTGGGAACGGTCATCATCTAGAAATAACCGACTGCTGATTGCCGCTATTGACTAATCAGAATCGAGTATTCCAAAGAACCACGGTGTAATAAACTGGTTTATAGCCGATATTCATGATACGATAACGAGTTAATATATCATTAACGGTCATTAACTCACCAGTGACCTGGACCCCGATGCGGAAGTAGACGTCAGAGTTGCTGAGGTAGCGCTCCACCAGGATGTAGAACCACTGCCCCCAGGCCGAGGGCAGCGTGTCCAGCTCGCACGGGTTCCACTCCCTGCAGTCCAGGGCGCTGGAGTTGTGCACGGGCGGGGCCCGCGCCCTCATCTTCAGCACCACGGGACACGTGTCGCCGCTCCGGTTCCGGGTGCTGCAGTTGACCAGCTGCACCTTGATCTTGGAGATGTAGTTGGGGACGAACACTCTGCATCACGCACGCACGCACGCACGCACGCACGCACGCACGCACGCACGCACGCACGCACGCACACACACACACACACACACACACACACACACACACACACACACACACACACACACACACACACACACACACACACACACACACACGTGTTATGTTAAGTCATAACACCAAGTATTTTTATTTCATTTACTATTTACCACCTCAGCAAAAATCCTCTTTCTCATAAAACCTGGCAAAAAGGCATCCCACCTCTTCGAAATGGGACTGATTTCATATCTCACAATTATTACATCATGTAGTTGCTTTGCAAAAAAATTATATTTCATTTAGTTCACAATAATATCCTATGATTGCCTTTCAGTCCTCCATTGAGTTTGGGCATGGTGGAAAGCGATTGTTCTTTCGGTTCCACAGAGCTGCCTTTACCTCTTTTCAGTCTCAATCAACACTGCGGGCTGCCCTTGAATGGGTTATTACCTTAGATTAGCGTTAAATTACTGTTACAACCATGCGGTGTAAAAGCTAATGATTGTAAAATTTTAAACAGTGGAATTAGTTTTTAGACTAATAACCATGACCACCAACACCTTCAGCAAATTATTTAGAACGGCATCAAACATTTCAATAAAAACTGCGACACGCCCGCAAAATGTGAATCATCTTAATAATTAAAAATCACTTAAGCATACATTACTTTCTGCGTGCGCATTAGGACCTTTAAGGCTCCAGAAACTACGTATAAGATGAAGGTGACATTTAGGAATGCGGTAGTTTATAAAGGTGCTCAGGCGTTACGGGAGGACAAGCTTTTTTTTTTTCAAAGTAAAAGTCCTCACCACTGGGGACATCAAGTGAGAGGAAATTTTTCAGCAGAGGAGTTATATAAATTCGGGGTATAAAGCACTGTATTTATGTAACCATTGCGAATGACGAGGTGACTCATCGGAAACCAAACTCGGCTCCCAGACTTGCTTTCCCACTCACTTATAAAGCGCTGACCGGTTGTGGACGGGGATCATCTGGTCGATGAAGTACCCGGGGTAGAGCACGGCGATGCCCACCAGTCTCTGGACGATGAGCTGGGGCTGGAACAGATACTGGCACTCCTCATAAAGACCCTGCGGGGGGGGGCGGGGGAATTAGAGGAAACAGCCGTTAGGCGGCGCCGACGTCAGCGGACCTGTCGAAAGAGCCCGCGCCCCTCTGATCCTCGACCCAGATCTCGGTGCCTGTCGTCGTGTCCCGCGCCGGCGCGCGGCGCTTGATGTGAGTTGCACTGCGAAGAGACGCGCGGCGCCTTTCAACTCGGGCGGAGCGGGGAGGTGTATTCCTAAAAGGAAATGCACCAATTGCACAACTTCCAGGATGGTGAATTTGATGGTGGAGAGGTGCTATTTTTCTATTGTTTTTTTTTTCCCTGGTTGATTTGTTAGGTTTATATTTAACGTTTCTCGTTTGGTTTATAGTACATTACCAATTTCTCCTCATCTTTAGGTTCATCTTTCTGATTCACTCATTTCAGTAGGACCCATAGGTTTTTGGGTCATTTTTATTTATTATTATTTTATTCTTTATTCTCTCGTTTTTTTTTTAGGTTATTTTGGTTTGGATTATTACCTGTTGCTCGTTGGATGGTCTAACGAGCAGCAGGTAAAACCCCCATCCCCACACTCAGTCAGGAGAGGAGCCTGTGTCGTAACACATCTCTATCTGCTCCTGGGCTTATTCCAACTGGCCCACTCTCTACAATAAACTGGTGTCTGCACCCCCGTCTTCTGTGTCTCTGCGCCGGAGGTCCCTGAACACGCCACTTTAGTTGCGAGCGGTAGGCGAGCCGATAGACATGTGTTATGACAAGGGCTCTTCTCCTGAGTGAGTGTGGGGAGGGGGGCGTTACCTGCTGCTCATTAGACCAACCAGCAGGTATGCAGCCACTCTGATCCTGGATCCACCAGTCACCTCGACCCAGGTCAGGTGTGGCTGCTCGGACCACACCACAAGTACATATACTCAATTTAGTTTTAATTTAAAGTTGGTTTGTCTATCCATATGTCCATCAAACTGCTATCTATCTAATATATACCTACTATCTATCTAATTTATATCTATCTATCTATCTAATTTATAACTATTTATATGTATGTATATCTATCTACAGTATCTATTTATCTCTATCTATCTATTTATCGCTGTCTTTTGGAGTTTATCCCGAAAGTTTCCAGTCGCAAGGGTCACCCGAGCGTCTAAATCAAAAGGCCCGTGCGGGAGCCAAGTGTGATCCCTCATTCCTGTTGACGGATCGCGAGCCCTCCAGCCCGAGGCGCTGCAGCTACTGTGGCGTGTCATTAGAACCGCCGGTGTCACCCTGAACCTTTGATTCATGGTGGGCTGTCAGCCAGACCAGCAGCACCACCAGCATCAACACGGGTAACATGAAATATGATGAGATGAGATAAGACAAGATAATATATGATATGATATGATAATATATGGTATGATATGATACATGTGTGATATGATATGATATGATATATGGTATGAATTATATGACATGATAAGATAAGATAACATTTTATTAATCCCGGGAGTAAATTCAGGATGAGGAATAACCTTGCGCTTTTAAAAATGGCTTTTAAAATGTAGTGTCAATATGGACCTCAAAATTCCATTCCATTTTGCTCAAAATCAATATTTTATATCAATACTATGAAACGAAACTACAAAAAAGTCAAAAACAGAAAAAAACAAAACAAGGTTTACAGTAGCCATTTCCTTGTTTTCAGATTCCATGATCGGAAGAAATATGACGTAGCATTGATCGTTTGAATTCATAATGCAAAAATCCCGATTGGTTTCAATTGCTTAGGTCCCGCCTCCTACAGCTCAGAGCCACGCCCACTCATCTACCGAAAAGGCAGTAACCGCTGTTTTTGCTATTAGGTTGTGCTATTGAGTCGCGTTACCGTGGAGTCACACAGTATCAGCATCAGCACCAGCATTTCAAGAGGTAACGTCGGTTGACTTGTTGAGGGGCGTGTCCTACGAGCCACTGACCACGCCCGTCCAGCAGAACCCCGCCCACCTTTGAGCATTTTTCAACAAAAGAGGAGATGGCGAGAGAAACTGAAACTTCTGTGTTCAGAGGCTCTCTGAAATGAACGAACAAAGGAACGACCGAATGAAGAATTTAATGAATAAACAAATGAATAAACGATAAAATAAACGAACGAATAAACAAACAAACGAAGGAATGAATGAATGAGAGTGATGAGAGTGACACCAATGGAAGGTTCCCCAATTATGTCTATTTTCTTGACTGATGGTCTCATTTAGGAATAGCCGTCCGTTCTAATAGCTTGCACGGGTAATATTTCTATCAAAATTCAAAAGAAAACCGTCTGCAGGTGCATCCAATCTGCGATGCAACACCAATTTGGCTCCGGGTTCATAAAGATGTCTGCCCCCTTGATTACATCATTCAGTCCCCCCGCCTGAGTGGATAATGCAATATGAAGCCAATTACAACAAGCCTTTTGCTTTACAGTGATGTGTAATAACTTGGAAGCGGGCGGTAATGCACCTGCCGCAAAATGAAATTGATGAAAAAGCTGCCATGACAATACCCACAATTATATTTCGGGACAAATGGGTCTCTCAATGAAGATTGTTAAGCCAGGCACCCAGCCATACGTCGCATGCCGCAGAGATAATACAGGCAAAGTAATTTATTAGACGGCAATGTGGGAAAAAATGAATTTGATATAGGCGCCAAAGGAATGAATCTGAGATGAGTATCTGATTGAAATTGCGCTGAAGGGCGCGACATCCCGTCGTGTATAAAACGCAGCTGTATATTCTGTTTACCGCTTTGTTTCTCTTTGCTCGTGCCGTACTTAACTGTTGACATTTCACTCTTAATTACAGTATGACGCCTCACAAAGTACTGAACTGATTCGATTCCCTCTCAGATCCGTTTCTCTCACTGGAATACTCTGTTTGTTTTGTGGGAAATTCACTTACCCAGGCTCAGCTGAGAAGGTCAACGTGATAATGCTGCGTGAGCGACAAAAATAAAACAACTAAAATCGAGTTTTTGTTATCATGTTATTATTAATTTTTTTTTTTCAACTTTACTCATCATAAGACGCCAGATGCATCACACGAATGTCTTGGTTTTTTGAGCTTTAAGGTGCTGGAAGGAGTGTTTCCCTAATTTCACAGGAGCTAGGCTCGCTGATCCCACCCGCAGCCATGCATTGAGCTAACACAGTTAGCACGCAGCCCGTTGCTGTCACTGTACTGGACGCAGAGGGATGACGCTGGTGTTTGGCTTTCTCGCCTGAATCTGGGTAAGACTGAGCAAAAAACAGGAGTATCCCTTTAAAAGAAAGGAAAAAAAAAATGCTCACCATTACCGTGCAAAGCATGCTGGTCCCAAGTTGCAAATAATGAATACTTACAACCCTAAAATCACCTTTGTGAGTAGCAGTCGGTGGAAGCCACTCAAAAGCGTACATACATTTTGAGAGGTTAGCAGCAGGTTTTAATATGAGGGAGCGGGGAACGGAGCCCGGTGCTGTTACTCTCCTTTCAGCACTTCTTTAATCTCACAGCAACGCGGGTCAGAACACTAATACCGACGGAGGCTTAAATCACTTCCACCGTGTGTGTTTTTCCTCCTCACTCCAATTAACTGAAGGGGGTAGTTAAGTGGCCATGAATAAAACATCTTTACATGTGGATGTAAATTATTTTAATGTTATTTGCGTTAATTAGTTAATTTCACCTTGACGGAGATCTTCCCTTCATCCTTGGGCAGATGCGCTGCCAGGAACCAGTCCCCGGGGAGCGGGCTGGTGACATTGAACGCCCCCGTGGTGCGGTTCGGGAGGGTCCACGTCAGAGTGACGGCAAAGGATCCCGGGACGGCCGTGTCCCGGGGGAAGTGGGTGTAAAGGGGGTTGATCACGGGGGGAGCCCCGGACCTGAAGTACCTGAACCGCAAAAGAAGCCCAGTGTGAGAAGCCTTGTTAGTGGGACCGGCAGCATCTGGCAGATACAAAATAATACGAGTAAATATGAACTAATGAAGTGCCAGAGATAATAATAATAACAATAGTATTAATAACAACACTAACAATCATAATAATAATAATATTATTATTAATGATAATAATAACAATAGTATTAATAACAACACTAACAAAAATATTATTATTATTAATAATAATAATAATAATAATAATAATAATAATAATAGTAATATAATATTGTGCTAATGATATATGTATACTGCATGTTTAACAATGCAGTGCAGGTATCAGAGATTACATTTTTTTTAATAAAATAAAAGTAACGATAAAGTAAATGTAATTTTTTTAAAGAACTTTTAAAAGACAGATTCTAACCTAATGTTAGATGCATTTTTGAACAAATGGCCTCCCAGGTATCAGGTTCGGAATTAGACATCAGAGGCTTTTTTTAACGTCAGAAGGGCTGACGCAAGAACTTGACTAATTTCGACAAAAAGAAACGGGCTAATAGCATCGGACAAAACGTCTGCGCCGAGATTAGGACCTCGTAAATTCGGGACTATTTAACGACCTTTAAGGGCCTGCAGACACGCTGATATAAATCACCCAACAACCGCTGCACCAGATCGCAGAAACAACGCAGGAGATATAGTCCAGAAATACATGTCGTGTACATGTAGATGCCGATCGGTACCAAACAAGCGAAGAAAAAAAAAAAAAAAAAAAAAAAAAAAAAAAAAAAAAGCCTCGCTTGCCAGTGCCATTGAATTAGCCTGGTAACACAACGCAGGGCCCCGCCGACGATTGAGACTCTGCTATTAATATCTGACATCGAACGCGTTTTTTGGGCTGCGGTGGCCTCGCCCGTTCAGCGGCGAGCGGCGGTTCGATGGCTCATCATCCTGAGCCACGGCAGCAATCACTGCCCGTGCCGAGTGCTTTAAGAGCTTTGTGGGATTGGACGCCGGCGGCCATTAACCTCAACCAACACCTTTCGGGCTCCCCCACTTGATGCCAAAACAATTAAGGCGCTTTTCGCTTGTTTGTTCGACGGGAGCGATGAGAAGTTCGACCCCTTCCGGAGAGCCGGGCTCTGCGCGAGTGTACTCGGGGAGAACGCAACGTGCACTGTGGCACACGCGTCCAATGTGAATTTACCCCAAACGCCTTTCACATTCATCTGATCCTCGGTGATCATTTCCCCTTGGACTCTCGGATCCCGCGGCTCTCGTTCGCGATCCGGGTTTTTTTCCGGGAGTCGTCGTCTCCGATCGGAGCCCCGGGTGAGGCTGCGTGCCCGGCCGCGGTTACAGAGTCGCCGACCGACGGGCGGCTTTCTGCCGGGGTGACTCGCGACTCCCGAGCCGTTTGAAAAAAAAAAAGATCGGTTCTCCGCGAAACGAACAGTTTGGCAGGTCTCGCGACGGCACGAGGACGCGCGTGCGCCCCCCCCCCCCCCCCACGCCGACGCCTTACACGGTCACGTTGTGGTCCGGGCAACTGTCCCCGAAGGTGCCCCCTCGCTCTTTGAAGGTGATGAGGTTCCAGACGGCCATCACGGTGTCGTCAGGCACGTTGAAGTGGAAGAGCTCCACGCTGGCGAAGGAGTTGAAAGCGTTCAGCTTACGAGGCGTGCGGGTGAAATAGTCAGTCACAAAAAGGCAATCTAGGAAACGGGAGAAAGCGAACGTGTGAATATACAGTATATATACGTAGATTCCCTGGACGTTATCAGTCTGTGAGCGATTAAGGCAGCCTTCCTTGCGGAAAATGTCAAAAATAAATGGAATTAGCTGATGCGCGATGGCGGCGTTTTAGCTCCTTTTTAAGCAGCCGGGGGAGATGAACGCGGGCTCGTCCGCGCCCTGCATTACCTCCAAATCCTTGGATTACATCCACGGAGACGGGCTCCCGCATAAAGGCGGCGGGACGAGTGGCGGGTGTAATCTGCCATATTAGCACGTTCCCGGCGCCGCCCGGAACCACACGAGGGCACGTGGAAGGAGGAGAAACCACATGAATAAAAGTGAAACGACGCCCCCACTCAGTGACGAGGGGGGCGGTGGAAACTTCCTGGAGTTTCTCGCTCTTTCTCTCTTTCTCGCTCTGTTTTTGTTTATTCAAGTCAGCTGCCGGGATGGTGTGCACTGGGTAGATTGCTTTGTTGTTGTTTTCTTTTGTCTGGTCTTTATTCCACCGACACAATACGTGTCTTTATCCCCGAGCAGGTGCTGTATCGTCTATACTTTACTATACTACTATATATTGTACTTTGTTCTTCATAACACCACCTTGCATTATGAATCATTATAAACAGTAAATGACATACACTATACTTTGTTATATATACGTCACCATACTGTATTGTTGGGATAGTGCTACAAATTAGGATAGTATTACTAGTTAGGCTAGTGCTACTAATAAGGATAATGTCTCTAGTTAGGATAATGCTACTAGATACGGTAGTGGCACTAATTAGTAAAGTGTTACTAATTAGGATAGTAGTACTAGTTAGGTTAGTGTTACTAGTTACGATAGTGTTACAAATGAGGATAGTATTACTAGTGAGGATAGTTATACTTATTGGGAGAGTGTTACTAGTTATGATAGTGCTACTAATTAGGAAAGTGTTACTAGTTAGGGTAGTGCTACTAATTAGGATACTGTTACTTGTAAGGTTAGTGTTACTAATTAGGATAGTGTTACTAGTTAGGATAGTGGTACTAGTTAGGATAGTGGTACTAATTAGCACAGTGTTACAAATGAGGATAGTGTTACAAATGAGGATATTGTTACTAGTTAGGATAGTTCTACTAATTAGGATATCGTTACTTGTTAGGGTAGTGCTACTAATTTGGATAGTGTTACTAGTCAGGATAGTGTTACTAGTTAGGATAATGTTACTCGTTAGGTAGTGCTTCTAATTAGGTAAGTGTTACTATTTAGTTATGATAGAGCTATTCATTAGGATAGTGTCACTAGGATAGTGGTACTAATTAGCACAGTGTTACAAATGAGGATAGTGTTACTAGTTAGGATATTGTTACTAGTTAGGATAGCGTTACTTGTTAGGATAGTGCTACTAATCAGCTTTGTGTTACAATCTAGGATAGTGCTACTATTTAGGATAGTGTTACTAATTAGGAAAGCGGTACAAGTAAGGTTATTGCTGCTAGTTAGGATAGTTCTAATATTTAGGACATTGTGACTAGTTGGGATAGTGTATCTAGTTAGGATAGTGCTCCAAATTAGGACAGTGTTACTAGTTAGGATGGTTACACTTACTGTATTAGGATAGTGTTACTAGTTGGGATAGTGCTACTAATTTGGACAGTGTTACTAGTTAGGGTAGTGCTACTAATTAGGATACTTTTTTTGTAAGGATATTGTTACTAGTTAGGAAAGTGTTACTAGTTAGGGTAGTGGTTCTAATTAGGTAAGCGTTACTATTAAGAATAGTGTTGGTAGTTAGGATAGAGCTATTGATTAGGATAGTATCACTAGTTAGGATAGTGCTACTAATCAGGTTTGTGTTACAATCTAGGATAGTGCTACTATTAAGGATAGTGTTACTAATTAGGGAAGTGGTACAAGTAAGGTTGTGGCTGCTAGTTAGGATAGTTCTAATATTTAGGACATTGTGACTAGTTGGGATAGTGTATCTAGTTAGGATGGTGCTCCTAATTAGGACAGTGTTACTAGTTAGGATGGTTACACTTACTGTATTAGGATAGTGTTACTAGTTAGGATACTGTTAATTGTTAGGATAATGCTACTAGTAAGGATAGTGTCACTAATTTGTAAAGTGTTACTAATTAGGATAGTGGTACTAGTTAGTTAGGATTAGTTAGGACAGCGTTACAATTAAGGATAGTGTTGCTAGTTAGGATATTGCTATTGATTTGGATAGTGTGACTAGTTGGGAAAGCGGTACTAGTTAGGTTAGTGTTACTAGTTAGGATATTGTTACTAGCTAGGATAGTTCTCCTAATTAGGATAGTGTTACTACTTAGGATTTTGTTACTAGTTAGGATACTCTTACTTGTTAGGATAATGCTACTAGTAAGGACAGTGTCACTAATTAGTATAGTGTTACAAATTAGAATAGTCGTACTATTTAGGTTTGTGTAACTAGTATGGATAATACTATTAGTTAGGATCGTGTTGCTTATTTGGATTGTGTTATTAATTAGAATAGTGTTACAAATTAGGATAGTGTTACAAGTTAGGATAGTGCTACTAATTAGGATAGTGTTACCATTAAGGATAGTGTAACTATTAAGGATAGTGTGGGCAGCATATTGCTATTGATTAGGATAGTGCAACTAGTAAGGATAGTGTTAATAATTTGGAAAGTGGTACTGGTTAGGTTAGTGCTTCTGTTAGTTCTGGTAGTGCTACTATAAAGGATATTGTTACAAGTTGGGATAGTGTTATTAGTTAGGATAGTTAAACTCATTAGGATAGTGTTACTAGTTGGGATATTGTTACTTGTGAGGAAAGTGCTACTAGTTAGGACTGTTACTAGTTAGGATACTAGTTAGGATAGTTATACTAGTCGGGGTGTGTAACTAGTTAGGATAGTGTTACTAGTTAGAGTAATGTTACTAGATAGGATAGTGTTCCTAGTCAGGATAGCGTAAATATTTAGGGTAGTGGTACTAGTTAGAATAGTGTTACTAATTAGGATAGTCTTACTTATTAGGATAGTGTTACTAGTTAAGAAGTGCTACTAGATAGGCAATTGTTACTCGTTGGAATAGTTTAACTTGTTAGGATACTGCTCCTAATTAGGACAGTGTTACTAGTTAGGATACTTATACGGATTAGGATAGTGTTACTAGTTAGGATAGTGTTACTCATGAGGAGAGTGCTACTAGTTAGGATAGCTATACTTGTTGGGATAGTGTTACTAGTTAGGATAGTGTTACGCACTCCGCTGCTCATCGAGCTCCACTGGTTACCTGTAGCCGCCCGCATCAAGTTCAAGTCTCTTATGCTGGCCTACAGAGTGATTGCTGGGAATGCTCCCACCTACTTAAGTGCTCTTGTAAGAGCACATGTTGCCCCCCGGATGCTGCGCTCGTCAAATGAGCGTCGCCTGGCTCTGCCGGCCATACAGCCACGGCAATCCAGGCTATTCTCATTTGTAGTTCCACGTTGGTGGAACGAGCTGCCAAAAATGACCAGAGCGGGGACCTCCCTCTCTGTCTTTAAGAAGCACCTGAAGACCCAGCTCTTCAGTGACTACCTCCTGTCCTAATCTACAATTACTTAGCACCACCTTGCAGTATTTATTGTTACACTAATGTTGTTATTACACTAATGTCTGTCGCAATGTAGCTGAATGTTATTCTCCCTTGTAAGTCGCTTTGGATAAAAGCGTCTGCTAAATGACTAAATGTAAATGTAAGGAGAGTGCTACTAGTTAGGATAGTGTTACTAGTTGGGAGAGTGTTACTGGTTATGATAGTGGTACTAATAAAGAAAGCTCTACTAATTAAGGAAGTGCTACTAGTTAGGATAGTGCTACAAGTTAGTATAGGGCTATTAGTTAGTATAGGGCTACTAATTAGGAACGTGTTACTAGTTGGGATGTGCTAGTAATTAGGATAGTGCTACTGATGAGGATAGTCTTACGAGTTAAGATTGTGTTACTAATTAGTACCATGCTACTCATTAGGATAGTGTCACTTGTTGCGATGTGTTACTTGTTAACATAGTGCTACTAGTTAGTATATTGCTACTTGTTAGTATAGTGTTACTAGTTTGTATAGTGCGACTAATTAGTATTGTGCTACTAGTTAGGATAGTGCTACTAGTTAGGATAGTGCTACTAATTTGGATAGTGTTACTAGTTAGGATAGTGCTACTAGCTAGGATAGTGCTACTAGCTAGTACAGTGCTACTAATTAGGATAGTGGCACTATTTGGGATGTGTTACTAGTTAGGATGGTGCTACTAGTTAGGATAGTATTAGTAGTTGGGGTGTGTTACTTGTTAGGATAGTGCTTCTAGTTAGGACAATGCTACTAGTTAGGATAGTGCTACTTGCTAGGTTAGTGCTCCTTGTTTGTACAGTGCGCCTAATTAGGATAGTGTTACTAGTTCGGATAGTGCTGCTAGTAAAGATAGTATTACTAGTTGGGATGTGTTACTAGTTAGGATAGTGCTGCTAGTTACGATATAATTACTAGTTGGGGTGTGTTACTAGTTAGGATAGTGCTGCTAGTTAAGATAGTATTAGTAGTTGGGATGTGTTGCTAGTTAGGATAGTATTACTAGTAGGGATGTGTTTACTCTGTGGATATTTGCGTCCATATGTTACTTACATATTTTTTAATTTCATTTTTTTTTTTATTTCATCTCCATCTTACTTTTCATCCACGTCTTGTCTTGCTGCTGTGACACCTGAATCCTCCGTTCAGATGTTTACATTTTGATCGTCTCTTCTCTCTCATCACTGCAGCTCATCTCCCTTCATCTTATTATTATTTCTTTACCTTTTTTTTTTAATTCCTACTCCGGTTTTAATTTTTGTTCTCCAGTTGTGCATCTAATCTGCTGCCGGGAGTTCACCTGCAAAGCACTTTGTAAGAGCACAGTGTGTTTCAGAGATAAAGCGTCAGAAATAAAGATTTACTGACTGAGTTAATGATCTCATCCCATCTTAATATCCACTCTTTAAAGAAACACGTGCAACCTGATCGGCAGAAGGAGCGCCTCGTCACCTCCCCCCGCGCTCACCCCCCGCTCTTTCATGGCGATGCCCTAACGCCGGCGGCGGCGGCGGCGGCGGAAAAGCCGAGCCGCCCTCCGGAGGGCGGGGGTGCCGGGGTGCGACCGTGCAGCGCCGAGCGTCCCCTGAATGCACAATGTGTTCGAGTGTGTCCCTCAGCAGCAGAGAGAGAGACAAACGTCCTGCGCCGCCGCCGCCGCCAAACTGCATCGCGGGAGCTCAGAGCCTCGGAGAGTCTACTGCAGAGCTCACCCCCCCCCCCCCCCCCCGACACCAAATTAGATTCCCAGGGACAACGCAGGAAATAAAAACTGAGAATGATTAAATAATGTGTGAGCCGACATGACACACCCTCCTCCGTCCAATCTCATTCCTTCTATGTCCTTGTCTTCTGGGTGTCGGGGGTTTATTTCTATTTTTATCTATCTATTATGTCGTATTTTTATTTTATTATTATTACTTTATATATATATATATATATATATATATATATATCATTTTTTTCAGGTTATATTTGTTGTTATTGTTTTTTTTTACTTTAACATGTATTTTAACAGGTTTGTTAATTGTTAATCATAAGGTTTATGTTGTATATTGCCATATTTTTTATGTGTACAGTTTACTATCAGGTTTATCATATATTTTCAAACTTATATTGACAATATTGTTTCATATTTTCATTGTTGATTTATTATAATTTTGCAATTTCACCCCGGAGATGATAAAGTATCCATCCATCCATCCATCTATCTACTGTATCTGTCCATCCATCCATCCATCTATCTACAGTATCTACTGTATCTATCTATCTATCTGTCTCTCTAGCTGTATCTATCTACAGTATCTATCCATCCATCTATCAATCTGTCTGTCTGTCTGTTTGTCCGTCTCTATCTACAGTATCTATCTATCTATCTACAGTATCTATCTATATATCTATCGATCATAATATGTACCTCTGTTCCCCCTTTTTAATGAGTTTATTAGGATACCTACACCTCAGACCAGGTTACGATTAGGCTTATAGGATTACATTTAAACAAATTTGTTCAACTGCTATGTGGTGTGAAAACCTTTTTTTTTTAAATACATCATTAAATCAAAGTGGTAGTCCATAAGATTATTTTGTCAAATAAATAACATTTATATTTTATTTCACCGACACTGAAACAGCCATTCCATGTATTTGTGACCTGCATGTGCCGCTCTACACGCTGTTTTCATTGTTGGTGGCGGGGTCCGCCATGCCTTTCCCTGGCGAGCGGCATGCACACGCAAGTGAGGGGGAGCCGCGGTGAATCTGCTGAAGCAGCGTAGCTCGTTGGGGTTCGTAAACTGTCGATATGGACATTCACAAGAAAAGAACAGGAAAAAAAATAATAATAATAATCCCAACCACCTCAAGGGACCAAGAAAAAAAAATCCACTGATCAGGAGAAAGCAAAGTTTGGAGAAAAGAATGTGACGGAGATGGGGATGGCGGTATCGAATGGAATTCTGCGCGCGCTGCGCTCGGTAACCGAGCAGAACTGACAAACCGCAGGTCCCCGGCAAGGAAGTGAAAACCGATCGAGGGATGAAAAGAATGATCAATCCGTCAAAGGATCAATGGGCGTGGTCTGCTTCTGGATAACTCGGCACGCTCTGCTGAGTTTAACGGTTAAATCATCCAAACGGCGCCGCCCAAGCCAATAATCTATCTTCTCATTGTCGTACAAAGTACATTTGGGTTAAACTGCCGCTCGTCATTCCGCATTAAAGGAGACCGACTCAAAAACAAAACACGTAACATCCATTGTTAGTGCGCCTCGCCTGGAGGGACCGGCCCGTTCCCTTTATTCATCAGGCACGCTCGATAACAATCAGATACCAGCTGCATTAGCAAGAAAAAGCTTGACAATGAAAGCTTACCCATTTTGCCTCTCCTAAAATAATTCCTCAGGTGGGTTGTTGATCAAGTGATTTGGCGATAACCCAATGAAGCTGTGCATAACCTGGGGCAAATCTAGAAAAGAAGCCAGTAACGAGCAAAAGGTGAACATTTAGAGGGAAATGTTTCCAATCCCCTCGGGGGGCAAATGCTAAATGCCGAAACAGGCTCCTGGAGATGGAAGATCAAATAAGTCAAATACCTGTGTGATTGACAAAGAAATATTCACAATTAAACAATCGCACGTATACAATATATACAGTATAACATATATACTGTATATGTGCATACATATGCGATGCAGGTCAACCAAGCCAAGCGACAAAGCAACGGCGCCATTGATCTCGTGACGTAAAAGCCGTAGGAGCGGGAAGACACCGGCTCACAGGTCCTCCCAGGCATACGCCAGACGTGTTCACTTGGAATGTTGAAACGTTCAAACTGCTCCTGAGGGTCGGAACGTTCGTACGACCGCGGGAAGGGACGACAGGGAAAAAACCCTTCCCACCGGGACCCAATGAAAGGTCGTACGGCGGGTAAAAAAAAAAGAAAAAGACGAAACCGCGGCACCCAAACCCTTCAACGAGACAAGGAGATAGAGGAAACATATTCACAAAGGAAAGGTGTTTGAAATTCCTCCTCCGGGTCACGTTATCTGAGCCTGTGCGTTTCCAGGTTCCCAAATGAAGGCGTCTTACTTCGATAAGGTGCACAGCGTATGAACTCTCTTTGGGGGCGGTTTTGGAGCCGAGGAAATCCCAGATTAGTACCTTCCAAACCCCCTTTCCCCCCCTCGGCTCGCTTTAGGGCTCAGCAGACGATTTTTTTAATGTATTTTCTCTTTATCAGTGCATGGAGGCAGCTGATGTTTTTTGAAGGAAATGGGTGATTGCATATAGATAAATGAGCGCACATTCTTGCACATTCAGAGACACATCTCAAAAACACACCGATGGACTCGGCAAGAGCTGCAATTAAGACCAAAAGCTACAAACCCACACACACACACACACACACACACACACACACCGATAGGATCAATACACACATCCCTGGCCAGTGCGCGTGCACCGAGCTCCCCGGGTTCGGGTTCGGGTTCAACAGTTAATAGTGGAAGAGGAGGCATGGAGCTGCAACAAGTCGGTCGGGGCACTGCAACATGCCAACACAGCCCCGGACCCCGCACTCCCTCCCCAGTGGGGATGCAGGCTTTTGTTCCGTGCCGGGGGTCTCATCTTTGTATCATATCAACACATGCGGGTTTGGATGGAGGCACGAAGGAAGACACACACACACACACACACACACACACACACACACACACACACACACACACACACACACACACACACACTTTTACAAAGCAATTCCCTTTTCTACTAAAATGCTACTAAAACCCAGAGGAAAACACAGAGGAAAACCAGGAAGGTGAGTGTAAAGATTTAACTTCATCTTCCCGGGCTCCCCCCTTGTTATGCAGTTAAACAGATCCAAGCTTCAGAGCACTTAGTCTGGCATTACTGAGTGCATCGACTGACACATTTTTTTTTTTTTTTTTTTAACTAAATTAAAATAAAATAAAACAAACAAAGACAAAAAAATATATACAGTATATACATATGGTGGAAACAAATAGAAGGCTTTGCATGACGTGTTTCTCCTTCCACACTACATATCCAGGAAGGTAGAGAAGCATCTGCCAGACATAAATATTACCAAGTATTATACTGATATATTTTTATCTCTCACACACACACAGACAGACAGACACACATACACAGACACACACAGCCTTAGTGAAAGCAGCGGCTCTGTGGAGTGAAACACACCGGAATGTGAATCCATTCGGATCCCAGTCAGGGTTTCAGCACCCCACAAAGAGGAACAGCTCCCACCCTCCAGCCATCCCTCCCTCGGTCCCTCCGTCGCTCCGTCCACCCCTCCATACATCCATCCTTCCTACCCTCCATCCACCTCCTCCATCCATCCACCCATCCATCCAGCCCCCCAGTGCCTTGGACGGACGGCGGAGCCGGCGGGCGGACCACTCACCTCCCAGGGCGCAGAGCTGCGTGTGGAGCAGCAGCAGGAGCAGCGCCGGGGGGCTCCGTCCGGCGCCCGCAGCCTCCGAACGCCACATCGCCGCACGGGGGGTCGGAGAGACGCGCGTCGTAGTGCGGGGCAGCTGCAGCCGCCGCGCCGCTCCACCTCCTCTCGGATCCGACGCCGAGCGACCAGCTGTTTGTGCGTGACGTCATCGGGAGGGGGGGAGCGGGGCGGGGGGGGGGCGGGGCGCGTTGGGCTCCGCCCCCCCCCCCCCGCCGCCCGCCGCCCGCCCCTTGCCGACCGCAGCGCTGATTGGACGACGCGGGGCCGGTGGCGGGAGGTGATTGGCGCTCCGCCCGCGTCGATCAGGCGGCGCCGCAGCCGCTCGTCACCCGGAGCGCAACACAACGCGACCGTAAAGTCACACCGCGATGTGACGATAAAATATAAAATATATATATATATATATATATATATATATATATATGATGATTTTTACGGAGAGAAATGAGCAAAGCGCGCGGCCGAGGAACGCAACGAGCATTCTATTTCCTCGTTCTTATTCCATATACATATTATTCTGCGGAGCGCTTTATTATAGGGATTTCTTTTTTTTTTTTTTTTGTCAAAAGGTGAGGAGAAAACACGGGTTCCCTCCCAATCTGTGCTCCGCGATTTGCACTGCAGGGATGTTATCTGTTCATATCTCTGCATTATAATTTTACATGGAGAAAAAAAACATGTAAAAAATATATTTTAATTATGGTTTTAATAGTCGGTTTTTTTTTCACAAAACATGTATACTCAACCTCACGAATGATGGGTTACAAAATAACTGTTTGCACTGATATAGGGTGTGAGTATTTTTTTTCAAACCCATAAATTCAAAAGTTCCATATGAATTATGCCTCCCATCGTCTTGCTGTGGTCGAGTTAGTGGAGATGTATTGTACGAGTGCTGCAAGTACCCAAGGGTGTAGATTCTGATGGGTGACCATAACCAAAACTGGCCAGTACAACCCCTCAATTTCAGTCCATATCATGATAAATGAAACAAAGAATAAGTGAATGATCATGGTGTTTTTGCATCTTTTCCTCCCCTTGAAAATCAGGACAACACAACATTTAACAGTCCTTAAAAACACCACTCACCCATCTACTCTTACACCAACACTACCTCTTCAAGAATGAAGTAGGTCACTCTATGTAATATGATCGAATCAAAACAAAATACTCAATCCATGCGAGTTCAGCGCCGAGGAAAACCCCGTCTAGGAATGGATCATAAAGAGGTTCATCCTGGATTCATTTACTCACTGAAGTGCACACAGGAAATCAAAACGCACAAACAAAGCTGTTTAGCGAGTGATTAGCTTTGCAATTCAGCCGCCTAATCAGATCAAGCGTAATTCCAGTCCTCCCAAACCAATATCATCACTTGACTCAAACATACTAATTAAGGGGAGTAAAGCACAGGGGATGGGGGGCTCCGTCTCCCCTTAAGACATGTAATTAGGGGCCTTCAGAGACTCCTCGTGCAGCCGGTCTTCAAATTCCACAAGTGTGCGCGGCCGATTTAGGTTGTTTTCACACGGGTGTTCAACAGGAGAGGTAGTCCGTCTGAATATGAATTTATGAATCATCAGTGAACTAAATAATTCACGACTGTCGGCCGGGGGGGAAGAGTTGAGTATGAGTGAACTCGGGAGGAAGCGGAGTTTTCCAGTTCTTGGTCAAAACCTGCCGTGAAACGTAAAATAAGACTTTTTCTTTGGCGCTGCGCGTCGCAAAATCTTGGGCGTCGTCTCAAGGTTTTCATTGAACGCCAGTTTGATGTTGATAAAATAAATCGTCGAAATGCCCTGACGTCTCTACTCTGCAGGAATCCAAAAAAACCCCCCAAGGCCTGCTTTAAACACGGTTTGGTTGTATACCGCACGCATTAGCTGCACATATTCCTCCCGACACACTGATAACCACGTGGATCGTCCGCTAATTTCAACTTTTCATTTCCTTTCACTCATTCCCATGCGCGCTATTACCTGAGTTAAAAAGTTTGAAAGTAATTGAACCTCATCTCTACAGTGCCATCTCCATTATCAGGGTTTTTTTTTTTTTTTAAATTGAGCTAATTGATCGAATACCTTTCAAACCACTGCAGCGACTAGAATGCGTAAAACGCAGAGAAATGTGCGATGGCAATTAGTTGAATCGAATTAAATTGAATCACACTCCCACTTCAGCAAAGTGACATTTTAACGACCCGACGCATTAAATGATTGAGACGGGTTCGGAGGTTTATTGTGGTTAACTTAATATAAATTATTTTTAACAGAGCTTGTTTACAGGTGGCACTTCATCCAAACCAAACACGTTGACATTTTAAAGACGCTCTCACAAATCTCACCGAGGGCCCCTAGGAGTGACACTTTTTGAAAGAATTCAGAGGAGAAAGCTTTTTCCTTTCCCACACCTCCCCCAGAATTGGTGCTTGAAGGAGGTGAAGGACGCGTGTTGAAGGAGGTGTGTGTTGGTGACACCCGCACAGACACACGCAATTTCTCCCTTCTCGCAAAGTGCCGCTCTGAAAAGCCTCTGTGTTCCATCCACACGCCGACCCTCCGTCGCTTTCTACCGAGCGTGCCGCCGGACCCGACGCCTTGACACCTTTTACCAAGCAGTTTGACATTGAAACGTCGACCCCCCCTGCCATTAAGTGGGTGTGGCGCCGCTCGGAGAGGGAAAAACCCACGAGTTCGAATTCCGCAAAGCGCGCGGCGCCGGGGCTTTGACGGGGAAGGAGCCATCGGACGCACCCCCCCCAGTCTGAGAGGAGGGACGGGGAGACGGACGGCCACCGAAAATGTGTTCCCTGCTCGTGGCTCCGTCTGCAGCGAGGGCTCTTTACAAAAGGCGTCCGGAGCTTGGCGTTGGATCACCCACACGGGCGTTTTCCAACGCGGACGCTGTTAAAAGGGTTAACCCCCTAACTTTGAAGGGATTCATCCTTAAGGAAGCATCATCTCAAACAATTCAGTCATCCCATCGAGGAACGTTCCAAAAAAAAGCAGGCGGGGTATTGGGGATCTAGCCCCCCGCCCCCGCCCCGCCCCCGCCTCCGGACCGGAGAGTGGGAGAGGCCGTTCGACTTCATTATTTATGTCACCTTTACATCACCACGTCCATCAGATAAATACGGCCGCATTTGCAACCGTCGTGCTAAATTATTCAGGTGACGTGGCAGGCGAGTTCGTGGCAGATGTGAGAAAGGGGAATAACTCCGGATCTTATTTTAATTTATTAGGCAATTATCACTCCTGCCTCGACCTGATGAGACCCCACCGGTCCCAACTCGCGGACGTGCATAAATATTGTCTTCGCCGTTTTTGTTTTTTTTTGGGGGGGGGGGGGGGGGGTTTAAAAGTATATTCAAGTAGAGGTGGTGTTTTGGTTCTCCTCTCACTGCGGTCACTCTTCACGTTAGAAGGACTTATAGGAGTCAAGTCGTGCTCCCAAAAAAAAAAAAGGCAGAATTTCTTGGCGGGATTTGAGGGGGGTCGTTTCAAGGGCGACATTTCAAAACTAAGCGACCTTAAAAATTTGGCGGATTTACCTTTCCTTGTTCAGGAAAAAACAAAACAAAAAAAACAAACTCCAGCTTGAAACATGTTGACTCAAGAGACTGAACAAGTAATCACTTCTGCGTCTACGGACACACTGAATAAGAATGTTCTGTTTATTGTGTTAAACAAAAGTCAACAAAACCAACCTATTTCCGTACCGGGATCACAGCGTCTGACACATCTTGATAACAGCGTCGAAACTTCAGAAAAGATTTCAAATTGGGATCAGTGCCTGTCGCGGGTGCAACGATGTGCGATTTGTGGCTAAACAGCGCCCCCTGTTGATGGGTTCATCAACACTTTCAAGTAAAGTAAACTACCTTCACTTCAGAGGTCAACTTCTCTTCACTTCCAAAAAAAAATTACTTGAATTGTCAGGAAATGTTAGTATCGTTAACCAAATACAGAACCTGTTGAATAAACAACACCACAAATAACAGTTTGACAAATTTGGGGAAACGGACACTGGGGTAGTGAGACATAAGGCACAATTTAATGAAGTGTGTTCCGTGACGTCTCAAATCTCACTGCCCCGATCCGAATCGACACGAGAATAATCGGTGTTTTTCCTACTCTGCGTACGCCCCCTCTACTTGAGGTACGTCACACTACGCCACACCGATGAACCCACGGCGTCGGCAGGGAGAATCACATCCTGAAAACCCCAAACCGGGTCTTCGTGGTCGGCGCGTTGAGGGCGGCGCTGAGACTCAGCCCCAAGATCAGGCGCGTGTCGGTGGGGTCGATGATGCCGTCGTCCCACAGCCTGGAAGAAATTCAACAAAGACATGATCAGACGGCGTCTCGCGGCCAACTCTCTGGCTCAGCCTCGTTAGGCAGAGTTATTAGTGTCATATCGTGCAGTGGTTCCTTGATATCAAAAAGTCCAAACGCTGTTTTGTTTTTGAAGTCGGCGTAGGCACGCAATTAAGCAACGCCGGCGCAAGTCCATAAGTTTGGTTGGCCCCCCCCCCCCCCCCCACCCCGGGGATCCATTTAATGTCAGAACCACCAGAGCTTTAAAGGATTTGTTGTTTCCCCGTCCCGAGGATTTCAGATTCAAATCTGAACCTAAAGCCGAGGGAGGCTCCCCGAGGCGGCTCGGAACGCGCTTTAATAATTGAAACCCGTCGCCGCGGCGACGCCTACGCCATTTAAATATGCATCCGGAGATGCAGCGGCGAGGTGAGACGGTGAAGAAGGTGCGACAGTAAAAGCCTGACACCTCGCCCTCATCTACATTCCCAACGCTTTGGTTTTGTTCCTTATTTTATTTTTTATTTATTTTTTTGCTGCATTCGATTGATGGCTCCTGACATAAAATAATTTCCCGCAAAACAAATCACACAAATCAGAGCGACCGTACGGGAAACAATATTTCCTCCAGGAAATAAAAGAAATGTCGTTATAAACCCAGCACATATTTTACAGTTTTACCATGGGGATGGTAGCTCAGGCGGTAGAGCTGGTGGTCTAGTGATCTAAAGGTTGCTGGTTGGATCCCAGGCTCCTCCTGCTAGCATGCTGTAGTGTCCTTGAGCAAGACACTTAACCCCTAATTGCTCCTGATGGCTGCGTCCGTCGGTGTTTGACAATTGTAAGTCGCTTTGGATAAAAGCGTCTGCTAAATGAAATGTAATGTAATGTTATATTACTTAGCACCACCTTGCAGTATTTATTGTTACACCAATGTTGTTATTACACTAATCTCTGTCGCAATGTAGCTGAATGTTATTCTCCCTTGTAAGTCGCTTTGGATAAAAGCGTCTGCCAAATGACTAAATGTTAATGTAAATGTTACCAGGCGCCTCCTGATTCACAGACAAAGGCCACAGTTACAGCTGTATTGCCTGATATTCACTTTGTTTCTGACAAAGTTGAATGTATAGAATTTACGTTCACGTATCGTACCGCGAGTCAAAAAAAATGAAGATATCCATAGGTTGATTTGTTGTCCGGCAGAGGTTAAATACACATGACATGCATTTTTCATTGACATTACTTATTTTTTAAGATATATATATTTTGGGGGCATTTTCATGCTTTATTTGACGGTGAAAGCGGATGGAGAGAGGATGACATGCAGTAAATCGCCACCTGCCGTAATCGAACCCGGGCCCCTTGAGGTAACTGGTAAAGACTGAGCCTTGTATATGGTGTGTGCTACCCAGTGAGCTGCCGGGCTGCCCCCACTTATATCACTTCCTGTTTCCACACTCCAGTGTCCCAAACAACGACATTCCGGCTCGCAATACGGCAGCGCCGGCCGCTAGTAGTGCCGCTGCGCTTGTCGCGTCAAGGCGACGAGGACGTTTTTTCCGTTCATAAAAAGTGATTTTGTGATAACGCCACAACGTTGAGAGATCCTCAAGTTCCGTGCGCTGCAGACGTCTGGACTTTTTGAGGATTCAATGCACGGCGACCGGCCTGCACGGCGTAAAAAAAAAAAAAAAAAAAAAAACACGGGACGGTACCTGGCGCTGGAGTAGTACGGGCTTCCCTCCTCCTCAAACCGCCGGACCACCGGCTCTTTCAAGGCCGCCTCTTGTTCCGCTGTGAACTGGGATGGAACCGGGGGGGGAAGCAAACATCGGTAAGAACCGTGGATTCATGGAGAGATTTTTAAATGAAAAAATACCGAAGTCGCCGCGAAATGAGGCTGTCAATCACGACGCCTGACAAATACATATTTCCAATCAGAGAGCCCGGGCGTGAATTCACGAGCAGGAGCTAAAAGAAAAACACCAAATTCTGAGCAGAGGCGCCGCGTTCGAGCCAAGTCTGGTGTTTGTATTGCGTTTGGCTATAATCAGTGCAAAAGCAAACAACACAGACACATGTTGCATAATCACATATTGAACAATGTCACGGAACGTTAACAAACCAAAGCTCAAAATAAATCAAATCAGTACTTTCCGAGGTTAACCAAATATATTTTTTCCTTCCCGCAAGTCAGAGGTTCTTGAACGCAGTGCGAAAAACAACACGTTTTTAGTCAAAGAAATGTGTTCTACCCAGTGTAGTTTAGCAGCTTTTTTAGATTTAAGTCTTCAGATGAACATGCTTATCAGCTTCAGTCACATTTTAGCCATTTTTATCCTTCATAGTTTCAGTCGACAGCTCAAAACGTTTCAGTCGACGAAAAGTCACTGCATTTTAGTCAAAATGTTTTCTGTCCCCAGACTCATTGAACGAGGCTTGATATACTGTCTGCGTGGCTGGGATTCTGCTGACGGAATGCCAACGGGCTTGGAGGACCCCTCCGTTTGCATTCGGGGAATTGTCGTTATAAATGGGAGCTTCCGCCGCCCTCCTCTCCCAATCCATAAGGACCTGGAGATGAAGGCTTTTCAAGGGGACGTGACGTTTCTTGCTCCCGGTGTTTATTTGCGGTCGTTTCTTCGGCGGTGTTCACGGAAGTGACGCTCCGGTCGATACACTTTTCAACCTTATTCCATCACAACGGCCTCACACTCTGACTTGACATCACAGGGAACAACGAAGGACGACCTTGATCTGCACGTGGGCGTCAAAGGAACCGTAAGAACGCCGCTCGCGCCATTGTTCCGAGTTCAACAACGGGCGAGTAAACCCAGTTTAGAAAACAAGATGAAGATCAAAACTGCCCAGGAAAAAATCTTGAGGAACTTAAGCACAATTTGGGGAAAATTTCATGCATTTTGAATGTCCAAATGACCACCACTAACATTTCAGTTCCGTCTCTTCTTATCATCAAAAACAAAACATACACGTCAACATAGTTTTTATTAATCAAAGATCTACTTGTAGCTTGTCAAGGTCTGGTCTTAGTCATGGAGAAAAGAAAAAAAAGGTCCTTGACGAACATATTTGGTCATAGCTCGGGTTGGTGAAATGAACAGCGGCTCCTACCTCCTTTCCTTCCCGTGCTCTCTGGTCCTTGGTGATGGTGGCCAGCACCATGGCAGCCTGCTCGCCGCCCATCACCGAGATACGCGAGTTGGGCCACATGTAGAGGAAACGAGGGCTGTGGGAGGAGGGAAGCACGCGGACGCTCGGTCGGTTATTGTTTGCGGACGCCGGAAAAAAAAATACGCTGCACCGCAAGACGATGGACGTTGAAAACGACAAAAGACGGAAGTCTTGCTTTCAGGACACTCCGAAAGGTTTGGCAAACACAGAAATATCTCAAAGGAGAAATTCTTAGCGTACCCGGCTGAATATTTGCCAAATTTGAAAATACACCAACGTGGATCTTTGTTCCAATTTTGCCAAGCCATAAGTTTTATTGTCCATCACAATGTCACAGAAACTCGTCCTTGACATGGTTTAGACACCGTACGCACAAGGACTATAATCACAATTACAGATAGCAGAGTGGATATTTCTCAACATTAAGAAGTGTCCAATGGCTCTTTCGACTTTCTTTCGAAGGTTATTCATCTTCATCATCATCATCTCTGCTCGGTCTTAGGTTTAATGTTCATTGTGACAGAATATTTAAATCAATTACTCAACAGTCACCTGTAAGCTCTGCCGCACATGCCGTAGTTTCCTGCGCCGTAGGAACCTCCGATGATGACGGTGATCTTGGGCACGCTGGCGCAAGCCACGGCCGTCACCATCTTGGCTCCGTCCTTGGCGATTCCGCCGGCTTCGTACTCGCGACCCACCATGAAGCCTGCGACGCACATGAGACACAAGGGGCTTTTCGCTTGTTTTTGTTTCCTACACATGAAGGATAACTTCAGCCTGCAGCCAAATTTATATTCACCAAGTATACTGTATATACAGTAAAGTGGCTTCAGAGAGTAGTCAGACCAAATTGTGGTCAGGCTCATGCTTTTTTTCTTTAATCTTCCTTGAGATGTGTCTAGAACCTGACTGGAGTTCACCTGTGGCAAACTGAATTAATTGGACATAGTTTAGAAAGGCACACAACGGTGTATATAAGGTCCCACATTTCACACTGCAGACCTGCCAACTTTGGGAAAATATTTGGAGCACCAATATATTGTCACAGGGAGCCTCCTAGGAGTTTGAGTGACTGCATCCGTTATTTACACCGTAGCCGTCTCGTAACGAGGCTAATGACGTAATGTATGCAAGCTTCTACGGCTATCTGTATACAATATACTCATTTATCTCGTTAGGATTTAGCATCATCTTGTAAAGCTACCGAACATGTTTTCCAACTAGACATGCACCGATTCTGGCCGATTCAGATTTTCATTCAATTGTATGTTCATAATGAAACATTGACCATTAACTATCTTTTACATTGTCCTCCGATCATTTTGAGTTAATATCTGTGATCCGAGAAATCACATTTTCTTATCATTCGGTCTCATTGGCTATATGTGCTGAACGTCAATGACAAATTCATCTTGTGATCTGACCACGTGATAGGACAGCAACACATACGGACGAGACTGCAATTTTCAGTTTGCACAAATATAGTGAGATAGCTGATTTTGACGATGTGTGTTTATTGTTGTTCATTATTCACTATGGAACAACAATAGAACAGATAGAATAATAGAATAAATCTGTCCCTGAGTTCCAATAAAATAGAATACAACATGGAACGGTCACTGAGTTCCAGTAAAATAGAATATTGGACAGTCATCAGGTTTTAGTATAATGCAAACTGTAACTCACTGAGTTCTAGTAGGACACCACATATAACTAACATGGAAATGTCCAGTTTAAACGTCAAATTAAAGTGTCTTTCACTTGTAAGTGAAAATATACATTTCTATCATATTTATATGGTACTTGCATTCTAAAATAAATTGCAGTTGTTGCAAAAGGTAGTAGTAATAAATGGCCGACTCTTCTCGCTCTCGTTTACTGGAAGTCCTCCTTCCCAGTAAACCAACTGAATCAAATCCAACGACTCGTTTTACTGAGTGACTTGTGTTGAGTGAATGAGAGGAGAGGGAGGGGAGGCGTTACGGAACCTCGAGCACAACGTTGTGGCATCTGGTCAAATCCCAGAGATGTAGTTTAATGTACACCCCATCTCAATAATTATGAAATGGAAGAAGTTTGGAAGCACCAGGACTCTTCCCTGAGTCGGCCGTCCGGCCAAACTGAGTGACCAGGCAAGAAGAGCCTCGTGAGGGAGGCGACTGAGAACCCATGGTCACTCTAAGAGAGCTCGGGAAGTGAAGGACAACCATCTCAGCAGCACTCCATCAACCGGGCCTTTACTGTAGAGTGGCTAGACGGAGGCCACTCTTGGGTAAAAGGCATATGACAGCCACATGGAGTCTGCATTTAAAGGAGCGTGACGAAAAATATTCTCTGAGACAAAAAATTCAACTCTTTGGGCGGAAGTCCAAGCACTATGTCTGGCGAACACAGGGCACTGCTCATCACCTCGCTAGTACCATCCCGGCCGTGAAGCATGGCGGTGGCAACACCATGCTATGGGGGTGCTTCTCAGCGGTCGGGGACATTACATTTACATTCAGTCATTTAGCAGACGCTTTTATCCAAAGCGACTTACAATTATTCAAACACCGACGGACGCAGCCATCAGGAGCAATGAGGGGTTAAGTGTCTTGCTCAAGGACACTACAGCATGCTAGCAGGAGGAGCCTGGGATCGAACCAGCAACCTTTAGATTACTAGACGACCAGCTCTACCTCCTGAGCTACCGTCCCCCCCCTACAGGGGACAGGGAGACTGGTCAGAATTGAGTTAGGGACAAATGCAGCCAAATACAGAGAGGTCCTTGAAGAAAACCTGCTCCAGAGCGCACGCGACCTCAGACCGGGGTGATGGTTCACCTTTCAGCACGACGAGGCCCCGAAGCATACAGCCAAGACAACGCTGGAGTGGGTTCGGGACAAGTCTGACTGTCCTTGAGTGCCCCAGCCAAAGCCCAGACTTAAACCCCCATAAAACATCCGTGGGGAGATCTGAAGATGGCAGCTCATGGATACTTCCATCCAATCTGACAGCGCTCGGGAGGATCTGCCAGTGAGAATGGGAAAAACCTCCCAAATCCAGGTGTGCAAAGCTTGCAGAGACTCACCCGAGAAGACTCTAATCTGTAATTGCTGCCAGAGGGACTTCTACCAAGTACGGAATAAAAGGTCTGAATACTTATGTAGATGAGAGATTTATGTTTTTGGATTTTAACAAATTTGCAAATATCTCTAAAAGCATGTTTTCACTGTCATTATGGGTTGTTGGGTGTGGATTGATAGGCAAAAATGGCAATTTTATCCATTTAAAATTACATCTATAACACAATAAAGCATGCAAAAGTGAAGGTTAATATTTTCTGAACACACACACACACACACACACACACACACACACACACACACACACACACACACACACACACACACACACACACACACACACACACACACACACACACACACACACACACACACACACACACACACACTAGGGCCTTCCTTTTCTCTCTATTCCCCTTGATTCTTCTTGGCATGGACTCTACAAGATGTTGGAAATATTCCTTTGAGATTCTGCTCCATGTCGACCATGCATGTGCCTCAGCAGAAATCAAGATTTATCAGACCAGGCTTTGTCTTTCCAGTCTTCAACTCTCGAGTTTTGGTGAGCCTGTGCCCACTGCAACCTCAGCTTTCTGTTCTTGGCTGACAGAAGTGGAACCGGATGTGGTCTTCTGCTGTTGTAGTCCATCCTCCTCAAGGTTCGACATGTTGTGCATTATGGGACGTTTTTATGTGGTTATCTGAGTTACTGAGTTATGATTGGCTGATCAGATAATTGAATGAATAAGTAGGTGTACAGGTGTTCCGAATAAAATTCTCAGTGAGTATATGCAACAGGCATGCAAAAAAAAAATTAACAGAACTCATTCACTGGGCCAATTTTGTCTTGATATAAAATAAAACAGATTTTATGTGTTTCACCATGCTGCTGTTACAGACTTGATTTCCAGAATAAATATTGGGTTTGTCACGTGCTCAAAAGACATCAAACTGACATGAAATTGATTATTATTTTAAATTGGGAAGTCAATGATTGTGTAAGTTCTTCATGTAGGGCTGGGTGATGTTAAAATAAATAAATAAAAAAAAACATTTTAAAAAGCATTTATGATGAATCCCTCAACATCAATAATTACACAATATTGTGGGGATGATTATTGATGCTTTCATGAAATAGCTACATGCATTAAATATTTGATAAAATATGAGTAATTTTGTATTATAACAAAACAGGTAGAGGAACTACCTACTAACTATTTAACTGTAATGCAGCTATAAAGACAATATCCAGCTAAATCACGATAATCAAGGTTACAAGGAAAAGAAGGAAATTCAAAAGAAATAGCTAATTGTGGCTTACCAGTTATATTCTGGAGAAAGATAAGTGGAATGTTCCTCTGGCAACATAATTCGATGAAATGCGTCCCCTGCAAAAGATGTTTAAATTGCTGTAAATGACCAAGATTACATGAAGAGAACAATTATGCAGAGTGAAAATAGAGAACATCTCTTACACGGAAGGGTGAGGATTTATTCATTTTTGAAACCTTAATGGTTCAATATTATAATTCCCCACAGAGGTTAGGGATCAGGACCACGGACCTGTATCCGTGTATCTTCTGTACCGCTCTCTTTCCCCGCACGGAGCTGGAAGGACGATGCACCGCTTGATTTTGATGGGCTCCAATCCCTCACGATGAAGGAAGGTGCTTCTTTCTTGGCTCCGATAATGGTGCTTGATATTTTATTCTTATTTGTTTTTGACCCCGGCTGGTCCTGATTTTAATTCACTTATCCGCATCTTAATTCTTGCTCCCTACCTGCCAATCAGCATGTTGCCTTCAGAACCTATTTTGCTTTTATTGACTGAACAGTATCCCCATAAGATGCATGGAAGGTGTGGAGACCATAATGTGCCTCATCTTTTATCCCTTCAAAAAAGCACATACTAGGATATTAAATCTTTTAGGAGCTCTCCCATCTGGATTACACAATTGCCCAAGGCCACATGACATGATGTTGTTTTCAATCTACTCTTATCCCCGAAGTAGACCAGGGGTTAGGAATAATCAATCAGTGCTCACACAAATCTCAATGAAAATAAAAGGTTTTATTACTCTCTTGCTTTATTATAATTGTTTGAGTACCCCCCGTGATTTCAAAGCTAGATCCGGACCTTGTGTTATTCACCTAAATGTCAGTAGTCTACTTCCTAAATTGGATCTAGTAAAAATCTGGGCAAAATCATCTGAAACTGATATTGTTGTTTTGTCTGAAACTTGGCAACACAAACCTCTCACGGCCATCACAAAGACGTTGCAATTAAGGGCTGCATTGTCAGTCTGAACTCTTGAGGAATTCGTTGTGACCGTCCCAGAAAAGGTGGTGGCGTTGTCATTTATATAAAGAACATATTTTATGCTACCGTCCTATCATTGGTACCCCTCGGCAGAAAATTTGAACTTGTTGCCTTGAAATAGGAACTTCTTCAAGGCCACTTTTATCACTGTTGTAGTTTGTTATAGACCCCCCCTCCCAGCAAGCAGTGAGGCTTTATCATAGATAAGTAAACAACTATCAACCTTAGATTTTAATGAGGTTCTCCTTGCTGGAGATTTTTTTTAACTGGGACTAGTTGTCCTTTGTCTCTTACCGTTTTAAGACTCATTGTGACTCATTTCATCTTAGACAACTAATAAATAGGTTGCCCAAATCTTAAATGCCCAGAGAAAACCTCTTGATTATTTTTAACAAATTCTTCTGATAAATATTCGAATCTTGGTATTTTTGCAAATTATGTGAGCGACCATTGTGTTACAGCTACAGTCAGACAAGTTCAGCTCCCAAAATCAAGACCACAAATTATTCTTCAACAAGATCTTAAGCATATCTGTGAGCAAGCTTTTTGTCATGATTTGAGGAACTTTGACTGGAACAACATCTCTCTCATTTATGATACAGAACTAGCTTGGAAATACTTTCATGACGGCCTAACTGATATTATACACAAACATGCTCCCTTCCGCGAATTTAGAGTGAAGGACCGAAACAATCCCTGGGTTTCTGCACAGCTGTCCAGTCCACTAATAAAAGAAAGGGTTGCTGCCTGGGCTCCAGTTTGATGGGTTTTCCTCTTCCTTCCTCCCTGTATCCAAAGGCGTGCCCCAGGGTTCCATACTAGGACCACTGTTGTTTTCCATATATATGAATAATCTTTGCGATCATTTATCAAATGCTGCGTTCCATTTTAATGCAGATGATAGTTATCTACTGCGTATCCGATTCAGGAGTACAAACCCTTGAATTCCTGCAGCCTGCCAATGATGTTCACTCCCATTTAACTCAATTTGTGTTGGTGCTAAATACAGAGGGCCAAACTCATGATATTTTCAAATGGAAAAGAGTTAACATCTAATCTTGCTAAGATTTCAACTGCTCAAAGGGTTGAAATTAAAATGGTCACAAGATATACTTTTTTGGGTATTGTTTACTGATCAGAAGTTATCATCTAATTCACATATTGAAAACCACATTTCCCAGCCGAAACTTAAATTATGTTTATTTTTTAGGAATAAATCCTATTTCTCCCTCTAGGCAAGGAGACACTTTTTGGCAACTTTTTTATCGTCATTGGATTACCGCAATCAGCTCTTGATGAACGCACCTGATCACTGCCAGAGAGGTTGGATACTGGACACCACTGTGCTTTACGTTTTATTACTGGCTGTGGAAATCTTGTATTGCACCGTACTCTGTATGCTGCTGGTCAGGGGCGACCTCTGTATGTCCGCAGACTTTGCATTGGTTGGATTTTATATATAAATCTCTCCTAGGGCTTGTTCCTTCTTATCTATGCCCATACATGTGTAAAAACCAAAATCAATATAGCCTGAGCTCTCTACAGATCTTCTAAAGATGTTGGTCCCCAGAGTCAGAACAGAATTATGGCAATAAAGCTTTTAAATACGCTGCCCCTTCTTCCTGGAATAAGGTACAAAAGGAAAATAGTCTGAGCTCATTACAATGGGGGAATTTAAGTCAGTTTTAAAGGATCGTGAAAATAGTACTCTTGGTCATTGTGATAAAATTTCATTGAAATCGCTTTAGAAAATGTGTACCCATTTATCCTAACTGGATTTTTGTCCTTGACCTTGTATTGCATTTTAATTGGATATTGCGTTCACTCATCTGTAGTGTGTGACAGTTGTATATCTCTCTTTGTATTGTTTGGGTTTATTGTTGTAGGTCTGCAGGTCACTCTTGAAAAATATTTTAATCTCAAGAGACTTTTTACCTGGTTAAATAAAGGAGATACTGTGCGCGCGCGCACGCACGCACACGCACACAACGATAAAGGAAGGAATCTCTCTCTATTGTATGTCTATCTGTCCTTCGGTTATTTTGATTATAACCGTTCATCAAATCTACTTCACACTTAGCCGGTATATTGCTGGGGACCCAAGGATTTGCAGTGTCTAATTTGCTGCAATTTGGACACACCCACAGCTAAGTGAGACAGCTGTGTCTATCAAAAGTGACACCGGGAGATGATTTGGACAGAATATGATTCACAGAGTCTGCTGCGCAAATCGTTTGTTCCTGTTTCCAAGGAAAACGGGAGCAGCTCCAAAGTGCTTTGGTCGTCATCGTTTAGTCATAACTCTGTGCCAGCATTAAAGCGTTTCCTTTGAGCGCGGAGGTGGGTTAAGATACAGCGACTGATGGAGGGGGGGAGCTGCCTGCGTACCTGGATGGATGGGGCACCTGTCAGCATTCCGTCATTATAATTTGACTGAAGCATTTTTTTAATAGTTTTTCTGGCGTTTGCTTTGCATTCAGGGGGAGTTGAATGATCCCAGAAATTCGATAGGGCGAGAGGGTCAGACGCCTGAGAAAACCTCACTCAAAAAAGAGCGCTCTACGTGCAGCCGCCCATTTCAAATATAGTTTGTTTTCGTCCATTACTCTGGTGTTTTTCTTATTTGGCAGAGCCCTATCAGCCCCCCTTGCAATAAAAGTGCGCATGTCGCTTCGCAAAGTGTAAACAAAACTCCACTGACACTTCTCACGACTAGAAGGTGTCACTTCTAAAAATAAAAAATAAAAATCTGATCCGCTTGGCTATTGTGATCCCAACCGATATTCTCTTTTCTCTGCTACCTCGCTCTTTCACAAAATAAGAAGCTGGGGAAATAAGCTTTTAACAATGTGACGGCGGAACAGAACGCCGCACGGCTCCTCGGGGACGACAGTGTCTGAAAAATGCGTCTGGAAAATGCGGGAGGCATCCTGATGTGCTGTGTATTCTGTCTGAGTATTAGTTAGTTGGTCCCCGTCTTGCGGATCCTGTCGGCTGATTTAGAAAACAACGACCAGAGTCGGTAGATAAACAAGTACAGTTTGAGGATCAAACGTTCAAAAATGTTGTTACATTTGTACGAGGACTTAAGAATTTAGGAAGTACATTTATCTGTTATATTTTATAAATATTAAGAAATACAATACTTACTTTATACATATTTATCAAAATAAATACATGTTTAAATAAAATGTGTATTTTGTCTTTATATGTATTTATATTTAAAAAACACTACATAAATATTAATATATACAATATTAATCATGCATCATGCAAATTATATCTTTGTCACAAGTTCAGGTTCTCTTTTTGCCCCTAACAAATTAGGTGAAACTCAGCTGAGGGTTTTTTTCCGTCAGCTTTTTTCTTCTTGACACCATTTCCTAATTCTGTTATGTTATTAAAGCGGTATTCCTTGGAGCCTATGGGTGTGTAAGTGTTGATTAAGAGCTTATTGTGTGAGCCGAGCGGCTTTTTTTTTTGGTTAAGACGAGAGGGCTCCATCACAGCAGAAACACTGGCGTTCAGGGATGAAGGAGCAAATTTTATGCATTCTTGAAAATGCTTGAGACTTGCTTCAAAATCCTCACAAGTTCTTGGCATTTTGAAAAGCACTTTACCCGGCCAGACAGACATGGTTGTTGCTTTGCAAATTCAACATTATCTGGAGGCTAAGCTTTACACAATTTACAAAAGGAGAGGAGGGTACGTATGGCTCCTGAATCAGCAACTAAGTCCGCGGGATAGAAGCTGTCCGAGGCTGAACTTTGTTTGAAAGTCACACACACACAAACACAGACACAGACACACACACACACACACACACACACGAACTTGGGAGTCCATACAACTTTTCAGAAGCAATTACAATATCATATTTATTAATACTCAGGAAACCCCTCCGGCTACCTTGGTGTACAAACAAGAATTTAACTTGATACTCTTTAAGACCCTTTTAAGACAAATTTCAGCAGAATTTAAGAATGATGTTGACAGTTAAATCATCTCTCTTAGACCCCGTTTACACCTGGCATTAACACGCGTCTTTGGTGATCCCATCACAAGATGGGTCCACCAATGCGTCCTCAATGCGGTTTGAGCTCCGATCGCTCGGACGACATTCGGAGGTGGTCTGGGCTGCATATGGCCATGTTCTTTTAGCAGTGTAGACACGAATGTGTGCTGGGACTCATTGAAGGACACTCAAGTGCCTACAGCCTACTCGACTGGCGTCCTTTGTGTGAGCGGAAGAACGTACTCATTCCAGTGCTGACGGCATCATTTAAAGTCTGGTCGGGAGAGTGTCCCCACTACAGAAGCGCAGGATTTATGATTTACAAGTAAAGTATTTGCCCAAAAAACATCCAGTTTCCAATAAATTAAGTCCCATAGTAACGGAAAGCTACGGGGAGACGTGCGTGACGCAGCACCGGCACAGGACACATAGGTTTTAAGTTGTTTTTTATGTTTTGTTTTTGTTTCCTTCATTCCATTACGCAGTGATCGAGAAATTTGTGTTTAATAACCTTGTGTCATACAAGTAAGAAACTAACGAAAAAAAAAAAAAAAAAAAAACATTTGTCTACACCGCTGTCAAGATGGTACAGTGGACCAGAGATCACTTCCTCTGGCGTCCTGATCCGTGGCGTGTACGGCCAACGCTGAGGAGAAAAAACTCATGTTCCCGTTTTTAATTTTCCGTGTAAGTTCAGCCTGAACCCTACAGTACACACTGCACCAAAATTTCAGTTTGTATTGTTTTGATTTTGCCCGTTCGCCAAAGGCTTCGCATTTGGTCTTTGCAAATGGAAATGATGTACGTGGTTATTAGCATATAGAGCGTGGAAGTGAGATCACTCAAGATGCATGTGGAGACACATTCTAATGCCAGGTGTAAACCGACATACTTAGAGCTGTCAACTTGTGATCAAATACCCCAAAATGCCTGTTAATGGCAGATGTAAACAAGGCCTTATATACACTCACTGAGCACTTAATGAGGAACATCTGTACACCAACCTATTTATGCAATTATCTAGTCAGCCAATCGTGTGGCAGCAGTGCAATGCATAAAATCATGCAGATACGGCTCAGCAGCACAAGTTAATATTCACATCAACCATCAAAATCAGGAAAAAATGTGATCTGTGTTTTTCAACCGTGGCATGTTTGTTGGTGCCAGACGGGCTGGTTTTGAGTATTTCCGTAACTGCAGATTTCCTGGGATTTTCACGCACAACAGTCTCTAGTTTACTCAGAATGGTGCGAAAAACATAAAACATGCAGTGAGCGGCAGTTCTGCGGAAGGAAACTGCTTGTTAATGAGAGAGGTCGACAGGGAATGGCCAGACTGGTTCGAGCTGACAGAAAGGCTACGGTAACTCAGATACTGTGGTGAGCAGAGAAACATCTGAGAATGCACAACATGTCGAATCTTGAGGAGGATGGGCTCCAACAGCAGAAGACCACGTCGGGTTCCACTTCTGTCAGCCAAGAACAGAAAGCTGAGGCTGCAGTGGGCACAGGCTCACCAAAACCAGAAAGTTGAAGACTGGAAAAACAAAGCCTTGTCTGATGAACCTCAATTTCTGCTGAAGCACACAGATGGTAGGGTCAGAATTTGGTGCCAACAGCATGAATCCATGGACCCAACCTACCTTGTATCAACAGTCCAGGCTGGTGATGGTGGTGGTGTAATGGTGTGGGGAACTTTTTCTTGGCACACTTCGGACCCGTTAATACCAATCAATCATGGCTTGAATGGCACAGCTTGAATATTGCTGCTGACCATGTGCATCCCTTCATGGCCACAATTGACCCATCTTCTAACGGCTACTTCCAGCATGATGATCAACTATGTCAAAGTAAAAGTCAAAGCGGTTTCATGAACATGACTGAGTTCAATGTTCTTCAGTGGCCTTCCCAGTCACCGGATCTTAATAACCAAATAACACCTCTGGGATGTGATAGAACAGGAGATTCGCAGCATAAATGTGCAGCTGACAAATCTGCAGGACTTGCGTGATGCAATCATGTCAACATGGAACCAGAATATCAAATGATCTTGTGCAATCCATGCAATTAAGAATTGAGGCTGTTTAAAGAGCCAAGGAAGAGCCCTACCCAGTGCTTTTGATAAAGTGCTCAGTGAGTGTAAATGGACAGTAGAGGGAAAATTAGCATTGCACGTAAGTGGAAACTAAAGGGTAATTATCGTTGTATATATTTGGTGTGAAGGGAGACCCTTGATTAGATCACGTTTACCTTTTTCGCAGACTCTGAAAACAAGACGCCGTTGTTGCCGATGATTCCGACAGGGTACCCGAATATTCTGGAGAAACCTGAGAACACGATCGTGTTAAAAACCAGGAAATTGGTAGGAGTGTGCGGCGCTGACATAATTCTGTGCAAATGAACGCTCTTCACTCACCTGTGACGAGTGTGTCCCCATAGAAAGCCTTGAACTCATCAAATCGACTGCCATCAACGATTCTGGAAATGACCTGAATCAAACGAATACAAAAAAACATAATGAATGCAAAAAGCAGATAAAAAGAGAAAGATCATTTTAAAGTCAAAGTAGAAGAAAAGGCAAAATTTCGGCTTCTCAAATACTTGATGTTTAAAAATCAAAAAGGAATCCATCATTTTTGCTTGCCATGTATCAAAAAGAAAAAAAAAAAACTCAGTATGACAGAATAGAACATCTGTGTAAAAAATATGACTTTCCCTATCCATGCACGCATGACTTAAATGAGGCATCTTGTTCAAATCAATATCTAAAACTTGTAAAACTTCAAATTTTGTGAAATACCTCGCGGACATCGAAATTGCGTTTCAAGTTATCGCCGACTATGCCATACAGTTCATCCGCGGGGTAGACGGGGGGTTCAGTCGGTTCCGTAGTAACCTGGAAAAACAAATTAAATAAATTAAATTATGACAGGAAATGACCAGCAGACAGGGACATGACGAGTATTTTTCTGACATCTATTTGTTATTAAATAACAATTGCTTCGTGTGTGTGTGTGTGTGTATATATTAGGACGCTGATATATGAGTTACCTTCTTAGGGAATAAATTATTGTTCTTTATGTACATAATGACTTACCTCAATATTTTTGCTGTAGTTCAGGTTTCGCACCGTCTTCCTCGCTAAATGAAGGGCGTGGTCATCGTCCAAGGCGTAGTGGTCGGTTACACCAGATTTTCTGAAAAAGAGACAGGTCACATTTATCTATTTTTATCATTTCTTTGTGAGAAAAGTTAGAGAGAAGCCGTGGATCTAAACAGCTTTTGCAGGATCCGTAGCAATGGGGTAAAACAATTTACCAGGCATGACACATATGCCGCGTGGAATTTTGCGAGGAGACCCCGTGAAAAGCATTTGTCACTGTGCGGAATCTGTCAATCTGGTCCAATTTTCACATGCCAATTACACTGATTAATTTAAAAAAATAATAATAATTATAAATAATTGTCCTTCTCCTCTCTGATCTTCCTCCTCAGCTGTTTCTGCATCACCTTCAGCTCCACCTTGTCTTCTGATTTAAAGGCCCTTTTCTTCTCCTTGAGGAGAGCCTTTATATCCAAACTAATCCAGGATTTGTTGTTGGGGAAACACCGTACAGTCCTGGTGGGTACAGTGTTTTCCCACACAGAAGTTGATGTAATCTGTGATACGGTCAGTGAGACCGTCCATATCCTCCCCATGAGGAGCACAGAGTTCTTCCCACCCAGTAGAGTCAAAGCAGTCCTGCAGAGCCTTTTCAGTCTCTTTAGACCACCTTCTCACTGTGCGGGTCACAGCTGGTTGCCTGAGCACCAGAGGTTTGTACACAGGCAGGAGATGAACCAGGTTGTGATCTGACCTTCCCAGGGGGGCAGGGGTGGCATGGCACGTACTGGGAGAACGTGGGCAGAGTGGAGGACAGAGAGGCGTGATTGAAATCCCCAGAGATAAGAAGGCGGGCATGTGGGTGCTGTGTCTGCAGCCTGCTCAGAGCCGAGTGCGGGACATCAGCGGCCGCTTCGGCGTTAGCAAAGGGGGGACATTCGCAGATCACAACCTCATGCGAAAATTCCGTCGGGAGACAGTTCGGCCTCATGCTAACGGCTAACAGCTCCATGTCCTTACAACAATGTTCTATTTCTAGTTTGTATATAATATTAAGACGGGGATCCGGTTTCACATCCGGAATTTTCGTTTCCTTGTTTTGTTGGGGTTTCTGCTCTGTGAGGTGAGTCCTGGAGGTAAGTTATGGTAAAGTTTCATTGAGGAGGATTTAGATGTATATTTAATACAACACAATACAACAATTCAGATAATTAATCCTATTATATAATTATAGAACCAGAATCGCGATTGTGGCGCCGCGTGTCAATCAGGCACATTTGAGTATTTTTAGAGCTTATAGAGCTTGTGCATAATCAACAGGTGTCATGACATTTCACTGCATATATGTACGACCGTATGTGTATGTATGTGACAAATAATCTCTTAAACTTGAACTTGAAATGAGCACTGAAAAGTGAACAGAGAAAAGCTTTAATTACCGTTTATAATTATATTCCTGCTTTAATTTATCTTAATAGAAGGACTTTAACATAAATCTCGGCGGGAGTGAAGGCTGAATTTATTTAAAAAAAAGATTCCAATCAATAAATGCAAATAAATTATTTCAGCACAAGCACATGACATGAAAATGCTGTGATAAAAAGGCTTCTCCCTACTTGCAGTGGAGATCAGCGCCACCAAGGTCTTCAGCGGACACTTCTTCCCCAGTCGCTGCTCTGACCTGGCAAAATAAAAAAGCCCAAAGTACTCATTTGCTGCAATTAAAGAAATAATGGCACCATGAGAGGATTGGGTATCATTACTGTTTTACAGGTTCCAATGCCCCTTTAAACGCTTATGAATCCACTGCTTATCAATTAAAAATGTGCTTGTAAAACGAAAATTTCATAAGATTGAAATGATCACGGCTACACGGCTTTTCCTTGTGTGCGGCGCGTTCACAAAAAGTATTCAGACCACATCACTGTTTACACGTTTCTTCATGTAAAAGCAATACTCTAAAATGGATTAAATCATTCTTCCCTCTCGTGAATCGATACACAGCACCCCATGAAAACAAAGTGAAATCAAATTTCAGATAAAAGTTCACCAGCGGGGGTCCTCCGAGGAAGATGGTTCCTTGTTTGCGCACGATGATGCTCTCGTCCGCCATGGCCGGGACGTAGGCGCCTCCCGCGGTGCACGAGCCCATCACCACAGCAATCTCGCATTTAAAGAAAAGACAAGGAAAAAAAAATGTCTGTTAACGACTTTAAATCTTGTCGTTGAATGTGTCAACATTAAGTCCATATTGGATTTAAAATTAACAGTACAAAAAAAATCGATTCAGTTACGTATTGCGAAAACAGATAGATCTAAAATAAAACGAGAGGCACGTGAGCCGGCGCGCACTGCTGTCCGGGGGACGAGAAAAAAAAAAACCAAAAAAACCTCCACTCCACAATTCTCTGAGTAAGATTTACGTTTTTCATTTTGCATACCGCGAAGAAACTGAGGAAACAAAATAAATCTAAATCTCTCTCTCGATGAGATCATCTTATATATCGTTATATTGTAATCACAACATTTGCTTATAGAGCGCGCGGGGGCGGCTGCGGGGTGGAACGACAGTGAAAACGCTGTCAGTGCTCTGCGCAGAGCGGCAAAATGCCTCCAACCGGAGCTGGGGGGGAAATTTGATCCATTTTCTTTCTTTTTTTTTTTTTTGAGCGCTTGACCCTTTTAAAGTCTCAGTACGGGACTGTAGAGCGGGGAAGTGAGACCCGACCACCAGCGGTTACTTTACAGCTGTGAGCGCAGAGGGGGAGACCCCTCCCCTCCGCTCCCCTCCCTCCCTCCCTCCCTCTCCAGTTTCAGAACACGGTAAACTGCACTTACACCGTTTCAATCCTCTGATTTTTCCCGGCGGATAAAAACATCTATACACAAACGTCTATACACAAATATACGGGCGCATCTCAATCGCCGCCACCCAGAGCTAAGTGCAGACGACAATAAGACGCGGAAACACAACCAGCCAGACAACAATCGAAGCGGCTTTGGCAAAAATTGGTTTTCTCCTGCTTGCAAGAGCAACCTCACTTTTATATCCTTTACAAATGAGTCTAAATAAACTCCACTTCATAGCACCATTCATTTCATACAAACATGCAGCCCAAAGTGCTTCACATAGCGAAATTTAAACCACATAAATTACAACAATGACACAATAAAATGTTAAAAGTCAATACAATAAACTAAAATAAGAAGTCGGCAATCACAAGTATTTCACTTGAAATTAAAGTAACTTCAAATGTTATGTTATAGTGCATATGTCAAAGGCTATGTCAAATGGCAAAAACCACAACTTTTCATCAATTCAAAGCAATAGGCCTCGTGATTTAAAGAGTAGTCTAAAGAAATACCGTATAACAATACTTCCAGAATGCCAATACGTATCAAATCGGCACCCAAGTATCGCAATACATATCCAATCTGCAGGTCTCTGGTAGTTTACACCCCTCGTGAAGACGCAAACAAGCCAACAAGCAACAATATTAACCATAATGTTGAACGTCAGTGTTCCCGTTTTATGTTTTACTTGACTTATTGTTTTCACACTTGGTGAAAGTTTCACGGTTAATCTGCTTTAACTTAAACAATCACATCAAAATCAGCGGATTCAGTGTTAATTCAACTGGAAAAGTCAACATTTTTACTTCTACCCGTTTACCGCATGAGGATCCTTTCTCCCTTCACTGAACTTTCCTGAAAACAAAAACAAACCTCTTTCTAACTCTACTGTCGACTTATTTCTATAGAACGTTTAGCCGGTTGTGACTGGGATATACAGCGGTTTGATACCACCGACAAAACTTACTTTGGACAAAAGGAGTCTGCTAAACGACGTCATGAATAAATACTTTGGTATTCTTTACTCTCGGTGTCATTTCCGGTATCTTTCCAAAACCTCAGTTACCTGTGATATTCCGTCGGAGGACAGCCTGGCCTGGTTGAAAAAGATCCGGCCAAAGTGATCCCTGTCTGGAAAGACGTCGGCCTGTCGGGGCAGATTGGCCCCTCCGGAATCCACTAGAAATGTCAAGAAAGGACACGATATTACTTCAGCCTGCTACCGATCTTTAATGTTCGGCACAGCTTTTATGAACAGAGCCTTGGATCCGGAGGCCGTTCGTGTTGTTCAGCTGAGGGGAAGGGAGCCTTTCAAACTATCTGAAAGTGGGGGTTTTAGCGAAGCAGGTTTAATGTTTTAATACAAATATCAACACACAAATTTGTTTCTTGAATTAAAAAAAATATTATTGAAATGACCCGCCTTTATTTCATCGTCACCATTAAATTATGTCGTTTTTTTTCCATCAGTAAATAAAGAAAAAAATGTGGTAAGAGAGAGGTAAGAGGTACACAGACTCTCTTTAAACTCTCTATTCAGAGCCACGGCAGTTTTTTGGGGAATAATTTATGAGAGATTCATAAAAAAAATGCAAAAAATATTCCTTTTCCTTGATTTGCCCCTCCCTATATTCTTGCATACATACTAACCCAAATATATGCATGGGAGGTGGTTCTGTTGGGCTATTTCCTGAGCCCGCAGGTGCTTCTTCACTGTCACTGGGTAGTAGGTTCCTCCTTTCACTGTGGCGTCGTTGGCGACAATCACACACTCCACCCTGATGGAGCCAGAGGACAACAACATCCACAACTTCCTTCCAAATTAAAAGTGAATACACTCATTGTTACCTGTTCCCATTGTATTATATTTTTAATTTCAATATAATATTAACAAACTTCTTATGCAACCCGTCAGCAATGCAAAAATCTTTGCCGTGACAAATTCCTCCGATGTGAAAATGAACTTGGAGAAATGGATTCTGATTGCATTTTAGAGTATTTGTATTGAATGACTTACTTGTAAAATGGCAGATCCCGAAGGTTTTCAATTACTAAAGAAATTTCATAACACCTACAAGTTCTAAGTTAAAGCAACGCCCCCGCTCATACGTCGCAATGAAATTCAAGGACTTTAAGGTACTTTTTAAGCACTATTTCTCATTTTCAAAGACCTTTCTATGTGATCTTCAATAACAAAAACATAATACAATGATTCTACATTGTCTATTATATATATTAGTATCTATTATCAGTAAATATATATATTTACTATTAATCTCATTGTCATCTACTATTACAAGTGTCGATTTCCAACGATGCTTGTCATTGTTGGAAATGTCTATGTCGTAAAAGCAATTCTGGAAAATAACAAAACCAGAGAAAATATCACAGGCTTTCAACGATCGCAATTTTTTTTCAAGGACTTTTTAAGCACTTCAGCACAGAGGGGGGCAACTTGCAAGGCATTCAATTTCTGAGGACAAAACTGAAACACTTCAAGCACCTGGTGGCCCTGGTAAGAACCCAGCTCCGTGTCTCTTTGTCCATTAAATATCACATGACCTCTCGAGTGATTATGGGGGAACAATGTGTTCAAAAAATGTAAAAAATAAAATCTCGGAACAATCAGAATATTAGATAAGCGCCGACTTCTGTGTGATGGCATGTATATGTACATTTAAATAGATCTCTATTATCGATATATTTCATAGTTTGCTATAGCAACTGCTTAGATATGTCTGAATACATGGTGTCATGAATACAACTTCTCAAAGCAAACATCCAAGTTTTGCATGGGGATGTAAAAATAAAGTGTGAGACTGTGTTTTTGTAACACTTGATATTCTCTGACGTCGCAGGTGTTTATGGCACTTACCCTGAAACTCGCCCGACTCCAGTGATTATACCCCCCGCCGGGACTTCTTCTTTGCCATACAACTCATACGCCGCAAACTGTGAGAACTCCAGGAACGGCGTCCTGAATGACAAACAAGGAGGAAGAGAGAGAAAGGAAAAGGAAAGGAAACACAATGGAGTTTTAAAAGCAGGATCTCAAATCTCACATTCAGGTAGGAGAAACTTTCCAACAATTATAAGTTTTTTGGGTTTTTTTAACAAACAATGGGCCGGAACTTTTGTGAACGCCATGTTCGCAAGAGGAATGCGGGTAAGACAATTATCACCATGTTTGAAGTAAAAAAAAATTTAAAAAAAGTAATAAATTAATAAAAAAAAAAATACATGGCAATTGAACACGAATTGGTTTTGAATTTAACTTGATTGATTTTATAATGGAAAATTGACCGTCCGTACCCTGGATCCAGGAGTCTGTCGATGCGTTCTCTGGGAAGGAGTTTCCCCCGAGAGGTGTGGAGCTTCCGGGCCTTCTCTCCTCCGCCTGAATCGATGAAAAACAAATAGATTTCACTGCCACGCTTGGTCTTTCTTAATGTAATAAACCCGACAATAGCGACGCACCAGTCCTCATATCGGTCCGATACTGACTCAAATAGCTGGATCGGGTATCGGTGACAATGGGGCCCCAATCTATTCAATTAGTTATTTTATATGGTTGCTTGTTACGAAAATCTGACAAGTGACTTTGTTTTTTTTATACATCTTTATATAAATATCGCTATTTTCCCAATTAAGAGGTTCCCAACGGCCGGGTGGCAGACCAGTGACAGGCCGTGCTCCAGAAGCGAGCAACAAGATCAGATCAGTCTCACATTAGCTGCTATATTATTTTATATTGGAATGAAAATTCCTATTTGCACTCAACGTTTACAAAGTATTTGGATTCCTTTTTATTTGTAATGTTTTGTTTTTACCAAGTTACTTTTTTATACTACTTGTATACTACCACTATTACTTTCTACTACTTTTGTGAATTGTGATTTAATTTATCAAGTTTGTTTGCACGAGTTTGTGACTTAATTGTGATTTAATGTTTACATTTTGTTCTCATTTGATGCAGTTGTATTATTTTATACTGGAATTGAAATTGCTGACTAATTAGTTGCTGCATTAAAAGGTTTAAACTTGAATTGTAATTCCTATTAATTTAATATTTTGTTTACCAAGTTGCTGGCGCACGAAATATATTATTTTAATCATAAATTACACACACACACACACACACACACACACACACACACACACACACACACACACTTTAACAAAGTTTGGAAAGCAATGTTTAGGTCAAGCCTGATGTTGTCTTACACATAAAGGAATGCTTCCCAGTCTCTTCCTCACAGTGGAATACAGCCTATTAATTTAACACTGGTATCAGATCGCGACTTGGTACTGGCCGATACCCAAAGCCCAGGTGTCTTATCGGGACTGAAAAGGTCAGATCGGTGCATCCCTACCCGACAAGTTTACCAAGAATGGGGATACCAGCCTGGAAATTATGAAAATGGCAGCATGAAAACACAGCATGAGGAAAAAAAAAAAAAAGAAAAAAGACTCATCATTGACTGATATTTCGAGTAAATCCGATTTAATTCTACGTCAAAGAGCTTTTGTTTGTTCACATGTGAAGTTGTGTCTTAATTCTTACCCAATTTAATCTTCTCTGTGCGTGTTCTTAATTCCTGGACAAGAGCTTGCATTCGCTTGTAATTTTCCTGAAAAGAAAACGCTTCATATGAATTATTTTCCCCTACACATCCGTTTTGCTGGTTCAGAAACATATGCTTTTTACTCAATTATTAGGTATGCAATGACAAAAACATAACATGTTGGTAACGCACACTATACCCAATACGCAATCCAAATCCAAGAGCTACCATGACAAAAACGCACAACATTAGAGAAAGGTGATTGCATTTCACATTCCCCTGCATTTTGAGACATAGAGGCATGGTAGATGTATTAATGAATAAAACATGTGTTGTATGCATAAACACATGTATATTTGGATGTTTTTTCGGGTTATCTTGCTCATTCAAATGTTACTTCATAATACTGACTACTTTAGTTTTGACATATTAAATGTGACTCTAACAAGCTAATGAAATAATGATAGGGAAGCACGGGTATTGGGCTACATCATCATATACTCAAATCTGTCAACTACAGGGGGCATGTATGAGGGGACAGTTCATATTTTCTAGGGGTGTAACCATTCCGATTTGAAATCGAAAATTGATCGAACTGAGCGTTCGATTTCGGTCTTCAAAATCACAAGCAGGTTCACGATTCCCCCTGTGTTTTTGTGGGGTATATAGTCCGACACGGTCGCCATACTGTCATTATTGTTAATTCCATATTGATCCTTAACACCCTGAAGTCAAGCAGCAGAAGTTAAGCGACAGTTGTCAAATACTACTGGCCCATTTGAGGGTGAACTAGAGTGTGCAAGAGTAGAACTGTTTATAACACAGGGCGCTTTATACTTTGCAGGACGGGTTTCAAAAAAAATATTTGGGGCAAAGTATAACCACTGTTATCTCCCCAACTGGAGTATGGCCACTACACCATGCTTAACGATAAACAAATCGATCTATGCATCAGACTGAGGACTTTTGATATGAAATAAGATAAGGACCACTAGAGTCCAGACTTTCCCACAAGGAAACCAGGACCGTGATGCCATCAAGCGACATGCTTTGGTGCTGCAGCCACATCAACAGTGTAAACACTCATTTTAGGAACCATTTTTAGATCCATCTTAGTGGCATCCATTTGGACGTAAAACTAATCTATACAATGCTTAATAGCCAGGGTTTGTGTACACGGGCCCGGTATGAGTGTCGGTTGTGTGCTGTTGACTGAGAGAAACCAGAAATATATTTGGAGACATATTAACCATTGAATGGGGAAAACCAGGTGTGAACCCATAGTTTCAACCGGTAGAAGTTTAGCCATGATGGGAGTGATGCTAGGACCTTGACACGTCAAGGTTTTGACCTTGCGTTGACAGCCTCATATGTATACTTTCATCCATCACCGCACTGTGGCTCATTGTTATTCCGTTGGAAAAAAAACTCTACTTTTACAGTGACTGAGCGCTGACACGACGGAACAACCGTGTCGTGCTGCAGATTTTGACCGAGCTAGCAGCGTTAGCTTCTGGCTAAACTGACCTGGTACTCCTCGGACTGAGTGTCGGGCCGGGTCCCCACCGTGGCCACTTTATCCGCATGATAAGACCTGGCGCCGGCCAGAGCCGCCGTCCTGCCGCGGAGCAGCCACGGCCTGATGGTCTGCAGCAGCATGGCGGAACTTCACCCGGAGACAGCCGTTAGCTTGGCTTGGTGAAGCTAGCGAGTGGCCGCCTGAAGAGCAGCGTCTCCTTCTGGACTTGGAGCAGAGCGACAGTCCGCCGGCGCCCCCAACCGTCGGGAGCCGCGCTGGCACGTTATGTGGCACCGCAGCGACACCTGGTGGAACTTATATGTACTGCACCTGAAGATGTCTGCGTTCACGTTAGATCTACAGTAGATGGATGGATGAATGGATGGGTAGACAGACAGACAGACAGACAGACAGACAGACAGACAGACAGATAGATAGATAGATAGATAGATAATTAGATAAATAATTAGATAGATAGGTATGGAGACAGACAGACGGACGGATGGACGGACGGACAGACGGACAGACGGATAGACGGACAGACGGACAGACGGATAGATAGATAGACGGATAGATGGATAGATGGATAGATGGATAGACAGACAGACAGACGGACAGACAGACAGACAGATGGATAGATGGATAGATAGATCCAGCAGCCGTTCTGGCTCGGCCCGATCAGCCCCCTGCTGATTGGTCTGAGTCGGCTGGGAGAGTTTCCTTATGTGCTGTTTGTCTTGCACTGAGGATCGCGTGGTGCAGGGGCCAAGAGTCTGTGGAACCAGATCGCGGAACGGACACCGACGCACACTGAGCAACCGGATTTATATTTTACGTTCACGTTCGGCCAGCGAGCCTTTTTGTGGTTTTATTGTAATTTATTGTCCGATGGTGCAGCTTGAAATTCGTTTCAAGGGGAAAAAGCATAAGGTGAAGGCTGTGGATGGTTCCTGCCTGTCGCACTCCGTGATTTTGGGTAAGGATTGGTCAGGGTTTGACCCTTTAATGAGGGAGGCTGCGGGAGTGCGCTCACGGTCAAGTACGGAAATGTTACGAGTGTTTGCGTCGCGCACGGTGACGCTGAGGGATCCCCACAGGGTGTCTTCCCCTGTTCCATTGATCACCGCCCTGGAGGACTTACCGCTAAATCAGTCGCTGGACGATATCCTTCACAGGGCCTTTGAGCGGGTAGTTATGATGGTGTATTGATGCGCCCAGACGCCACACTCACTCACCTGTATTTCCCTGTGATTAGTGACAGGTTATATCGAGTGAGCCATGACAGTCAGGGGACCAAATTACCTAGTTGTTGGTGCAGTTTGAAATGCTTTTCAGGCAGCTCACCATAACCAGATGGCCTATCCACTCGGATAGATAAGACACTGCAGCAGTTAATGGCCCACTTCTATTGGTTGGGCATTTAGGCAGATGTGCGTAAGGGGGGTGCCGTGGGGTCCCGAGTAGCAATTAGTCAATCCTCCGGCACCGTTTTGTGTTGTTCCTAGTGGACTATGCAAGCCGGTACCCCGAGGCAGTGCCATTGCGCCGTATTTTGGCCAAAAGTCTGAGGCAGGCACTGTTTGGCGTAATCTCCGGAGTCAGGAGTCCAAAGTAAATCCTGACCGGCCAGGGCACTTCCATTATATCACGTACTCTTCGGGAACTTTACGAGAGAGACTTTAGAGTAGTCTACAAGTGACTAGTGTAGCCCCATGGTTACCTACCTACCTAGCAGCCCCATGGTGCTGGTAGGTAAGCCCTATGGGTGGGTCCGGTTCTGTGTAGACTACCGAAAGGTGAACGCAGTCTCAAAATTAGACACTTACCCCTTAACCGTTTAGGTATGGCTCAATTTTTCACAACACTGGATTTAACCATGGGTTACTGGTAGATTCCCTTGTCTCCAGAGTCCAAGGAAAAATGGGCATTGGGTATTTTACCAGTTTGTCAACTTCCGTTCGGGTTGTTCGGGGCCCCAGCCACCTTTCAGAGACTCATGGACCTGGTCCTGTGTCCACAAGCAGCATACGCCGCCACCTATTTAGATGATGTAATTATTCACAGGGGGGCGGCACGTGCAGCATGAGGGCACAGTACTCGAGTCCCTGAAGGGAGCAGGGCTCGTCGCCAACCCTAAGAAGTGTGGTTGGGTAGAAGGAGGTACGGTACCGGGGGTACCACTTGGGAGGAGGACTGGTCCGACATAAAAAAAAACAAAAAAACGTGGCGGTCGCAAACAGTCCGATGCCCAAGACGAAGGAAGAGGGAAAGCCTTTTTTGGGGCTGGCCAGCTACTACAGGAGGTTTGTAGCCGACTTTTCGGAGCTGACCAGCCCTTTGTCTGATTTAACTCGAAAGAGTGCGTCAGATCCGCCGACTGGTCCGAGTCGGCTGGGAGAGTTTTCTTATGTGTTGTTTGTCTTGCCGTGAGGATCGCGTGGCGCAGGAGCAAAGAGCCCAGGGGACCAGACAGACACTGAGCAACCGGATTTATATTTTGGGTTCACGTTTGGCCAGTGAGTCTTTTTGTTGTTTTATTGTAATGAAAACCCTGCCGCGTCGGGGCCTCTCTGGCAGGAAGTCTCCGTCTCCCTCCCTGAACCCCTTCTGTGGCCCCAGCGTTCCACAGACAGGGTTCGGGGATGTTGGGGTCAAAATGTTCCCACAATGTTTACAATTTAGGCGGCATTAGCCTTGTCTGCCACCTGAAACAGATTTCCAACGGGGAGAAAATAACAAGAGGATGCATACTGTCTTTCGATCTTTATATCTATTTATGAAAAAACTTGAGATATCGTTTGGATACAATTCAACTGATTAGCATTTTAATTTCTGTCATGATTGTATATTTTGGTAATTATTTTGAATATTATTTTAGTTTATTTTGAGTATTTTCAATCTATATAGTTTCATAGTCTATTTTTGTAATTATTCACTATGCTTTCTATGAGTGCGTGACTGTGAATGCCACTGGAAAAATATGTTTTTCAATGCCAAACAGAATTTAAAATGTAAAATATCTCTCTAATGTAACATACTGTTAAGCCTTCATTGAAAATGGAAAGTAAAGTTGATATTACAGTAAGTGGAAATTGGAGCTAAAAAGCTTCAATCCTAAAGAAAAATGCTCCTGACCCAAGTACTTTATTTCTAGGCAGTAGATTATGGGCAAAGAGCGTTCAATACGAGAGCTTTTCTGTTCATTTGGTTTTGGAGAGTCCTTTCTCCTCCTACACTCGCACCTTTTTTCTCCCGCTATGCATGGAAATGCCCACGACCCCCTCTCAAATGGATGCTCCCGTTTTCTTAGGAAATGTACACTCCTCCACTCTCTGAGTGAACTCAAATGGCCCTCGCCCAACACCTCAATCTCTCCCTGTACTCCATTTGTATGCTCTCTGTACTATACCATGCCTCTATTCCTCTGCTGCGGGGCTTGAACAGTAGATACACTGTGCATACTGTGGGCATATGGGTGAATAAGAACAAGGTAAAGTAATCGAGAAGCCTTCAGAAAAATAAGTAAGACAAAGAAGGAAAGAGAGCACATGAGAGCAAGGAGAGTAAACTAGAGAGTATTTAGAGATTGGTTCAGTACTTTAAATTATAAAATGATTATTCATTTCCATGATCTTGCTTTATATAATAATAATAATAATAATTATTATAAATTGCACCACTGTGAAAACAAGCCAAAAACCCCAGAAATAAACGATAACTAAAACTCTTGCGAACATTTTGCAGCTTCACCGGTGATTGCTTGCTGGCCGCTTGCAAAAACGTTGCATACTTCTCAAGACGAAAAGACGACAGCATTGTGAAATTCTTCACGGGAAGGTCTTTGAGTGATTTTGGGGACAGAGCTTTCAAGGTGGCAGCCCCCACCCTCTGGAACTCTCTCCCTCCCGTAATCCGTAACGCCCCAACCCTAGACACTTTCAAAACAACCCTCAAGACCCACCTTTTTACCATGGCCTTTCCCTATTAGTTAGTTTAGCTATTCCTTTGTTTTGTTTTTGTTCCTCTCTCCCTTAATCTGTCCCCCCCCCCCTTGCCCCTCTCCTGTAAGGCAACCTTGGGTTCTTTGAAAAGCGCTATACAAATTGAAGTTATTATTATTATTATTATTATTGGTTATCTTGATGGGAGTGATACCGTGCAAAAAGCTTGCAACAGTATTATTGTCACAATATCTTTGCCGAACTTGCCATTTCACCTGACTTTTGTTTCTAACTGTTCGTACGTATTCATTTATTGTCAGTTTGTGTGTATTCATCACAAAAGTCAACACCACAAAATAATAATGTCCTTGGTGTTTGTGATGCAGTTCAACATGGAGAAGATGTCATCGATGCTCAGTAATCTCTCAAACAAGTGAATTATATACAGAAATGCAATTCATATATCACATATAGATATTTACCTGTACTTAAAACAAAGGACAATGCTTAATTAATTGCAAATGCCACAAATTGAAGACATAATTAAGTGTTACGCATTATATTGCCATTTATTTTTTCTACATAAAGCCGTGTCGAAGTCACGACCAAATTACAAAGAAGATGGCACTGTTGTGCCCCCTAATGGACATTCCCTCCCACATTTGACAGAATAATTGTTGATACATTGGTGCATATAAATAACCAGGGGCGTTGCTGGGATGCAAAAACATCTGGGGCTTAGCGCAGGCAGACTCAAGCCATTTTGCCGCTCTAGGCAAACTGTCGACGCACGGTGCTTGTTTCATTCCATAAGAAACTGAATAAAATAAAATAACCTACTTCTAAAATAAAAACACACTGTTTTGGCGCACTGATCATGGGCGCACTTACTCTGGCCCGCCGTGGGCATAGTCAGCACCGTCAGAGAGCATGGCACTGCAGGGCTGTTTTAGATCAAGGCCTACTCATAAAACGTTCAGGGCCCGAATGCCAACCCCTAAAGACGCCACTGCATAGGACCATCAAATGTAATGCATATCAGCCATTGCTAACCCTGTCTAAATTGATGCTACAATTTGTCTTGTGGCAGCCCATTTGTTTCTTTCGACCAAATTTGTAGGTGGCGGCAATTTTGATGGTAGCGGTGGTGGCGGCCATTTTGATTATGTCAAATAAGCCCTGCCAACACAGTTTTTGTTAACTTTAAAATTAATTGTGGCCAAACTATGGGGTGTAGTAAAAATCCATTGAATTAAATGAATTCCGGGCGCTCCAGACATGCTGTGATCCAAGTTGGATGAACACTGGATCATATCTGTAGGAGGAGTTCGGAAAAAAAAAATGTTTTGGACAAAATTCAAAATAGAGGAAAGTCTTTCATGACGCAAAAGACTTGGTATGACCGAAGGAATCAAGAATTTATGCATATATAAATGCATGCTAGTTGTAATTACTACTTTATTGTATTTTTTCTGTTAATAATGTACAATTGGAAAATTCAGTTTAATAGATTACTTGTCTATATTGTAATGCAGACAACATTCATGCAACGTTCACATTTATTTGGCAATAAAATTATTCTGGAAGAATTTGTCGATGTTACAAACCCTTTCTGTCTTTTCATTAAAGTTTAAGTTTAGGTGTAGAAAAATGTTTATCCATGCCATTTATTTAAAAAAAAGTATTTTATTTTTTACATTAAATTTCATCTTGTCATTGTTAAATCTTACCTTGTTGCATTGAAGTACATACAGTACAGTCTCAGTGAGGGTAGGTGACGTTGTGTCTCGTATATGTCAATTATGACGTATTCACATCGATTCACGATAACAGTCGAATTTACGTAATTTATTTAGTGACTTTTTTCATTAGATTACATTTTAAGTAAGTTCGTTTCCATGAAATACGAAAAACGTTCTGGTATTTCTGTGAGTAATTCCCATTGCAAGGCTTCTATTTTTCCAACACCTCCCTGGATCTTGAACCCATCACTAAGTCCCACATTCCAGTGGATTTTATTCGATGCAGTGGCAAGTTTTTGTGGACCACGGAGATAAAATATCAATCGAACAGATTTACTGACATCCCCCAGGTAAGAAAAAATACAAACACACGTTAATCGATAGTTGGTAACGTTGAACTACAACAGCGCAACTACACCGAACACTGGACACAGTCCAACTGGACGCTCTCAATCAGAATCTCTGATTAATGAAGTATCTTTATCTTATCTTGTGACATACTGGTTTAAACGACACCTTAACCACGTTCGTAGGTTCTGCTGAAGTTTGTGTTAGATAGTTTTAGCAGGGTTGGACTGAGGGTTATCAAATTTGATAAATTTGATAAATATCAAATTTGGTCCGTTTTTGTCGCTAATCTCTTTTCCGTATGTGGATTGATTTGGATGAAACTTCAACTACAAGGTGTTTGTGACATCCGGTTCAAACAAGACTTCAACGGTGTTCATAGGTTCTGCCGAAGTTTCTGTCAGGTAGTTTTAGATTCCAAAATTTTTTCCCAGAACAATGACATAGTTCAAGTTCAAGTTCGAGTTCAGGAGATGGGGTTCCAGCCGTATGGGCTGGACCCCTAATAAAAACATAAAATTATAATAATACTGATAAAAAAAATAAATAAATTAAAAATAATAATAATTAAAAAAATAATAATAATAATAGTCTCTTCTCGGTTTTCAATTGACTTTTTTCGCTTTCTCTCTTGTTATGGACATCCTTACTCCCCTCTCATTTGCTACTATTGTTTACCTGCATTATTTTCAAAGGTATTATTATTATTATTATGAGAAGAAGAAGAAGATTCTTTGTCACATGGCATACACATGCTTCAAATGGTGGGCGATGAAACTTGTTCTCTGCCTTGAACCCATCCCGGCTTGTCCTACTTCCCGGGGCAGTCAGGAGCAGTGGGCAGCATACAGCGACGCTCCAAACGTCCATCGCTAGTCAAACGACAATCTTCTGCATGTTTTTGGTGAAGGTCCTTACCGATGTTAAATCTAGGAAACCCCACGCAAGCACAGGGAGAACATGCAACCTCCACACAGAAAGGCCCCTCAACAAGCAGCCATTATGGATGGAAATGTCATGACTTTTATGCAACCTCACGTTGTATTCCGAAGAACAGTTATGGAACTGTTTAGTCTCGCTAATTGGTCCCTGGGTATTGTTTTCCATCACATTTTATAGAAAAATATTTTCAGAGAACAAGGGCTCATTTAAGACGTATCAATGTTTAAAGTGGTAATCCATAAGATTGTCAGTGTTAAACCCATTAAACTAGAAGGATTACACGTTGCACAAGAAAGGCAGACAAAGCCACCAACTGTGGAAATGTGTATAGATAGATCACTTACATAATGCAAATGCATTGCATGGCTGTTTCTCATCAAGTTCCAGCCAAATAAAGGAACAAACATAGGATGAATGTGAGATTTATGAACAAAATTGGATTACCACGTTGAATTAAATATTTCAAAACCCAGTACTTTATCGTACCACACACACACCATCACCATTTTACCTTTATTTTAATTGTTTTAGGCTCAGAGACAAAACATATGTCTCTGTGCTTCTTGTGTTGTATTCTCGGAGATGAGATCTGGTGGTGTTCCAAAGAAGGATGATGGAGCAGAACAGTGACCCGACCTTCACTGACCCAAAAATGCAGCCCAGCTTCGTGACTGAATTTTCGGTGGCCGGAGAAAGAGTGTAATGGTCGCTTTTCAAATCTATTGATCGATCGATCTATTGATCGATCTACCCATCTATCGGTCTGTCTGTCTGTCTGTCCATCCATCCATTAATAAAAGACAGCATCTTTTTGAATGAGCTGCATATTTCTACTTTTAAGCATTTTTTTTAACATTGTTTTGGAGCAGCTGCTCTGCCTGGAATGTGCCGTCAATGCTCTGAATTAATCAGGAACTCTCACAACTGCGCTCTGAATTTAAATCACAGCGTCACGTCGTGAAGGCAGTTACAGAATAACACTCGGCTGCTAACACAGGTTTGTGGAAAGATGCTGCGTGAAAAAATGATGAGACCCTTTATGAACTCTAACACCGAAAAAGAAAAAATATTTTCTATTCTAATTCTATTTACTACCTCTCTAAATTTTTATTCTCATTCCTTACAAAAAGTCACACGATTGACACGTGAAAAGCACATGTGATCTCTTCTTGTTGCATATGATATTTAAAGTCCCTGTAAAGAAAAAATAAACATGTGTTCTGAGTTTGTCACACCACAGAAAATTGTGTTATCAACCTACCCACGAGGCCAAATTTGAAAAATCCCCAAGTGTAAAAAATTGAGTTTCAAAATTGTAAAAAAAAAAAGAAAAAAGAAGTTCCTCTGTTATGAAATTCTGGGGGCGTGTCCGCTGAAGACGCTGAAATCGAGCCCAATCGCGTTAAACGTGATCAACGTTTACATTGGAGTGCGGTGTAAGTCACTTCCATGTTTAAATGTTCCTTTGCTGAACCCAGTCCTGTGTGTCTAGTTGCTCACCTCAAAGCCTCGCTGTCTGGCTGCGGGACCCCCCTGCTCTCTGGCGCCCACTGCTGGTTCCCCCGCAGGCCAGGTCGGGTCTCCGCGGCCTGCTAGCATGCGGATAATTCTAACGTAACTGTGGTGTAGGGGTGGTGTAGTGTAAGCAGCCACACCTGTCTAGTTAATTGGTCCCGGGATCGGGGGCGGCTGTACACCTGTTGCTCATGGCCTGGAAGCACCCACGGGATCCGCTTCCAGACTTGGCATGACGGTCACGGTCCCCCTGAAGACGCCTTTTACGCGAGATGTTTATTCCCAAAACAGCGTTTTATCCCGAATTCCGGGCTATTAGCTTAGCTTATTTCACCACTGATGCTCAGATTCCAACCTGGTGTTTATATGGTGTTAGGGTAGGGGCTATGCCGCTCTACATCATCGGGTCATGATTTAGCTCCGCCCAAAAAAACTAAAACGGACCACAAAAATTGTGAGAAACAATTTGACTGTCTTCTAACTCCGTCACCCTGTATGACATCGTTCAGTCTTTTCACATGTTTTCAGCAATGATTTTCTAACATTTAGAAAGTGTTTAGAAACAAATCATTAAATTCACTTCACAGGGACTTTTTAACCATATTTTCACATTTATTTTTCGGATTTTTGTTATTTTACAGTGGAACAGTCGGCGCCAGATATCCACATGTTCCACACATGGGTTTCACATCCTGTCGTGTGATTCATTTATTATCACATGCAATTCTGTCCAAAAACACAATTTATTTTACAGTTTTATGTGATTGCATTTGATAATAATATTTGATCATATGGACAACGAAATCATATGACCATTTTGTCGGGGATGCTCAAATACAGAGATGGCCGTAAAATCAAATAAGGGGGACCATATACGTTTCCCCATCATATTTGCTGCTAATATTCCAGCTTTGTTGAATCCCTCGCCGCATCACCCGAGCGATCCCGCCATACCAGGCCCCTTTCTTTGATTCAACTTTTCACGTCCGTCACGGAAAAGTGGGCAATTTCCAAACCACAAGAGCTCTTAATACAAAACGCTGAAGTAGGGTGGCTCGCTCCCACGTTGCATTCCCACCTTTTGTCCTTCTCCCCCACTCCGGGCTGCGTGGAGAGCCGCTATGAGGACTGTAACAGGAGTATCATTTACTGTAATGGCGGCGCCTGCTCCTCCACAGCCCTCACTCTCATCACTTAATCCACTCCAGCGCCGCGGCGCTCGCGTGCGCGTCGCGAGGAGAGACGGCGACGGGTGTTGACCTGTGGGCCGGCGCTGAAATGCCAAACTAAAACACTTGAAACCCGTGCGTCCCGGCTCACTCCACAACTCGGAGGCAAAGTGTGTCCATTAGAGCTCGGGTTGAATTTATAATCCTCCATCGACCTAACGGAAGCAGTGAACAGTAGGAGGAGGAGGGACATTGTGATTTGGACCCCATATCGATATCAGTCCTTTGACGATGGCTTGGGGATGGCGGTTTGGTCCATTCCCTCCATAAAAGAAATATCGGAGAAATAATCATTCGTTCTGATAGACAACATAGGCATCTTATTGATCTCAAAATATCGGAGTGACGAGCTTGATAGCCCCACTGGATAGAAGAGTACAGTCCAACAGGTGGAGGCAGGGGAGGTGGAGGGAGCGCAGCAACACAGCGAGCAAAGCAGGCAGCGAAGCCGGCCGGGCGGGCGGGACCCGCTGCTTTAAATAGGCCGGCCAAATAAGGGCGCGGAAGCGCGTGGCGCCGTCGAGTTGTCCGACAGGAGTAGCTCCGCCAGCTACGCCTCGTTAATGTGGATATTGTGAGCAAGCAGGTAAAGGGCGTTGATTAGAACTAGAACATGCTATGAAGTTCAGAAAACTGCATGACCTTACTCTCCTTAAAGACAATATTTAACTACATAATAATGTTATGATCCCAGATCCCAAAATCCCTGACGATATTTGGTCTCATGTCGTGATATCGACATTAAAACTCTTAATTGAAACTCTGCATCTCCACGTGACGCAAACATGTTTAAATCTATTAAAGACTAAAGACTTGAACAGTTGATCCACTTGGGTTCTCAGGATGGTAATAGGTGTGTGAATAATACTTTGACAAAAACATAAGCGTCCACATGTTTCCATAAATACGAAGTGCTCGGGTTAGCATTGATCACGCAGAGAGCGGGAAAACAGAATCAAAAGTAAACGAAACCAAAATTTGAGAAAAAATGAAGGCGTCTGATCGGAGCTTAATTTGGGTTTAAATATCCTGAAGTGGCTCCCGAGTGAAAGTTGGGACGTGAATGTGTTTCCTGGCTGCCGGTGGAACCTGAACCCGGAGGAGTCTAATCGGTTTAGAGAGAATGGCGGCGACGGCGGTGGCGACGGCGTTATCGTCGGAACCGTCAGCCTCGGTCATTTATGAAATTAATTGACGATGAACGCGCGATTCCTCGATGCATGCGAAAGGTAAACCAACCAAAAAAAAAAAAAAACAACGAAAAACCAACAAGATAAGCCTGCGCGTGGGTGTGTGACAGCCTGAAAAAAAAACAAAAAAACAAAAAAACGGATTCATCCCGAGCCGCGGCGCCCAAGGCCGACACGGCTCCCGTTTGCCAGAATTTGGGCACAGAAGCCGGCGCTCCTATTTCTGGGGCGTCTTTGTCACACCATAATGAAATTCTCGGAGGCGCGGCGTGCGTCAGGCGAGCCAGCGGCGCGCCGCTGCCAACGTGTCGAAATTAAACGGGAGAAACTTTGAATGCCAAAGCAATATCTGCTCTGGCTCGCCGGGCGCCGGCCCGCGGCTTTGTGCCGCCGCCGCCGGTGGAGGAGTAAAAGGTGGAAGGAAATGGAGGTGACAAACCCGACTGTGGAGGAAATGGGGGGAGGGGAGGGGGGGGGTGAGACGTCGGAGATAAGCTTCTGCTTTTTGGCGTTTGGGCGGCAATGCCCAGAGGATTAATACGACACCTGATGAAGGGAGGGATCTGGCTTTAAAACGTTAAATCTTTTCGGGGGCGGAGGCATCAATGGCCCCCGAATCTGTCACGATTTAGATGGAGGGGAAGTATGAATATCTGCACGACAACTGCGCACAGGTGCCCACGCCCTCCCGTGCTCCTCTCCCGTCCTAATCACCGAAAAAAAAATAAAAAAATAAAAAAATAAAAAAGCAGCGACGCTTCAAAGTACATTTTTCCCTCCCCGCCCTCAGACCTTAAATAATTATACAAACACGTAACTCGGGAGACGTGGCCGGAAATGTGTTTAGGCGGTGAACGCTATCTCCATCTCCACAAATCCTAAAATACACACGTTGACCTGGATGGTACTCTTCACCGGTACATACCGTTCGTCACTTCCTCCTGTGTGTGTGTGGGGGGGGGGGGGGCGGATCAATAGCCCAGACGTGAGAAACAACCACGCGCTGGAAATAAATCACAAACACGCCGAAATGTTACTGGACACAATCATTTAATAAACTCAACCACAGACTAGAAAAAAAACGGGCAAAGGCATTTTATATCCAAAAGAGATAAGACAAAACAACCCCCCCCCAAAAAAAAATAAAATAAAATAAAAATGAGCGAGCATCAGGTGGCTTTCTTGATCATTTTAAGCTGGAATCGTTACGTGTCCACGTTAATGTTTCTTCTACCCGCGACGTTCAGAGTGCATCCCGTGATCCCTCCTCGTGAAAAATACCGCGAGTACAGAGGACGAGTACGAGGCCGAAGCAAACTGTCACCTCGAACCGAGAGCCGACTGCAACTGGGAATGAGAGGCGGGGTGAGGGCGAGCGGAGCGAGAGGGGAATCAAAACAAGAGGAAACGGAATCTGCGTCTTCTGAGTCACCCCCCCTTCCCCCAAAAAAAAACAAAAACAAAAAAATTGCAGAAATGTATAACGATTCGCCCGCAGTGAACGAATATTTATAAATGACTCGAGTGTCGTAAAACTATTTAAAAAACGATTTATTATTCGTAGCGGAATAATAAAGAGAATAACGAAAAAAAGGTTTGATTCAGGAACTTTAAATGTTATTTCCTATTTCTCTGTTTGCTCTTTTTAATAATAATAATAATAATAATAATAATAATAATAATAATAGTATTAACGATAATATTCATATTATATTACTATTATTATTATTATTATTATTATTAATAATAATAATAATTATTATTATAATAATTATAATAATAATAGTATTAATGATAATATTCATATTATATTACTATTATTATTACTATTATTATTATTAATAATAATAATAATAATAATAATAATATTGAACATTTTTCACAGATCCCAGAAGGAAAGTCACTCTCCAACCGTCACGTCCCAAACCAGACAGTCCTTGAATGGATCCCACACCTACTCCCAAACAGTCTCATATTTGGGCCAAATTTGCTATTTTTTGACATTCTATGAGTTTTGGGAGTTGCCTGGAACCTGAACCTGGAACCTGATTAAACGCAGTAAATACGTGAAACAGGTTTGAAGATGGCGGCCGCTCGCCATCAATCGGAAACTATTCCCGGGTTGAATCTTATTTCCAGCACAGCGTTGTAACAGGAATTTAAAAATATATATCTAAACATATCGCCACGTGAAAAAAAAAAAAAAAGTCATTTTTTTTTAAACAAATAAAAAACAAACAAAAATCACAGAACCAGAATATGTGTGCGTGCACCCACCGGGAACCTTTTTCCTTTTCACACTGACAGCTCCGTTTCGGCGGGGGAGGAAAGCGTGTCTCCGGTTCGCGCTTCCTCAGCACGGGGAGGTTAAACTATTTTTAAAAAGCGTCGTCGTTTGAACGCGCCCGATGCCGCTCGCCTCCCACCGTGGCGGTTAAAAAAAGAAACGCCCGATGGACGCGGTCGCAAATAAACGTTGCCGTTGACGTCCGGTTTTGCAAAACGAAAACTCATCTAAATACAAGTTACGGGCCGCTTAAAAACAGGCGGCCTGTTTCGTTGCAAAAGCGGCGAAAGCCGCTCTTTCCTGCGTTTTTTGATTTTTTTGGGGGGGCTCGCGGGAAGTGTAAAACCCAACGGGAGAAAACGGGGGTTTGAAGCATCCGGCACTGGAGTTAACTCCGGGAGGCTTTCAGGCAGATCTCCGAGTTTGGGGTCTCGACGTGAGAAGGGCGGGGCCAACACATCACTAACTCAAGACTCTGTCTGGTTTGGTATCTGATCTGAAGGGGCGGGGCCGGGAGGGATGGCCAGGCGGTAGGGAGTGGACGCAACCTAGTCTGACTCGTGTTTTCAACACACGCATGCATGCACACGCACGCACACACGCACACACACACACACACACACACACACACACACACACACACACGATTCTTACTCACTGTGTTACTTTTTTAACTGTGAGAATTCCTACTGTGGAAGAAACAAAACAGAAAAACAATTGCAAAAAACAAATGAAAAGAACTTAATAAATATTTCAAGTAAAAAAAAAATAATAATCTATAAAAGTCTGAGTTTGAAGACGAGAGGTCATTGGTCATAGGATTTCTGACGATTTTAGCAAAAAGCGGAAAAAAAACCCCAAAAAAACAGACGTCAGCACATTTCTTCCTTAACATAGTGTGTTATGTAAAAGGGACACAGGGAGGAAGACAGGAAGGTCAACACCAATTTCATCCCCGTGTCCAGTGTAGCCATAGCGACCGGCTGCATGTTAACTGTGTTGGCGCAATTCGTGGCTGCAGAGGGGTTCAGCTAGCCTATGTGGGAGAAATTCTTCTGCAATGATCGGCGAGGTTAATCTGCCCGCTACAAGAAAACAAAAACAGAGAATATTCAAGATTATTTATTCTGCAGAATAAAGAGAAAGATACAGTACTGCTCCAAAGCAGTGTCCTGATCAGTCTGATCTTATTTCTGATCAAGAGGGCTTTATACAACAACAGAGGGTGTGGCTTGGGTCAGAAGTCATTTACACGTCTGTGTCCCTCAACCGTCTCCCTGGACGCCAACCTCAAACGGTCAATTCACAGGAGCTTGTAAACGACCCGGCAGACGCGGACCACAATCCCTGACAATGCACCTCCAGGCGCCCTGCGGTTATTCTTCATCTCCTTACAAGGCAAACAGGGCCAAATGTGATCCGGTTCTCCCATGTTAGAATAGAATAGAATTGTAGAGAGAAAGAACATTTCTCTTCACATAATGTTGGAGGGCTCCTGGGAAAACAGAGACAATGTTTTAAAAAACTCCCCCTCTGGAGGCAGAGGCCTTTGTCCTCATTCAATACAAATAATCGTAAGCATTTTTCTCCCACACCTAGCTCCTGTGAAACTGGGGAAATATACCTTCCGATACTCGTGATGATGTGTGTGTGTGTGTGTGTGTGTGTGTGTGTGTGTGTGTGTGTGTGTGTGTGTGTGTGTGTGTGTGTGTGTGTGTGTGTGTGTGTGTGTAATGGTGTGGTACAGTGTGTCGCGCTTTTTCTATTTCTAGGTTGGGGAAGAGAGTGTTTTCGAGGACGGGGACACCCAGACCCAGACCAAACTCCTCGTCTATCGAGCGGTAGCTCTGCCTTCCCTGCTCTCCGGGGCCAGTAAGCCGGACCGCCTGCAGCATACGTGTGAAAGCCCGGTAACACCAGCCACGCCTCGGCAAGATCCCGAGGATCAGCCGGGAAGATAGGCAAACTAATGTCGGCGTCTCGGGAGGGAGCCGAGATCGCCGGCAATTCACCTCGACCATCGGCTGCCAAGTCCCCGCCCTCCGAAGCAAACGCTTTACGGCCGGCGGCTGAAGGAAGGGCAACCCACCCCAAGGGGGATGGCAATGAAAGGGTGCAGGGGCGACGTCAAACCCCACCAGAGAAAGCGCCGCTTTCGACCTCAGCAGCTCCGCCGTGCCGCGGGAGTAGAAGAGGCAACAAAGAAAGGGGAGATCCGCCACCAAAGCGGCTCCTCCGAACACCGCTGCCATGACAACCATCCACAAATGCCCCCGTTGCAACAGAACCTGTGGACCAGGGATGGGGCCTCTCCGGCCACCTGGGGACCCACCGACGGGAGGACAATCATACTGGACTTCGAGTGGTCGGCGATGATGATGAAGATGAGCGCGTAAAATATCTACACATCACTACAAGGTGTATTTCCCTAATATCACAGGAGCTAAGCTAGCTGATCCCCTCTGCAGCCATGCACTGAGCTAACACAGTTAGCACGCAGCCCGTCGATATTTCGGTTCCGGACACGCTGGGATGAGACCGGTATTGACCCGAATCTCGGCGACGATGGACAAAAAGCGAGTTTCCCAAAACAGCGCAGCACAATGACAAACAGACACACGACACAAATGCCGGACCTTTGTGTTTGGATTCAACCCGACTACAGTTTTTGCTCAACATGTCTCCAGAACGAAACGTTAAAATGTCTCCAGAAGTGAAAAAACAAAAGGCCAAACAACACTATGAGGTATTATGTAAAGGCGAGAACCAAAACCCAAGAAGTGCACAACAATAAAACAAACAAAACCATCAATATTACGACAGCTTCATAAAGAAACATGTGGTAAACAAGAGCGCTGACGAGGCGTTAGCTTAGCGTGCGCCACCTTCCCCTTCAAACCTCCGCGTGGAGAGAGCGCCGCCCATCGCCACGGCGACAGCGAAACGTCGTACCGCCGGAAAACGGAAAAAAGGAGCCGGCGCCCAGGTGCTCGTCTCCGGCCCGTTCCTGTTGCTCCGATCCGCAACCGGTCCGGGGGGGTCACAGGTCGCGCTCTCCGCGAGAATCAAGCTGTTTGGTTTTGTTGCGTACAAAAAAACCCATTAATATACAAGTTAAAAATATACACAGGGGCGTGACAAAGTGCTTGGAGGGGGCGGGGCTGGTTTTTTTTTTTTTTTTTTTTGTTTGGTGAGTTTGGGTGACCTTTGACCTTCCTAGTAGATGACCTCGTAGACGGTGGCCTTCTTGTCCCCCGAGCCCGTCACGATGTACTTGTCGTCGACCGAGACGTCGCAGCTCAGAACCGAGGACGATTCCTTGGACTGGGGAAGGAAACGCAGAAAAAATGTTTCTAGTCCCACGTGTGTCATGGAGGTACGACACTATGAGCGACGATCACAGGATCCGGTGCCTCGCTCAAGGGCACGTCGGCAGGAAACGCTGCTGCTGTGGAGCCTGATCGATCTTTGGGTAAGCACAAATCTTGCCCCAAAAGCATCAGAAAATCCAACAATCCCAGAATAGAACAGAATAGAATAGAAAATAACAGAATAGAATAGAAAAGAATAGGACAGAATAAAATAGGTTAGAATAGGATAGAATTGAATAGAATAGAATGAGATAGAACAGAATATAATAGAATAGGGTAGAATAGAAAAGAATAGAAAATAATAGAATAGAAAAGGATAGAATAAAACAGAATAGAACAGAATAGAATTGAATGGGATAGAACAGAAGAGAATAGAATAGGATATAATAGAACAGAACAGAGCAGAATAGAATAAAATAGAACAGAGCAGAACAGAACAGAATAGAATAGAATAGAACAGAACGGAACACAATAGAATAGAATAGAACAGAACAGAACAGGGTAGAACAGAAAAGAGTGCAACAGAATAGAACACAATAGAATAAAATGGGATAGCACGGAATAAAATAGAATATAATAGAAAAGGATAGAATAGAGCAGAGCAGAATAGAAGAGAACAGAACAATATGGAACAGAATAGAATTGAACAGGACAGAACAGAATAGAACAGAATAGAACAGAATAGAACAGAAGAGAATAGAACAGAACGGAATAGAACAGAACAATATGGAACAGAATAGAATAGAACAGAATAGAATAGAACAAAACTAAATAGAACAGAACAGAATAGAACAGAACAGCAGAGAACATAATAGAGAAGAACAGAACAAGAGAATAGAACAGAACAGAAAATAATAGAATAGAAAACAATAGAATAGAATAGAATAGAATAGAATAGAATAGAATAGAATAGAATAGAAAATAACAGAATAGAAAAGAAAATTATAGGATATAACAGAACAGAACAATTCAGAATACAATAGAAAACAATAGAATAGAATCAGAATCAGAATCAGATAGAATAGAAGATGTCATATTCCAGTGGTATGTCGCATTACCTCAATAAAGTAAAAGGTAAATTGAGAAAAACGACCAAGATAGAAGTGACACCGAGGATCACAAAAAATAAATGACGAGGGGACTGAAGGGTTTTAGAAGCCTCACACTGTGATTCACAACCAGACCCTGACTCTGTATCTGGAGTCGGGACGTTGCCATGGTTACCTGGAATATGGACGCTCCGTACGGCGTTCTCCAGGCGTTGAGCAGGTTGTCCTTCCCTGTGCTCACAAACCACTTCCCTGCAGAGAGAGAGAGAACGAGTTTCAGAACCCAACCAAGATGGAGAGAGAGAGAGAGAGAGAGGGACAGAGAGAGAGAGAGAGAGAGAGAGAGGGAGAGAGGGGGAGGGGGAGAGGGAGAGATAGAGGGGGGGGGGAGGGAGAGAGAGAACGAGTTTCAGAACCCAACCAAGATGGAGAGAGAGAGAGAGGGGGAGAGAGGGGGAGAGAGAGGGAGAGGGAGAGAGAGAGGGAGAGGGTGAGAGAGGGGGGGGAAGAGAGAGAGAGAGGGAGAGAGCTAGCTTCAAAACTGAACCAAGATGGAGAAAGAGAGAGAGGGAGAGAGAGAGGGGGGGGAGGGTGAGAGGGGGAGGAGAGAGAGGGAGAGAGAGAGAAAGGGAGCGAGGGAGAGAGATAGAGAGAAAAGGGGAGGGAGAGAGAGAGAGAGAGAGAGGGAGAGAGAAAGAGAGAGGGGGGAGAGAAAGAGAGAGGGAGGGGGAGAGGGAGAGAGAGAGAAAGAGAGAGAGGGGGGGAGAGAGGGAGAGAGAGAGAAAGAGAGAGAGGGGGGAGAGAGAGAGAGGGAGAGAGAGATAGAGAAAAAGGGAGAGAGAGCGAGAGAGAGGGGGAGAGAGAAAGAGAGGGGGAGAGAAAGAGAGAGGGAGGGGGAGAGGGAGAGAGAGAAAGAGAGAGAAGGAGAGAAAGGGAGCGGGGGAGAGAGAGATAGAGAGAAAAAGGGAGAGAGGGGGGGAGAGAAAGAGAGAGGGAGACAGAGAGAGAGAGACAGAGAGAGAGAGAGAATAAGTTTCCGAACCCTACCAAGATGGAGAGAGAGAGAGCGAGAGAGAAGCCTTGGTCTTGTCTCTTGATGATTTCACTGTCTGTTCAGAACAGTCTCGGGGGTTGACGGTAACAGCACACATCAAAACACCGTCTCGTATGGAGGCAGGGTTTGGGTGGAGGCGGAGTTTGATCAGAAGTTGGTTCATTTTCTCCGTCTCAACCGACTAATGAGCTGAGGAGGAGGAGAAGGACGGGCCAGGACGCCCAGCGCCGCGGACGCTGTGGGAGTCGACGGCGACCGTCTCCTTCCCCCCAGTCAGTTCACTCATTTTGGGTGGAATAACTGTGTGACGTAAGAGCTGGAATAGATGGAGGTTTTCACTTTAACCCTAATTGGTTAAAAAAAAAAGGTCGGGCGAGCGACAAAAAGTGCGACGTCTCTACCGGACGGAGGGCTGTGTGGTGGATGGTGCGGGACGTGGGCTCTCACCGCAGTGGGCGAAGCGCAGTGACAGCACGCAGCTCTCGTGGAGGTGGAGCTGGTACTTGTCGGGCTTGGTGACGTGGAGAACCTCCACGTTGCTGTTCTCCATCCCCACCGCCAGCCACTCCCCCGTCGGACAGTATCCCAGAGAGAAGATCTGCAAAGCACCACCTACTGGTTACCTCCAGGCTCTCAGGGTGGGTGTGTGTCTATACTATACTATGTATACTATACTATACTATATTATACTATGCTATACTATATCATATATACTATACAGTACTATACTATACTATACTTAACTATATTATATACACTATACTATACAGTACTATACTATACAGTACTATACTATATTATACTATGCTATACGATACTAAATTATATATACTATACTATACAGTACTATACTATACTATATTATGCTATACTATACTACATACTATGCTATACAAGAATGTACTCTACTTTGCTATACTATACTGTACTAGGCTTTACTATACTATACTATAGTATGCTATACTATACTATACTATACAGGAATACACTTTACTATACAGTACTATGCTATACTATAATATACAGTACAATACAGTACTATACTATGCTATACTATACAATACTACACCATACAGTACTATACTGTACTATACTATGCTGTATAATACTGTACTATGCTATACTAGAATATACTGTACTATGCTATACTATTCTCTACTCTACTATCCTATATTATGCTGAATTATACTATACCACAATACATTCAATATCAGGGCTACAAGGCTAGAACACCTACTATTCATTAAAAATAAAGAGATTCTATGTGTTTTGAGGAATGAAAAAGAACTGTGAGATGGAACTATTCTGAATGAAATGAGGTTTAAAAAGAGAAAAGAAAGTCAGAAATCACATTTCCTACTAAATGGAACCATTAACTAAATGGCGGTATTGTTTTCCCAAACGTATAAATCCAGACCTTTGGTTGTTTGACAGGCGTTATTGTGCAGCGTGAAATCACTCTACATGCTTTATTCTCCACCTGTCTGCGTGTCTTCACCACTCCACACATTGTAAAAATGTCCCTTTTCAAGAAAATCCCAAGAGAAGCCAATTATTGCTTATTATGGCTTTTTTTACCTGACAGACTGAGCCAGAGTTCCATTCTGTAGTGCGGTTAGAGGCAGAAATTAGCCTGAGACTGTGGACGCTACAGACAATTGCCTGTGCGTGCGTGTGGGCGTTTGCGTGTGCGTGTGTAGGTGTGCATTTGTGTATGTGTGTGTGTGTGTGTGTGTGTGCGTGTGTGTGTGTGCCTGTGTGTAGGGGTGTGTGTGTGTGTGTGTGTGTGTGTGTGTGTGTGTGTGCGTGTGTGAGTGTGTGGGCATGCGTGTGTGTGTGTGTGTGTGTGTGCACCTGGGAGGTGAAGTCGTGCTGCTGCAGCTGCCTGCCCTCTCTCAGGTCCCAGGAGCGCACGGTGTTGTCCAGCCCTCCGGTCCACAGTTTGGTCCCGTCGTTGGAGATGTCGATGCAGCTCGCCCCATCGGTGTGGCCCTGGAACTGCCTGCGGGCGTGATAGGCGCGGGCGGAGAAGCGGTTGTGGTTAAAAACAAAAAAAAAAAGAATCACATTGGAATGAAGGTTCATTCTTTTGGTTCTTATGGATCCCCATACCTGACCAGTGTCTGGTTGTGGAGGTCCCACACGGCGATGTTCCCGTCGGAGCAGCAGGAGAAGCAGACCTTGGAGTCGGGGCTGATGGCCAGGGCGTAGCAGGCGGGGGCCGAGGACGTCAGCTCCGCCTTGATGCGCGGAGTGGGCGTGGCCAAGTCCCAGATGGACAGCGTGCTGGCCTCGCCGCCCACTATCAGCGTCCGCCCGTCCGGAAGGAGACGACACGAGCGGATGTAGTTATCTCTGTTCTGATGCGAGACCCGCCCACGCACGCGGGCACACGCACACGCACACACACACACACACACACACACACACACACACACACACACACACACACACACACACACACACACACACACACACACGACATTGTGAGACTGTGTTAAGATAACTACATTCCTCCTGCTATTCATTGTAGGTTAGAGGAAGGTACCGACATCAAAAACGTTAGGATGGATCCATTATGAAAACATAAACCTGTCTGTGTTCATTCAAAAATATATTTTACGCGCAAAATCTTGAAAAGAAATGCCAGAAATTTGAAATGCCTCACTATTGTCAAGATGTATTGTTTTACATTTGTTCAGGTGGAGAAGTTGGCGTGTGGATAGAGAAGACAAATAAACGATGACGGAGAAGGATTTTTGGATTGATGATATTGAGCAGTGATGAAGTGCGGCCACGGCCCACTAGTGGAACCCAGGGGTATTGCTCGCAAGCCACCTTTTTTTTTTAATGTGAATTAGAACAAATGTAATAAATAAATATGAAATTATACAATATTGTAGTCAATATTTTGTGTATATAATAATAATATAGAGTAGAGTACGCAGAGGCGTACACATTCTTTGCTTAGAGGTATATACAACCACGGCGTAGTTCTGGCGAGTGGCGACTCAGCGTCTCTCAGAATGGGACGGTGGGCGGCATCCGGCTCTGAATTAGGACTGATCAACAAACGAGAAGATAAAGGACGCCCTCGACACAAAAATTAAACGTAAGACTATCGATTTAAGACATTTGCAGACATAAATAAGTGAGTCGTGGTGGTGGGCCGTGGATCTTTCTTCCAATTTTCAAGCGGGCCGATGACGTAGAGCAGTCATTACATTATATTACGTCATCGATGCGTCATTTTTTCCAACGCTACGAGCATTAAGTATGTTTTGTCAGTACTGTAGCATCAATCCAACTGTTTATCACACTCACCGTCTAGAGCAGGGGCCTCAGACTCGCGGCCCGCGGGCCAATTGAGGGACGATATTTTGTGGCCCCCTACTTGACATCAAAGTTTAGTGTTAGTTAGTTGTTGTTTTCTCACGCGCACCTTTTTGCCGAGCCGTTGCCCCGGGCGTTTTATATATATTTTTAATCACTTATGGGCTACCATAGCTCAGGCTCGTGACAGCTTCCGGTGGTGTTAGTCACTTGGTTAAAAACGTGATTCCGGAGTGACACTAAGTGGAAGGAAAATATATCCTGTCACCCAGTGCAAGATACAGAGGACTTAGGAAGTGGGCGGATTCAACAAGAGTAATCAGTGACCTAATAAAGACAGCATAGTGTTGCAATAGGAAAGGGAAAAGAAGTTGTACTTTTTTGTGGAATACTTGATGCGGCCCAGCCTCACCCAGACTCTACCTCCAGCAGCCCCCGGGTAAGTTGAGGTTGAGACCCCTGGTCTAGAGGGATAAGTAACATTCATAGAGTGGAATTATTTTCACATTTTTCCCGGTCCCACTCCCAAAACTACGTTTGCAGCCATTATAATATCCATCACAATATTGGACATGGGATTTCTCGCACCCACGACTCCTCCAACGCCCCGGTACATCTCTGAAACCCTCCACTATTTCCCCTGGGTCCGCGCCGATCAGCTGCTGTTGCTAAGCAACCACAGTTGATGGAAACACGTCGACTCACATTCTGTTTCGGCGACTTTATGGAAATTCGCCTCAAAACAAAAAAAAGGGGGGGCGCGGCTGGGGTGGGCGGGGCAGGAGGTCCCGGACGTCCCTCTGATGCACTCACCAGGCAGTCCAGCTGGGACACGGGCGTCTTGTTGCCGGGGTGACTGATGTCCCACACCTTGACGCAGCCCTTCCCGCCGGTGTAGACGTGCCGCGTGGGGTTGCTGATGGTGACGGCGCACACCACCTCGCCGTGGCCGAGCGTGTTGATCTGGCGGGCGTGGCGCGGGATGCCGGGGCCCATCAGCGCGTCGGGGGGGAAAGGCACCGGCTGCATCTGGCCGTCCGCGCTGACGTGGAAGGAGTAGGCGCTGGAGGGGGGTTGGGGAAGGAGAGGGGACGGGGAGACGGGGGCGTGTCAGGTGCGGCGGTCTGAATTCGCACCGTTTTGTTTTCTATCTCCTTCCTACGGCAGCGTGTCGTCATTTATTGTCATTTTTGATTCATGCGTTGGGGTTTTGTTCGGTATAATTGTCATGTAGAGTAATGAGAAAAGCCCTGTCAAAATAAAATATAATATTGTAGTTATTATAATAAAGAATTTTTTTATTATTATGTGGGGTTTTTTTTTTTCATTGAATAGAAACAAACAACAAAATTGCAAAATTAATGAATGGATTTATGAATGAATGAATGAACAGACTAAAAAAAATACATAAAAACTATTGTTGAAATTGTTGAAAGTTTAACCACTTCATTGCACAAAAAGTTGACATGACAGGATGTTATAAACAACAACACGTGCAGAGGACGAATCATTGAAAAACACACACAATGAAATGAAGTTTCATGTTTTTTTTAAGTCATATCACTCTAACTTAAAAAACATGAAAGATACGCATATAATGTGTGCATATATAATATTATACATGAACAATATTTTCCCCGGCTCTAAAATGGAGAACGATAAGAGGGAACGTTATGTTCACAGCTGTGAATCTCATTATCATATTTTGACAGCGGCATACTTACGGTTTCCCACCGGGGACGCCAGACAGGTTGGGAGGGAGGCCAGGAACACGTATATGATGATGCGGATCAAATCCCACCTACAGACCCAAGAGAGAAAGGGGGTGAGAGAGAGAAAGCGAGAGAGAGAGAGAGAGAGAGAGAGAGAGAGAGGGCGGGGGACACACATTTTACGCCGAATTGAACCACACATAAATGCCGCGCGCACCCACTCCCGCGCCCGCAGAACTGCCGGCTCCGCGATGGGGAGCGATTAGCAAGCGCACGCCTCTTTGTGTGCGCACGTCTCCGGTAATTTCGGCGCTGTCACCGGAGTGAAGCGCCAGGGAATGAAATGCCGAGAGTGGATTCGGTGGCGTGCGCTCAATTTGAGTTCAAATTAAATATGCGCGGACCTTTAAGCACGAGAGATAAAAGAAAGGCCCGTTTTAAAACTCGTGCGTCGGGAGCTTAGGTTTACCCCGTCAAACGTGCGCACCACGCAACGCTGCCCCACTACAGACGACGGGCGCCGCGGTTGAAAGTAAATAGTTCGTTTATTTCTCTCCACGTTTCAATATAAAAGGCAACCTTTTAAGTTGTTGCCAAGATACATAATAAATGCGGCATTCCTGACTGCCCCTGACAGCCAAATGAGTTTTGGGGAATTCATACATGTCAATCACGACACGGGCCAGAGGACGACGGCGTACATGTATGTACCGTGTGCTCTGACCGCCCAAGAGGGAGGCTGAAGCTGAAAGAATGCTGAATAGAAAACTCAGAAAGTGTGGGTGAATATCCTCGAGCCTCCGCGGCCGGGGTAAATTCTTCCTATTTCTCATGCTCATGACGAGGGCAATCATGATAAAAACTAAAATTAAAAATAAAAATAAAAAATTCCTTAAATACTGTATTATTGGATGCTTCATGGCCTGAAAAAAATATGTAAACTATCACCGCCACTGGTTATGAGGGTTGACGATATGTTCCCAAACTACAGTGGATCAGCGGTGCTCAACCTGTGGGCCCCCTAGTGGTCAGTAAGCGTGCTGCGAGTGGGCTGCCAAATCATTATTTATTAATTCATGGGGTTTTTTTCGAAAAAAATCTTAAAAACTCATCTGATGTTTGTTTTCAAAACGTTTAAAAAAACAAATATTTTTTCTTTAAAACTTTTAAACTGCATCACCGCTGTGAGAAACCAAGAGATAGGAACTTATGAAACACTGCGTTGATCGCTGCGTGCAGCTCCTTTGATTGTTAGAATAAACAGCTCTGAGGATAAACAGCTCTGAGGATGCGCCCGTCTCCCGTGTCGCTTTCGGTCCCGTGTCGCTTACTGTCGGATGTGGGACACAAACAGTTCTGAGATATGCGAGCGGGGCCGTGAGCCAGAAAAAGAACCGCCGTTCGTCCAGAGCCGCCGTCGGAGATGGTTTTCGGCGTCCTAAAACCGAGGTACTTATGTGATGTTAACCACAGACGTTGAACGCAGCGTGTGAGCTGCACATGCATTCGGATGCGTTTACCACTTGCGTGCGTCCGTACGCCGCCACCGCCGCCGCCGCCACCGCGCTCATTTGCGGTGAAATGTTGTGGAGGCCGGCATAGGCCGCCGCCGCGCCCCCCAGGTCTCCGTTCATGCCGGGGTGGGGCACCATGCCGAACGGCCCCGGGTAGGAGCAAGGCACTGCCAGCGGCGTGCGCAGGCCGGGGACTGCAACACACAACACAACATTGTGTGTTAAATGCTATTGTGCCGCGCCGCATTCCTATTGTTTGGTTTTCTGTCTGCTGAAATAATCCAGGAAATTGGCTTTAAGACTCTGGTACTGTAGGTGCTGGGCGTATAACCAGGACATTTTTAGGATATAATGACAACCGCGGCTCCAGTGTTTTTCTTTTGTGTGTATGTGTGTGAGTGTGTTTTTGGAATCAATTAAAATCCAAGCCAAGTCAAATAGTCAATTCCCCCCCATGGCACTTGGATTCAGTATTTACTTGCAGTAAGTGCTCTTTTTAAAAATGCATTTACATGATCACTCATCTCCCATCTTAAACTCATCTTATTCTGTATTTTGTGCTGAGTATTTTGTACGGTGTATAGTGCTTCTTACTTTCGTATTTTTCATAAATTAACTGCTAAACATCTTACTATTTCATGGCCCATTAGTTATTCTTAGCGGCTACCCATTCTCCTCCTTACATTGTTGAGAGAGAGCTTCCTTGTTCGTGTCGCGCTTGCTGCACTGTTTTGCACATGACAGGAAGCTACTTGAATGTGAACATTTTAGTCATTCCGTTTCTGTCCTTGGATCCCAGACATAAACGTATGGCAGATCAATTTACTTAATTTGGCTTTTCTCTCCGCTGGTCTGACCTAGACACACCGTTTTCTAACTCCTGTTGAACGGAAAAATCTATTTTTTTTTCTTTTCAGAATGGAATCACACCGTAGCCTCATTCAACGCGAGTTATTTACACAATGTTTGTATTTTAGAAAATGGCATGAACCTTGTATATCTCACAAGCACAATCCAGAGAGGTTACTGCTGTAACTTAAAGAATACTGAAATAGTTTGATAATGGAATGAAAAATAAATAATAGAATGGCAGCTAAATTCCAAACGTGGGTTGCTCATGCAGGTAACACTGGTCTATAACTACATTTGAAATGACGGGTATGTAAACATTTGTGAAATTAAATATTACAAATGTTTTAATTATAATCTCACAGTAATCACATTGATTGACATTGACACATTGATATTCTTGTATTTACTATTTGGAAGGGAACACGGAGCGTATGAGCTCTGTCAAAGTGAACAAAAGGTAGATACACGTATTTGGTGCCAGGTGAGACTCACCCAGGGACTCGATCCCCGGGGGCTTCCCGGGCGTGGGCCTCAGGCCCGGGGTGGAGGCGCTTCCCGGGGTGGGGGCGTCAGAGCGCGGGGTAGGGGTGCTGGACTTGGACACTGGCGTGCTGGATTTCTCATTCT
>NC_137203.1:8878213-8988213 GCF_960531495.2 Zeus faber
CCCCGTTACAGAAGTGCATTTACACAAAAACATCCAGTTTTTACTCAATTAAGTCCCAAGAGCAACGGGGAGACGTGTGTCCCCACTGTCCCGACAATGGGGACGCACACGCCCCCTCCCTCCCACTCCCTCCCTCCCTGCCTCCCTCTCCGCTCCAGTTTCAGAACACGGTAAACTGCACTGACACCGTTTCAATGCTCTGATGTTTCCTGGTGGATAAAAAATTAATAAACGTCCTCTGTCATCAATGTCCATCGCGATCGATGGAGTCAATCGATGGAGTCGATCTCTGATCAACGACTTAACCCTAATTGTGCCCAAACCTATTGCTCATCTCGTTCCAATGGCACCTGTCAAGGGGTGGGATATATCAGGCAGCAAGTGAACAGTCAGTTCTTGAAGTTGATGTGTTGGAAGCAGGAAAAATGGTCAAGCGTAAGGATCTGAGCCACTTTGACAAGGACCACATTGTGATGGCTAGACGACTGGGTCAGAGCATCTCCAAAACGACAGGTCTTGTGGGGTGTTCCCCGTGTGCAGTGGTTAGTACCTACAAAAAAGTGGTCCAAGCAAGGACAACCAGTGAACCGGCGACAGAGTCACAGGCGCCCAAGGCTCATTGATGTGCCTGGGGAGTGAAGTCCAGCCCATCTGGTCCAATCGCAGAGAAGAGCTACTGCAGCACAAAATTTGCTGAGTGTCCATGCTGACCCCTGTCCACCACTGAAAGCACCTACAATGGGCACATGAGCATCAGAACTAGACCATGGAGCAATGGAAGAAGGTGGCCTGGTCCGATGAATCACGTTTTCTTCTACATCATGTGGATGGGTGGGGTTAGGGTGCGATCCGATGGAGCATTTGTGGGATGTGCTGGAACAACAAGCCCGATCCATGGAGCCCCTCTTGGCGCCAGATACCACAGGACACCTTCAGAGGTCTTGTGGAGTCCATGCCTCCACAGGTCAGAAGCTGTTTTGTTGGCACGAGGTGGAGCTACACAGTATCAGTGGTTATTAGTGGTGGTTTTAATGTTGTGGCTGATTGGTGTAATTTAATAATGTTCACGAATCGCTGAAACGTAACCTTCAATTCTCATCCAAGTTATTTCAGAGATTCTTTTTTTGAATACCATTTATAATTTTGTGGAATTTGGAAATATCTGGCATTTGCAGTGTGCAGCCAGTTGGTAATGATAATACACGAGGGGAACATTTTAAAATGACCAGCATCACAAGTTGAATTTCTCTGTTCCTTTCCAAGGAACATGGCTGTTAAAATCTCTGGCTCCACATATTACTCACATCATATAAACAACGGTACATGTTAAGATATATTCTCATTGGCTGAGCATAACTTTAATAAGAGAACAAGTCTAACTATGTGTCTCAATCAAACACATTTTGCTTTGAGGAAAAAAAAAACAGAGGATGTCCAACAAACATGTTCTCTCTCTCTCTCTCTCTCTCTCTCTCTCTCTCTCTCTCTCTTCTCTCTCTCTCTCTCTCTCTCTCTCTCTCTCTCTCTTCTCTCTCTCTCTCTCTCTCTCTCTCTCTCTCTCTCTCTCCTCTCTCTCTCTCTCTCCTCTCTCTCTCTCTCTCTCTCTCTCTCTCTCTCTCTCTCTCTCTGACCCAGCGGTCCAACAGGAAGAGAGAGGCAAAATAAGCAGGACCTTTAACTCGACCTTTCCAGTAACTCACGCCTCTAAACCTTTCTACTGCCCTTTGTCATGCTGCAAGTGTTAATGGCAAAGGGGAGGGTGTGTGTGTGTGTGTGTGCGTAATCAATGTTGAGACAGCAGCTGTGTGCGTACAGGTGTGTGTCTGAGTGAGACAAGTTGGTGTTGATCCCAGTTTCCATTTAGCTCAAATCATCCCACACACACACACACACACACACACACACACACACACACACACACACACACACACACACCACACACACACACACACACACACACACCACACACAGACACACACACACACAGACACACACACACACACACACACACACACCAAACTGATTAGATCAATTATGCTACAGAGTTCTTTCAATAACATCACTGAAAATTAATTTCACTTCAGAGACAAATGAAGGTCCTCCTTTTGTGTGTGTGTGTGTGTGTGTGTGCCTTTAGTTGTGGTGAGGTCAGTTAACTCTACATAAAGAAGAAGAAGAAGAAGAAGAACAAGAAGAAGAATGCCTCCATATTGATTTCCGAATATGAAAAATGTTTTCCTTTCTTCCATTTTATGCTGTTTTTTCTTTAGCTTCTCTTCTTTTAACTCCCTCACCCCTCCTTCCCCTCTCTTCCCTTTCCAGTTGTCAACCCAGACCCAACAGTTTCACCGCTTGCTGTTGGGAGCAGCCGGGCGTGGTCACGTCCGTGGGACGATCAGATGATCTCTCTGAGGTTACTGAGAGAGAGTTAGACGCTGAGAGAGTCTTCCTCTTCCTCTTCCTCTTGCAAGCCCTGCACTTCACGTCTTCTCTCTGTCCCCCGCTCGCTCCCCCCATCTTTCTATCTCTCGGTTTTGCATTTGGGGGCCTTGTGCACAGACCACAGACAAGTCCTAAAGCCCAGGCTCTGGTTTACTAATCCTCTATCTAAGCCACTGTTTGTTCCAATTAGTATCTGATGCTTCAGCTGACACAACCAGGGATGTGGTGGGGGAGGAAATATTTGCGTTGGTATCCGTATTTGTCGGGATGATACAATCATTGATTGTCTTATTTGTATTGAAAACCTTTATCAAAACACTATTTCAATTATACTCTGGCCCAGAAATAGAATTATCAGTAAATTACGATAAATACGACATTCAATATTTCAAATAGGTTATGGTATTTTACTATGTACTTCATCACATGCTTATCTGTTTTTTTCTGTTGAGTCAATGTGTATTTCACCTCCCTTGGAGAAAATACCTTGAAAAGCAACGAATATAAAGTTGAATAGAAAATACTTTTTTTTTTTTACTATTTTTGGTCGGTATGTCTGACATTTTTAAGGCAGCCCTGTCAATTTGACACTTCTCAGCCCCCCCCCCCCGCTTTTGCCCTTTGCTTACTGTTTACTTATTTATTTTTTTATTTTTTTATAATTTGTAATTTACTAATGCCTCTTGCTGTCATGCTTTCCCCTTTGTATGTGCTGTGGGTTTAATAAAGGATTATCTTATCATTGGAATAGAACTAAAAGCTGATCGCTTTTTGGCTTCTCTGAGGAAACCCATTGACTACTTTTCCTGTTTAAAAAATGTTGCCTTCCTAAACTGCTGAGTCATTAAAATTGTATGGTACGACAAAAAAAATGTGACTTTGTTTAGTCGTATGCATCTCACACATTCTGTTAGAGACCTTCAAGACCTTTCAGCGCAGCTCCAAGCAAAGTTTAACAACGATTTCTTTTTACGTATTCACCAATTACATTTTTTCTTTCAATGAATGAGAGGGTAAGAGTTAGGGTTTCTCAACAGGTTTTAAAATGTTGTTTTAAGCAGAAACAAGGAAGGCAACCCCTAGAAATATAATTTCATAATTTTTAAATCAATGCAAGAATAAATGAATTTATGGATTTTATATTTTTCCAAACTTAATGGCACATGGTGTGTGTGCCATTAAGTTTGAAAAATATAAAATTTTTGTTGAGATACTGTATTGTTGTTTTTTTGTCTTTGCTTTTTCTGGTTTTTGCATGGTGCAACACTTTGGTTTACAGCAGTCGTTGTTTAGAAATTCTAAAATATTTGTTCATAAATAAGAGCTGACCTCGCCCTGGTGAGGAGCAGCACTTTAGCGCAAACAAAACTGCTTGAGTGAGTCGTTGTTAAAAAACGTACGCACCCACACACACACCTTTGTCTCAGAGCGAGGTGCTAATGCCAAGGACATTAAGGCACAGATGTTCATGCAATTCACACATGCGGTACCCAGTGGACCGTTGCCAAGGCAACTAAAGACCACTGACAAGGGGCTTATTGGTTTCATGAAGAGTGACTGTTGGCGGCCATGTCAAAGACAAGCTTCGTGAGTGTGTGTGTATATATGTGTGGCGTGTGTCACTGAGTGTGTATGCATGTTTGTGTGTGTGCATGTATGTATGTGCATGTGGTAATGTATGTGTGTGTCTACGTATGTGTGCGTGTGCATATTTAGGCAGCGCACTAATGAAAGACATTCATAATTCTTTTGGTCTCTCTATCCCAGCCAGTGATTTCTGAATAATGTACCACGCACGCACACACACACACACACACACACACACACACACACACACACACACACACACACACACACACACACACACACACACACACACACACACACACACACACACACACACACACACACACACACACACACACAGCTAATGGCTTCCATCATGGTGCCCACAGTCTGTGGAGGAGGATATGACTACATGGGGGGCAGGAGGCAACATATTAAACATCCCTCCTGTCTCCGCCTACTGCAACGCAGCAGAAACACAGGGCTGCTAAACGCCTATGTGTGCGTGTGTGCGTGTGTGTGTGTGTGTGTGTGTGTGTGTGTGTGTGTGTGTTTCATGTCTATGTATGCTTACATATATACAGTATATATACAGTATACAGTATATAGAAATGGTAAATGGGGATATGAATACCTGGGAGCAGGAGCAAACATTTCTGTTTGATTCTCTAATAATTTTAGTTCTTTATTCCTTTTTTACTTTTAATATGAGGGAATGCAAGTTCATTACAGTTTATCAATCATCTCAACAAAATGACCCTTATTGTAGAATGTTTCGCTGTTTTTAATTGCAATTTTTTATTCCCCAATATTGCACCCTATTAACGTGACGGGTTGTCTCGTTATAATCATGTTTTGGAGCTTGGGTCTTGGCTTGCCGCCATCTTGTCAGGTGTTGGAGGCAGAAAATCCAAATTGGAGATGAGCCTGGTTGGAGCTAAGGTGGTGCCAGAGCAGTCAGGGTGGAGCAGACCGTCGGAGGCCATATTTCAAGCCTGCCCAAATGGAAGCCAAAGATGGCAGACCGAGCCCCATGCTGACATTTTGGATGACTCTCCCAGATATTGGCAGCCAGCCAGGAATCCAAGAGGCTGCAGTTTGCAAACATTTATGTTCATCTGGAGGTGAACGAAACACACACACACACACACACACACACACACACACACACACACACACACACACACACACACACACACACACACACACACACACACACACACACACACACACACACACACACACACACTCCTTAAATGGGCTTGTGATCAAGTATTAAATGTGTTGCATTGCATGCCGTGTTGTATTTGAAATACTACGTTTTGGAGAAATCTCAGACTATTAGTCCAGCCATGTTGTCTCTCCGAATACATATATGTTTGTGTGTGTGTGCTGTTCGGCATGTGTGTGTGAAGGTAATGGGTCTGGGTTGATGGGACAGAGGAATGCTCATCTGCCCACTGAGGATTCAACAAACCACACATTTCCCTTGGGGGCGGGCACTCTGTTAAATGATTAATTACTACAAATTCTAAAAGAACAAAACCTCTCTCATCCCATCCTTTCCCACAACAGCTTGGCACTCTTTCTCAAGCGCAAAGACAAACGTGAGGTGTCACACAGAGACAAGGGTGACTGTCCAAAAATCTTTGAAGGAAATCCTTCAAAAAAATGAACAAAATATGAACTGAAAATGAAGAATTAACTTCACATATATCTGCTTACTCAGCCTTCTGCTTCTCTCTCAATCAAGCCTCTGCATATTACAATAATAATAATTTAAAAATAAAAAAATCAATAACCGCTTGTCTCTTTACTGAATATCTCAGAATGTTTCTGCCGATGAGAACGCCTTAGAGGGCCGTCCTATACGCAGGAAACAAAGAGAAAGGAGCGTCTTACCTTGACGGAGTCTCTATCTGAGGAGGCGGAAGGAGAGAAAGAAGGAAAAAAGAGAATGAAGGATTTAATGTTCATGCAAGAACCACAATAAAGAGGAAAAGCCTCTCACACACAAATACACACACACACACACAAATACACACACACACACACACACACACACACACACACACACACACACACACACACACACACACACACACACACACACACACACACACACACACACACACACACACACACACACACACACACACACACACACAGGAATGCATACATGTAACTATGGACCTTGTAGGCTTGATGAAACTTTGTTTGCCACCTCAGCCCAGATAAGGAAGTGAATTCTCAAGGGGAAAAATGGTTCCAAATAATTGCCTCATGTGTATCCGTAATTCCAATGCTTTGTTAAAATCATGAACAGTTTTTGAGCCAAATCAAACTCGTTGGGGTTAAGTTAACGGACTTAAATGGTATTTACTTCAGATGAGCTGGACTCCAAACACAGTGCACTATTTTGCAACTGTAAACTTGAAAACCGCTTGAAGAGTGAGACCGATTAGTGTATAGCTAATCTATCAGAATCAGAAATACTTATAATAATCCCAGGGGGAAATTACTTATGTATTATTAATTACTAATGTATGATAGTATAATATTATATAGTATATTATATTTTATAATATTATATTATAGTATATTATAATAATTGATCTATTTTTTTTTTCTCTCCTACTCTTAATGACATGTATCAAAAATGACAAATTTCAAACCCCACATGTACATAATCCAGTTTCATTTGATAAATGTCAGCGAACAGTTAGATGTCGGTAAGGTGACTAAAAATAAACAGTTTTATATTGTAAAACATCAAACTTATATGAAATATCTAAGTTTTTCAAGCATTTCAATATATCTCATCCTTTGCTTACTGCCTCTGTTTTTAGATCTGCGGAAATTAAGGAATCCAAAATGACAGCACCCGTTTCAGCTACTTAATGAGGGATAGGTGAGTATTACCCCAGCCACCTCTGTGGGGTTAACTGCTGATGGTAAAACTCCATTACGACATAACTGTAATTGAGTCATTAACATTGCACACGCAGTTCCTGTTGCTCTGTCTCTCTCTTCCCTCACTCTGTCCTTTTCACATTCTGAAGTAATGGACTGCCTGAGCTCCCACTTCCCCCATCTCTCTGAACAATGCACACACAATGACACGGTAGCATCGTGCACACACGGGTGCTGGCGTCTCGTGCAGGAGCATGTATTTATACTGCCATACTCTAGTATTTATGGTCCAGATGATAGAAGTGATGATTTAATTAATCGCTACTGATTTAAGTATATCAGGTCCTCTGCCCTGTTAATTTTACGGTTATAACATATAATATCTGAATTGGTTCAACCACAAGTTAAATTAAATCAAATTAAGATTAAAAGAGATAAAATTTGTATTTTAAAGGACAGGTTCACTATTTTTCAACCCAGGCCTTATTGAAATGCAGGTTCTGTATAACTGCTCATAGAACAACGTCATTTAACACTTTACTATTGAGAAACATCAGCTAATCCCCTTGTTAGTATAAATACCAGTCCACTTCCCTTTGTTCTCTGCCAGACTGTCTCTTGCATTACACTGAGCTCTCCCGCAATACTACCTGTTTCCTGTACATTCTGTCCGAAACTCTGCCTGATTCCCTGGACCCTGATCCTCTGCCTGTTTTCCTGGACACTGATTCTCTGCCTGATTCCATGGACCCTGATTCTCTGGACCCTGATTCTCTGCCTGTTTGCCTGGACCCTGATTCACTGCCTGATTCCATGGACCCTGATTCTCTGCCTGATTCCCTGGACCCTGATTCTCTGCCTGTGTCATGAATCCTCACTGAGATCCAGCATTATTTTGTCTACTTATTTAAAGTTAATCTCGGCCACTCCCCTTTGCTCGACATCACCTAGGTTTCCCGCTCCTCCCCTCACCTGCAGCTCGTCTCCTCATCAGTCACCCAGTACTTATACTGGTCTCCCTCCTCTGTTCTGTGCCAGATTGTCTTTGCTTAGGCTGAGCTCTCCAGCCTGTCATCTAGTGATCTCCCTATTACCTTGTTGATTCCCTGGTTTTTGGATCCTCTGCCTGTCTCACAGATTTTAATTCCCTGCCTGTTCCTTGCCGGACTTGTTTGCCCTCGTCGACAGATATCCTGGTTTGTTTGACCCTGGCCTGTTGGTTTGAATAAACCCCCTGCTTTGTGAACTTTCACCCGCTCCCCTGCGTCGTGCTTTTGGGTTCACCTCTGGTCTGAGTCCGTGAGCCTAACAGCCAGTGTCAGTTAAGTTTGCCTTCTCTGGCTGATCTCCTGGTTTTGAGCCCTGCCTGTTTTTTTTAAATAAAACTTGTGGACTTTGACTTCTTACCTGATTGTTTTTTTTGTGATGTTTAAAGGTTTAAGTTCAAGTTCAAGCGATTCGGTTCACATCTGTTATGAGTCATTGAGCGTAACACATGGTGCTAAAATGCATCCCAACAGGGCAAACCTTTTAGAATTTAAAAACATGAAATCTCCTTTTTCAACACATCCCACACTAAAATATCTTAGGTCTTGGTTTAAATTTAGAATGTTCAGTCCCAGTGCTGATACAGATACCTTGATGCTGAACGCAAACGTCAACATTATTACATTTTCCATTAAAAAGCAATACATCACTTTGGGATGGAATGCCTCAGAATGGTTCCATTATTAATGGTTTTGGTCGATACCGCACCTTTCTGGTGCTCGTTGCTGCTGTCGTGGTGCTTCCTCTCCTCTTTGAGCGGCAGCTGGTGGCCCAGCGCTGAGGACAGGGCCAGCAGACTGGCGGTGCCGGCTCCAGGGGGCAGAGCGGGCTGCAGGCCAGCGGGGTGCGGGGTGAGCGGCACGGGGAGAGCGTGACCGTGGGAGAGGTGCTGGGCCTGGAGCTGCTGCTGCTGAACACACACACACACACACACACACACGGGTACACAATGAATACATAAATGACCCAGAAACACGTGCCCAATATACAATACATGGAAACAGAAAGACAACAGTTTTGGATGCAGGACTATATAGCACGTCCATCTAAAGCCACGTGTGTGCAGAGGACATTAAACGTGATAACGTCTCTCTCTCTCTCTCTCTCTCTCTCTCTCTCTCTCTCTCTCTCTCTCTCTCTCTCTCTCTCTCTCTCTCTCTCTCTCTCTCTCTCTCTCTCTCTCTCTCTCTCTCTCTCTCTCTCTCTCTCTCTCTCTCTCTCTCTCTCTCTCTCTCTCTCTCTCTCTCTCTCTCTCTCTCTCTCTCTCTGTGTGTGTGTGTGTGCATTCCCTCTGCAAGTTAAGAATAAAACATAGAATGTACATATGTGCAAGCGTGTGTGAGTGCCTGCGTCTGCATTTAGTGCTGTGTGTGGAACACCCACTCCAATGATGGCGTTGAGTTCAGCCATAGTGACCTGCTTGGCCCTCTCCACTGCCTGCACCACCTGCTGCTGGTGCTGAGAGAGGGGGAGAGAGAGGAAAAAGGGATGGAAATTGACAGAGAGATAGTAGAGATGATGGTAGAGAAAACAACAGTAAAGGTTAGAAAGAGATTGAGCAGCGGGAAGAGGAAACATACAGAAGGAGCAATGTGTTCAAAACAACCAGTAATAAAAGCATGGCTGCTTTGACAGCACGGTACTTAAATACATTACTGCAGTCTATTTCCAATACTGCAACCGAGGAAGTACTTACACGTTATCTCAAACTGATTGTACTTATTTGAGAAATCAAGCCAGCTGCTCATTTTAATGAGGAGCTCTGTGAGAATTTTTTTTTATAATAAAATATATATATATAGAGAGAGAGGTATGAGCTTGTGGCTGTGCTCATCATGAATCTGGGGTAGAATAGCACCATTCATCTTTCCCCGGTTTTCCAGCGAACTAGAGATTTAAATCGGTCTAGCCCTAGTTTAAACCCTTATTAATTTAAGAGAATGTTTCTGTTATCCTTAATCCTTAATTATCTGACCAGCAAAGGACGCAAGAATGTGTTGACGCCAAACAAAACGGAGAAATGGAGACACGTCACGTTGTAACACAGAGACACTGACAAGCCGACGGATGAAGGAAGTAGGGTTTACAGGCAAATATATTTTTCAATTTTTGCAAATTAAAACTTTGATTCCAATACCAGTTTCTAAATAATTTGCATCGTTTTAAAAACTTGAAACACAGTTCCGCAAAGGCCATATACTGCTTAAAAACAAATGAACCTTGTACGACATATTTACTCTTACTTGACAAAACAAAACAATGTTTCGATGGTGGATGCAACTCGGTGAAGACCACGCACGCTGAATGCTGATGCCCAGACGGAGACAGATACAGAAAAAGGAGGAAGAGATGCTAAGCAGAAGTCAATTCAGCTGGAGGTGGGAGGCAGCTGGACCAGAGCCAGTCAGAGAAACATCCATAAGCTGCACATCAAAGTACGGAGCAGATCAAAGAGTTTATCAGGTGTGGAAATTAACCTGACTGAGCCTAACCCTGTCTGACCATGACACACACACACACACATATGCATATGCCCACACACACACACACACACACACACACACACACACACACACACACACACACACACACACACACACACACACACACACACACACACACACACACACACACACACACACACACAAAATAACATTTCCACACACATGCACGCACACACACACCCATATGCCCACGTATACACTCGTAGAAAATAACACATCCACACACACGCACATGTGCACACAAACACACACACGCATACAAAATAACACACCCACACACATGCACGCACGCACGCACACACACACACCCATATGCCCAAGTACACACATGCATACAAAACAACACACACACACACACACACAGACATATTCACATACCATACATACACCAGACAAAATCTCACACTTACTTACTTACATACAAAAATACACATCATACAGTACATATTGTACACATGCTCACCACACACACACACACACACACACACACACACACACACACACACACACACACACCCCGCTAAACAGACACACACATAGAAACACATGCAAACTCATGTACAAACACACATACAGTGCAGGCCTACATGCAGACACGCGCTCAAAACAAATAAAGCTTGTGATATAAATTCAGACGGTGCGTTGAGTAATGTGCTCTGACTGCAGCCAGCTGATTATGTCAGCTGAATGTTAATCAATGTGCACCTTTCACGAATCCATTCTCAGACACTCTGAGTAAGGAGGGCCGTTTAAAGTGGTAATCCATTAGATTATTTTGTGAAACAATTCAATATTTGTTCCTTTTTTAGTTGGCACTTTTTAAGAAAACAAATAAGAGAAAATACATAGCTAATCAGGTTCGTCTTCCTCAGGGTACCTGACATCTATGAAGGCGAACCTGCCGAAACGTTGATGAATAAAGAACCATATGGAGATACGCGGAGAGTGAGGTATATATATATTTTTTTTTTCTTATTTGAATCGTACCAGCACCTCATACAGATTATGCTGTGTGCTTACCTTCTCTCTTATTTCATGCTTTTAGAAACGGCCGTTTAATGTATTTGTGTTCTGCATGTGCTCGTCTGTATGCTGCTTCCATTGTTGGTGGCGGGGTCCGCCTTTTCCCGCCACGAATACAAAGTTTGGGCACGAGAGGGTGAAGGTGATTTTGATAAAGCAGCGCAGCGAGTTATGGTCAGTAAATTACCAAGAAAACAGACAAATAGATCAATCGATAGAAGGAGACCAACTTTAAAGAAGGTAAGTAACCACCTTAAAGTAAAGACGAAGTGAAACCGTGTTGGGAAAAAAAAAATTAAAAAAAATTTAAAAAATTAAAAAAAAAAAGGGGTTCGAATATAATTCTGGGATTTGTAGTGTAGTCCACCCAACACAGACAATGGTGTAGATTTCCTTGTTAAAATCGACCTTAAATGCTGATCTGGTGAGGCAGACTGCACCACCGCCCCGACACTGGATCCACTGGATCTGGAGAAAACACTGATTCGGTGCTCAGGCGCCACTCTGCGCAGGGAGGGAAGCACGGTAGCAGAGCACTTAATCCAAACATCCTTTGGCGCTGATTACCGCTATCGTACGACAGGATTGCAATGGACTGCGTAATCGACGACCTAATGTGTGAAATAATTAATTCATGAAGGCGTGAATGCGTGAAAGTACACACTCAAACAGCCGTGACTACACAACACAAGTGAATGAAGTAACAGTGGAATCAGTTTGATATTGTCCTCCAATGAAAAACCAGGGGTGGAGGAAAGAGTATTGGACATTTGTACTCAGGTTTGTACAAATAATGTACTTGATTACGTAAGAAGGTAAGTATTCATAAAAGTATTGAAAAGAGTAAAACACAACTCTTCCTCTATGAGTTTAGTTTCTTCAAAAGCTCATATAATGTCCACCTCCAGTAATTACATTCTAAAGAAAGGAGACTCAATATTAAACATTTGTTTTAAAAACACAAATGTCAATCAGGATCATTTTCAAATGTTGACACTTAAATTAAATAAATCCATTCAGCAAAAGTAAAAAAATAAAAATACTCAATTACAGTAACATGTAACTTTTATTTTCCGTCCATACATTACTACAGCACTTATTTAGTCTTGTGCTTTCTTGACGTCACTATCTGATGTTAGCACTCCAAGAGAAAGGTTCATATTGAACTGTGCTGAAAAGCAAACTCAGGGATAAGAAAGACAAACTAAAACCTGGAATGTGTACACACGCCTACAGTGAGCGTGGCCGTCAGCCGTCCCCCCAAGAATAAACGAAAAAAAAAAACGTAAATAATAATATTAATAAATATAGCTGCAGGCAGCAATACACGGGGTCCACCTTAGACGTGTTAGATACGGATTGAAGTTTTCATAGCTACCTAAAACACACCATCAGTTACACATCGACACCAATTAGCAATCGTGCTGTTGCTCATCTTTACCTCACCATTATTACTAAAACCAGTTTTAATTTTCAGAGTTTCCATTGAACACAGCATCGGCTGATGTAATGACGCAGTGACGCGAGTTTTCCAAGTCCTTGTGACACGCATAATTACTAATACAGGCTGATTTCAAAGGTGTCTGTCTACTTCCTGTAGTCCACAGAGTCCTGCCTCACAGTGTCGCTGTGGAAGGAATTCACTCCGTGTGGAAGTTACAAACAACAGGTTTTTTTTATTCAAATGGATTAAACACTGCATGTCCCTCAAAGGCATGTCGTCAACTTTTTCAACTTTTAGGACTAAAATAAAATGGCACAATTTAAGACACAATACAGACCCGTTGCTCTGGAGCTGCACGCGAACTCCATGTGTTTGGATACAAGCACGGAATATGTTTTTGACTGTTTTTGACTCTTACACTGTGTGTGTACTTGCGTCTGACCCAGTGCACGTGCACTTGCGTCTGGACCAGTGCACGTGCACTTGCGTCACTGAGTGTTGCTCTGGTGTTCAGTTTAAATATCCCTGAAGAACAGCGTTTTAAGTGTAACGATCGTTCCTGGATGACGCAGTGCGGACACAAAAGAAAAGCTCTGTTCCTCCAGTGGTTCTTGGAACTTCCTGCCGTGCAAAAACGTCTTCTTTGAACGATTATAGTTTCCGGGGTTTTGTAAAACGCAGCATGAGTCACAGTTTTCAGAGTTTCCTTTGAACGCAGCCTTGGCTCAAGCTGTCTGTCTAGATGTCGCACTCGCAAGTTGCTGGAGGGGAATGACTTCCGAAAGACGAAGCTTGGACTTAAATAACTTTGGATGATGAAAGCGGCCTGCTACTGAAGTGAATGAAATCAAGAGAGTTTTTCACTAATTTCTCCTTCAAACATTGACCGCCATTGATCAAACTCGAACGACGTCTGAAACGCCCCGGTTCTAACGAGCCCTCAAGCATGTCTCTGCGTATTGCCGTATTTCAGATACTTTTAGCCGTGCCGGCTGGACCCCTCATAATAATAATAATAATAATAATAATAAACTACAAAATGTGTAGGTTAAAAGGCCTTAACCAAAAATATGTGCAAACAAAAGAGACATAACAAACTATAATGTAAAAATAAAAATTTAAGCGTATTTTTAAATGACTTTTGCAAATGTCCTGAGTCTCTGATATACAGGGGCTGAAATTCCACAGCCTGGAGGGAGGAAGACTAAAAGCAGCATCATTATTTTTCTTGTTTACACACACACACACACACACACACACACACACACACACACACACACACACACACACACACACACACACACACACACACACACACACACACACACACACACACACACACACACAGCAAACAAAGCTCTACAGCAAAACAAAGCGGTGAAAGCCGTTTCCTCTCTCAGCGCTGTGTAGCAGCGCCACAGTCTAATGCCATTATTCCTAATCCACCCTAAACCCTCCTAATCCGCAGCTAATCTGGAGGAGAGCTTTGGAGCTCGCACTCACTCCTGTCCTGCTGTTCCCACCCTTCCACACACACTTTCAAATCCTCCAGAGGAAGGATTTACAGCTACGTGCACACACACACACACACAACACACACACACACACACACACACACACACACACGCGCACAGACACAAGGTGAATTTTATTTATATAGCACATGTAGACATAGTCTCAACGTGCTTGACATAAAATAGAAATAATATGAATAAAAATACCCACAAGGGCACACACGAAGATAGATAACTCAAAGTACACATGCACGGTAGGACACACGAAGCGGCACGCCCGTAACACACAAACTGAATGAAATGCACATCACACATCTGCTTTTTTTCCACACATAGTGTATTTTAAATCAAATACACACACACATACACACACACACGCACGCACAACTGCACAACTGTAACTGCATACTGTCACGCTGCAAACACACACTGTCACAGTGTACAAAAGAATTTCCTCACACACACTCAACCCCTGGCTTGTGCATATGTTAGTGGGAGACATTTAATAAGTTCAGGGCATATCTCCCTATCCCAAGCTCGGAGGATTAGCCGAGGATAATCTGTAAGGGTGTACTGAGTGTGTGCGTGTATGTATGTGTGTGTGTTTTGCGTCATGAGCCGCCTCACACCACTTCTTCAACTCTCTCTCTCTCTCTCTCTCTCTCTCTCTCTCTCTCTCTACACCCACGGTGTCTACTCACGACCAGCAGGCTGTTGGTTCTTCTTACCTCCTGAGAGAGGAACGGGATGACCTGGGCGCAGATGGCGTTCAGCCGCTTGACAATCTCCGCCTGCGAGACACACAGATTTGGGCACGTTCAGTTCACCTCCAGCAGCCGCGCGCGCGCGCGCGCGCACACGCGCACACGCACGCACGCACACACACACACACACACACACACACACACACACACACACACACACACACACACACACACACACACACACACACACACACACACACACACACACACACACACACACACACACACACACACACACACACACACACGGGAATGCATACATGTAACTATGGACCACACACGCCGGTGCTATTACATAACCAGCACTGCAAACAATGTTATTTATTGAATTAATATTTGGGGGACAGGTCAGGTCGGTGTTTTTTTTGAGCAATTCTACTATGACTTCAAAAACCTAGGCAACCACAGTTTCATTACAGACACTGTACCTACATTTCATTACCCTGCCATCACATTTTTGCTACCTATCCCCCGCTCAGCCAAAGGGAATTATAAAATCAATAGAAAATTTGGCCATGGATAAAAAAATACATCCATTATTGCCACCACGACTCCAAATCGATAGTGACCTTGCATTGCTTGAATTTGTTTATATTTGTCTGCATGGTAAACAGCAGCTTCAGATGACATAACATCTAAATCTACAACAAACAAACAGACAAAAAAAGACTTTTAACTATACCGAAATTCATAATAACCAGAATGTTAATTTTGGTAAATTTATTATAGCAACCAAACGTATTTATGATGCTGTTTTGTTTAGATCTTCATCAGGTGACTTCACAATGATTCAGAGGCAAAAAATCCTTCGCAGGCCACTTTAATACAATTTCCTCGCTCCGTCTCACACTATGTTGCTCTCTGACACACACACACACACACACACACACACACACACACACACACACACACACACACACACACACACACACACACACACACACACACACACACACACACACACACACACACACTTTACCAAACCTATCACTCTCTCTCTTCCACCTTTTGCTCTCTCAAATCCATAATACACTCACACATTCACAATCACACATACATTATGCAACCACTCATGTATGTGTATGTGTGCACGCACATACACGTACACACTCGCACACACGCACGCACGCACACACACACTCGCTAACCAACATGCAGGCTTGGTTGTCGTGCCGAGTGTGCCTGCAGACTGTGGGATATTGCTGTTGTCACTATTAATATCGGAGATGATGATGTGGGACTGGGATGATGCTGCAGGCAGGGATCCAGATGGGCTGCTGGTTGGAGAGACAGCGTAATGAAACCGAGTCGGAGGGACACACGCACATATGTGGCTTTCAAATGGAGAGTTAGGGCTCTGATTTACTCTCATCCTGAAGTACAGGCGCTCCAGCATCCAGAGCTCCGCTCGAAACTATTCCTACACGGTCAAATATAGCTTGTTCTCAACTGATTTTTATTTCCCTTTCTAGCGGAATTGTTGACATTAACAACTGTACTGCAGGATGTGAAATATTTTTCAAACTCTGCTCGGCTACATGAGTGCATTGAAGTGGTGCTGGCAAAATGAACGCATTTATTCTGTAATTAATTCGAAAAATTTTACGCAATGTGCAAAACGCAACTAACGCAGCTTCGTTTTGTTTCATTCCTGCGGCGGCTGACGATGTGACGTGTGACGCCGGGGCCCAAGAGTTCCCAAAAGGTCCGGCCACTGACGTCACGTGATTTCCTGTCAACCCGCAGAGGTGCCTCTTGCGGAGGTCCGCCATTTTGTCTTTATCCGGGTCCCCCTCCCCCTGGCACCCAAACTGAACCGGGCTGAAGGTGGATCAGGACACAGGTGGAGTTTAAGGCGGAAGGTTTCACTTGAAAAAGTTGCTCAGCGGATCTTCAGATAAAACAAAATGAATCTGAACGGTTCGCAAAAAAAATAAAATAAATCCCAATTTCCCAAAATCACCACGCGAGGAATTTCTCTTTGAAACATCACCTCAAACCGATCTCCAACGTTACAGGGCTTCCGCCAATCTACTTTACAGGAGTGTGGTGCTCGTGGGCGAATAACGAAACCCGGAGAGCCGAAAAACCGCCAGCCAATTAACACACAGTAATAGAAGACGATGGACTGCAGTAATCATTCAAATTCCATCGGGAGACGCCTCTTATAATGGACCGTCGGGAGGAACCGTCTTTGTGTGAAGACGGGAGAGCACGGAGGATGAACATGCTCGAGCAAGCAAAGGGCGTCTCTCTCACAGGGGACTCGTTGGACTTGATGTGAGTAATGATCAGCTCTGACGGCCTTGATGGTTTAATTGGAGCTCTGCAGTTCACAGGAGAGAATCCGTGTTCAAAGTAAAAAAAAAAGACGCTATTACACATTGGTATGTTAATGTAAATACGCTTCCTTTGTGTTGATTCTACATTCATTCCGTGACTTTACATTTAAATGTTAAACATCTAATTATCACGAGCTTCAGAAGAAAGAAAAAAACACAAAGGATGAATCACGTTTGGTCAGAGCAAATCGCGAATTACTTTTTTTTTTTGTTGTCGTCGTCGCTTTTTAATCGATCGGCAGCCCTGCTTTTAGAGATATATTTATCAGCGCCGCTTTTTATTTTGGTGTACAGCTTGTATGTTAAATCCCCAACGTGAAAAGAATACACAGTACAGGTGAGTGTGATTAAAGACACAAAGAGAGAGAGAGAGAGAGAGAGAGTTAAAGAGATTCAGACACAGCGGGTAAACAATATCTGAGCAGAATTGCTTCAGCCAGTGGGGGATGCTGAGCGGGGCACAGGCTGCAAACTACACATGAGTAAACATCTTGAGGGACGCGTGCAGAAGCCATTTGCCTGCTATAGGTCTGCAAATTGTTTACACCGATAACGAGCCAAGCTTTCCCTTCTTTTTTTTTTCTTTTTTTTTTACATAGATCAACTTATTGCTTTGAAGTGTAGTGCCGTGCCCGCCGAACGCACGTCGTTCGCAAAACATGTATTTTGCATTCACACGCCACCGACGTCCTCTCTGCTAAAGACAGACGCTTAAGCCGCCGTGGGTATCGGTCGTCAAAATCAGCAGTCCCCACAGATCAGTTGATAAGCTCCGAATGTTGTAAAACTCACTGAGACAACCAACGGTGCGAGAGAGGGAAGAGCGCACACACACACACACACACACACACACACACACACACACACACACACACACACACACACACACACACACACACACACACACACACACACACACACACACACACACACACACGATCTGTATTCATCCCATGTTTTCATTGAAGACTTGTTTTTAAAGGAATGGAGCACTCTCTCTCTCTCTCGCTCTCTCTCTCTCTCACTCTCGCTCTCCCTCCCTCGCTCGCTCCCGCTGTCTCATTTTATCTCTCTCTTTTCTGAACAGGAAGCTGTGCGTTTCACAGTTCCAAGGGGAGTGCTAGTAGTGCAAGGCGAGCTTAAAATGCACGGACACACGCACGCACGCACGCACACACGCACACACACACACACAACGATACAGTCCCTTTAAAGATGTCTTTACTTGACACATCTACATCCTTGTGTGATCGTTCTACAGTAATTCTTTATTTCTTTTTTGTGACGGACACTACAGCATGATACACTGTAATGTGTTGTAATATTTCAAGCAAGGACTTCATAACCTATTATTTCACTGAAGGTTACCAAAACAACAGAAACAACAATTTGGTTTGTGGTTTGCAGCTTATATAAGGAAACAAAAGTAGTTGAAACACATTCCAAATGCAAATCCTGGTCCTCAGATGGTGGCGCAAACATGACAGCTTGAGAAATTGCCCCCAAAACTAGTTGCAAGGAACCTGTAAAGGTCGGCGTGAGCTCAAAACACAGAGGAGCTGATGTTAACAGATCAAATAAAGGCCGTTTAAATCAGCTGCTGTAATCCAGTTTACCGTGCTCTCTGAGCCCATGTTAGTCAGACGGCAGCCAAATCAGTCTGTCCACCTGGCTGCCCCTACAGGGATTGTTAAGTGGCCGACTGAAGATCCGATGGGTGTTAAGACTGATGTTAAGGTCATTTTGTGTGACTGATGCACCTGCAATTCAGGTGCCAGTGAGATCGGGCTCTTCGGCTCGTGTCGCTTTGAAAACCCCATCAAAGCGCTAATTGTCAGACCACACATCCTTCGCTAATTGGCAATCCACCCGAAATGAGTCACCATTTCAGCTGACCAAAAAAACTCAACCAATAAACAAATTAAAAAGTCTGTGTAAAAACATCTCCTCTCTGGACGCACATATCCTGAGACCATCTCTAGTGTGGAGCTGGTCTGGCTTGAAGTGGGACCTGAGTTAAAATCATGACAGTGTAATTGAATCTGTACATTGTCTTCAGATTGACTAACCAACCACAAAGTAGGCGTGCCTATAGATGATTGAGATCTGTGTATAACACCCCAAGACCCGTTTGCTTTTATGGCAATATACATTCACCGATCAGCCACAACATTAAAACCACCACTAATAACCACTAATACTGTGTAGCTCCACCTCTTGCCGCCAAAACAGCTCATCCCACAGATGCTCCATCGGATCGGTCCCTAATGATGTAGAATAAAATGTGATTCATCAGACCGGGCCACCTTCTTCCATTGTTCCACGGTCCAGTTCTGACGCTCACGCGCCCATTGTAGGTGCTTTCAGGGGTGTACAGGGGTCAGCATGGGCACTCTGACCGGTCTGCAGCTATGCAGCCCCAGACGGGCTAGACTTCACTCCCCAGATGCATCAATGAGCATGACCCTGTCACCGGTTCATCAATTGTCCTTCCTTGGACCACTTTTGGTAGCTACTAACCACTGCATACCGGGAACACCCCAAAAGACCTGTCGTTTTGGAGATGCTCTGACCCAGTCGTCTAGCCATCACAACTTGGTCCTTGTCTAAGTCGCTCAGATCCTTACTCTTGACCATTTTTCCTGCTTCCAACACATCAATTTCAAGAACTGACTGTTCACTTGCTGCCTTATATATCCCACCCCTTGACAGGTGCCATTGGAACCAGATGATCAATGTTATTCACCTCACCTGTCAGTGGTTTTAATGTTGTGGCTGATCAGTGATCTTGATACTCTACCAACTACTTCCTTATTTTGCTCGCTGCATAAGGAGAAAAAAGACCCAGAGAAACACACACTCTGTGAGCATAAACAAATAACCACTGTAAAAATGTTGCATGTTTTTATTATTTTGGGTTGCAGGTCAGGATACCAGGATGGACTTGTAAGTTAATGAAAAACTGTCCTCGAAACTGTCCTCAGTCCAACATGGATTCATACCTGTTGTCATAGCTGCTGAATTATAATTAAAAAAAAACAAAAAAACGACTAACTACTTATCTTATACTTATATAATGGGGATGGTAGCTCAGGAGGTAGAGCTGGTGGTCTAGTGATCTAAAGGTTTCTGGTTCGATCCCAGGCTCCTCCTGCTAGCATGCTGTAGTGTCCTTGAGCAAGACACTTAACCCCTAATTGCTCCTGATGGCTGTGTCCGTCGCTGTTTGAACAATTGTAAGTCGCTTTGGATAAAAGCGTCTGCTAAATGACTAAATGTAAATGTAATGTAATGTTATCGATGACCACACGTTTGACACCAGTTAAATACTGCATAGCAGATGAATGTGTAATGGGCTGAAAAGAAAACAGCACAGACAAAGATATCGTGAGTAATAGTGCCACTCGAAAGAACATCCCGATGAAAGAAAAAAAAAAAAAGGGTGACCTAAACAGACAATCTAGAACTCGGAGGAAATGAAAGCAGGATTTGCCAGCGAGCGGAATAAAGAGGGAAGGCCGTACAACAGTACAGAAGTACCACTTCAAGCTCATCTTATTGGCTCTTCAGACAAACACGGTGACAACCAGAGACTTGAGTGGAAACATACTCAAAAGGCTTTGCATTGCAAATCAGGGCATTTAACGCCCATAGGGACACCACGGAGAGAAAGCTGAAAGAGAAGCCGCGCAGAAACTACACAGAAGCGCAGGAAATGGGATTTTTTGTTGGTATCTAAGCGCTTTGAATTTTTTTGTCTCTTTTGAATTCTTTGAGGAGCACATGGGAACCAGCATCACACCAGCAAAGTGTGACACAGAGTTACTTGTTGTGACATGTATCTCAGGGAATACGCACTGCGACTGATTAGAAATTGCGGTAATTGTTGTGCAGGTGGTTCAGGCCTTGGTCGCTACTTTTACTTTTAGCGACCAAACAGCATCAACACCGTCATACATCAAAAATATCTGCAGCAGCGTTGTTTGAGGGCCGTTGTCGAAGTCAAGGTATTGCCGATATCAAATACTCGTCACTATCAAATAAGGTCACCTCCAGACAATTTCCAGTCCCGCTTTCTCCACAGATTTTGCTCCAAATGAAAAAGAGCGGCGCGGTCAGTAATTCATGTCACCGTGTCGTGCATTAGAAACACTATCACAGCCAGTGTTGAACAAAGATGATCCTCACCAACGCCAACCAGACAGTGACAATAACGGAGAACCATTGTGAACGGGACAACATCTCAAAGTTTTGCCTCCACAGTGCACGGTAGTGCCGTAGAAACACATTAAAAAGATTTTTTTTTAAAAGGAAACAAATCCTAGAGGCGGCCTTTAAACGACGCCCGGCCCCAGACACACGAGATACTCCAAACGCTGGACCGGGGAGGTCTGAGTGCGTCCCTGGAACAGATCAGGTGTCTTCCCCCTCCCCGAGTGGAGCTGCGTAAGCATCACATCAGCACCACTTCTCACCACTAACCAATACAGCTAATGGAGCGGCCGTAATGAGCTGCCTTGCTCTCCCGCGCGTCTGTGAAAGACAAAGGTGGTTAAGCTGCAGAGTTAAGGGGAAAAAAAAATAAAAAATCCAGAGTGACCGCAGCAAAAAAAAAAAAAAAACAGCCTTAATGAGCCAGTAAACTGCTTTCTTTATAGATTGGGTTTCCCGTTACCTTCATGCTCTGTCGGTGGTCGGCTTTTATCACTGTGAGTAACTGCCTCGCGGTACGTGCGTATGACGGTAAAAAACGAAGAAAAAAAAGTTAAAACACCCTGAACCCCGAACCCCGCTATAATTCACCTCGCAGGCACAGTAAATGATGGTGACGTGTGCTTCATATATGGTAATTGGCTATTAGAATAACTAAATTAAGGTCAGACGCATTTTAAACAGTGTTGGGGTCCAAATCCGCCTCAGCATTTGAACCTTCTCAAAGCTTTGTCTTAAGAGGGCTTTTGCGACGGATATCTGGGTTACCATAACATACTTACGGCGACGTAAAGGGGCGGAAAGAACCGGTGTGGCAATAACAAAATCAATGGCAATTTAAATAAAAATGGGCTGTCACACCCAAATGAAAACGCATCCGTCTCAATTATGGCGACGCCTCGTTCATTTCTTTTGCCGTGGTCCCTTCCCTCCGTGCCTCGTCTTCTCTCACTCTCTCCGTCTCTCCGTCTCACTAATTTGGAATTGATTAGCTGTCCTATCGTGGATCGGCTCCATGCGCTACTCCTCCTCATTCACTCCCACCTCTTTACCCCCGCCCGCGCCGTCTACGAGTCAATATCTCTTTAACGAGCGTTGGTACATTACACTCCCCGGGCACTAGAGCCCTTCTGTGTAAATAAAAGACAGCGAGCGCAGCCAGAAATCAATGGGCCTATTACCCCGAGAAAATGCTAAACAAGCAATATTGGCAATCCGCCTGGTAGCAGAGGGCGATTGTCTTAATGGGGCTTTAGCCCTGCTCTCCCCCCTCTCCCTCCCTCCCTCTCGCTCTCTCTCTCTCTCCATATGTCTCCCCTTTCAGCTCTACCGTTCTATCCGTCGGACACACAAATCACATTGTTGTCGCAGTTAGGAGGCGCGCGCACACACACACACAGACACACACACACACACATATTCTCTGGCACACACAAACGCACACAGAATGAACCTGAATAAACCATGCTTCTAATATATGCCTCATAAACACAAACAAAAACACAGAAAAATGCACACATGCATAACCGTTGCTCTCTCTCTCCCCCTCTCTCACACACACACACACACACACACACACACACACACACACACACACACACACACACACACACACACACACACACACACACACACACACACACACACACACACACACACACACACACACACACACACACAGTTATATAAACAGACCGCTGGCAGAGATTAAAGATTCACTGTCCAATACTTTTTCCTGACAGAAAACATTGTGCTCCACACAGGGCCATGGGCCATATTCTCCCTCCCTCACACAGACGCACACGCACACACACACACACACACACACACAATGAACATCAATGTGCGACAAGCACAAACTCACAAATGGGAGACAGCAGGGACCCGCACTGCAGGATTTATAGTGCAGACATCCCATATTTCAGCAGACAACTCTGATTAGTGTGCCAGTAAAATTTTGTGGGTAGCGGTACACTCTCTCACTTTCTCACATGCACACGCACACACACACACACACACACACACACACACACACACACACACACACACACACACACACACACACACACACACACACACACACACACAGGCATCAGGGTAAATACACATCACACACATACAGTCGATACTCACACACAAAACACACAAGTTCAGACACGCTCCCAGATAGACTTTACGGTGTGTGAACACACACACACACGGAGGCAGTAGCGCAGTGTGTACACAGGCACGGACATTAAACAGAAAACAAAAAGCCAAGCGCAGCAGGGCTCCGCTGGTTTCTGTGTCTTTGCATTTACCCACACTGCCCATTTCTCCGGAAGCAAAGGTCTAAAATGAAGCCGCGGGCCATTAGCTGCGCCCCATTTAGCGCCAAAGCTGATGTGCGGTTTAACCTGGACAGTTACACTAATGACTCTACTGGTTTGGAAAACCAACAGCCGTTGAAAGAAGACAAAAAAAAAAAAAAAAAAAAAATGCTGATTTGATTCCAGATGGCGTTAGTATTTGACATGTTATGATTTTCATAGTGTATATGCAGAGTGAAGGAAGAAAATAAATGCATACATCCACATCAGATCCATGATAACAACTATTAAGCTCTATGACTAAACTATAAAAGTTACTGCAGACTGAAAGAATTTCCTTCACCAAATGTATATTTTACAGCCACTAAGTTGTCCGGAATACTTTCCGAATTAGTTTAGTGCCGCGACGAATTGACCCCTGAGACCGGTTTCCATACCTGCTTATGCATCTCAATGTTGAGTCCGTACGACATCTCGTAATACTGAGGAAGAAGGAACACAAAGAAATGTTATTGCTCCGTCGCCTTGTCACGCCGACGGAAAGCACACACATCAAAAACAACAGAGCACACGCCCCCACCTGACGGAGGTGTGCGGGCGTGTGACGCACTGTACATGAAGAGAAAAGGCAAACCCACCCCGTTCACACCCAGACCTCATCGCATCGGGTGTCTGATAGAAAGAGATTTACTTAAGAATTGAGGAGGTGAGGTTCCCTTATATGCCGGCAGCGTTTATTGGCGGAAAGTGTTTTCTGAACTTTGCTGCTGACGCGCCCGGGGGGGGGTCTGTCGTTTCTCGGCGTGAGGATGTTCATGCGTGATGTATATTCAGGGTCAGACAGGAAGCTCACCATGACGTAGTGCCTCTGCATCTCTGTCTTCTCACTGGCCAGTTTCTCACACTCCAGTTTCAGACTGCAGACAAGAGGGCAAATGTTATTGGATCACGCACGCACGCACGCACGCGCGCGCAGCGCACGCACGCACGCACACACACTCTAAATAGATCAATGATCATCTTTACAGTTGTCTCTTTGTATATCGGAGCGATCGAAACGAGCCGATGTGCGGATATTTCGCCCTTTGGTTTTTATCCGGTCGCGGCACGGCTTTAAAGAAAAAAAAAGAAAAAAAAGTTGTTCTGATTCCAAGGTGGCAACAAGTGGAGACACCGGCGGCGAGGCCAGCGCAATAATTAAGGGATCGATGGTCGTCTAGACGGCTTTCATCGGGACCGCACTGAAGGACTTGTTATCGCAATAACGGCGGCCCTTTCACTTTTAACGCCGGACAAAACCGGATACCTCCACCGGGTCTCCAGTGAACGACGTCAGGCTGCATTTTAAAAAGCAATGAAACGAATAAAGTTTTAAATGCTGGGAATGCTTTAAATATACGAATCCGGACACTGTTTCGAGGGACATCCAGTGCGGATAATCGGGTAAAAGTGACAAATCCGCGTAAGGAGACGCCCGAAGATGAAAGGAAATTCATTTTCTACCCGAAAATACATATTCGCATTGGGGTGAACATCCGAGCCTCCTTTACCTCCTGGGTGGACGCTTAAAAAAGAGCGTCGTCCTTTTTCTAACGCGGGGAAAAAGCCTCTATGAATATGGAGAGGGAAAAAAAAAAAAATGTTATCTGGGCTTCCACACCGCCGCGTATGCAAAAGACGTGCGGGTTGATTTAGCCAGGGCCGGCTTACTCATCCATAGGATTGGCCGGCGGACCGGACCGGCGGACCGGCCTCGCCGGGGATTGGGCGATAATTATCAAATGGCTGAGAGGAGAGGGGGGATCATTATGCATTGGATGAGGCCGCCCGGCTCATCAGCGCACGCTTTCGCCCCCGAGCAATTTATTTCACACTTCATCATGTCAGGTAACCGGCATTTCACACCTCTCGCTCTCGGAGAGAGAGCGAGAGGGAGAGAGAGAGAGAGAGAGAGAGCGAGCGAGAGTCGAAGGGTTCTGATTGGGTTCACGAGCGATCAGACGGACGATAGACGGACCCGATCATCCACACTAGACCGGCCGGGAGCTGCATCTGGAATCTTCACAACGCACGTCACGACGCCCGCGGATAGACCCGATTTCAAGGAATCCGAGTTGAACGCCGCGGGCGAAAAGAAAGCCACTTCGGATGAAACTTCCAGGTGTCATATCCGAGGAAAAAATTTGGGATCTCAACCCGGATTAATGTGGACAGGTTGAAAAACGATCTATTGTAGCGCGACGCTACTTAAATCTCCCTGAAAATAGAATATTACGCCGGAAAATGACAAGCGGTCGTATCAATTCATCACCGAGCCTGAGCAGCAACGTTCCACCTGCAATTCTGATTTTCAAGAGGGGAATTGCATCGGCAGGAATGGCCGCACGGCGGCACGGATATTGTGGAGTGGGGGGTCCAAAATGATTACGGAGGTGTATAATCATTTATATCAAAGTACAGTTTGTTTCAGCAAGATTTGGGAAAAATCCCAGTACATGTAGTGTAATATTGTTGTTATTTAGGGTTTATGACAAACACCTTTGTGTGCTCTTTCCAGAAAGCAAATAACCTGTCACTGTAAGTCAGCTATGTAATTGTAAGAGTGTTATTTACTAATTACCGGATTGATCGGTTGATTGATTTCAACTATTTGCAATGATTTTACATTCGTCAGGACCTTTTTTTTTTCACATTATTAAGGACCTCAGAAGGCATTATGTTCTACCTGTGGTACTGGGCCTGAAGGAACTGGAACTCCTCCTTGATCCGGTCGCAGGACTCGGTGATGGTGAACTTGAAGGGCTGCCCTGGCTGGTGAGGGACCTTGGAGGGTGGGGTGGGGAGATATGGGGGGGGGGGGGGGGGGGTCGGCGAAACCAAGGCCAAGAAAGGCGAAAAAACTGAGAAACGGGGCTCCAACGTGTCATAACACGCACTCACTGACACAGGGTCACCTCCATTTCTTACTATTTCCTAACACAAACACGCACGTTGGAACACACAAGCACGCACACACGCGCACACACCCCCTCGCAGACGTCCTGACATTTTGTGCGTAATGGTGCGGACACTGGTCTCCAACCCGGGTACGCTCCGTGTTAACCCGTGGGTTTATTTTGGACACATCCTGCACCTGCTATTATTATTATTATTATTATTATTATTATTATTATTATTATTATTATAGGTACTCACCGGGTGCCGAGCCGGGGGGTACATCTTGCTCAGGTCTCGAATCATTAAAATAGAGTGCGAAGTTCATCCACCGACAGGAAAAAAACAACAAAAAAAACCCAAAAAAACAACCTGTTCCTGCGCGTAAAGAGACCCGCGCGTCGGTGCGCGCCCGCGTCCGCGTCCCGGCGCCGGTCAACGGGCCGCGGTGAACCGGGCGCCGCTCGCTCTGGAAACGTCCTTCAACCGTTGACCGCCGCTCATCGTCGGCGTCAGGTCGCCAGGCGAGGATGGAGGTTAGTTCCGCCGCGTCCCGCTGGACGCTGGCGCGGTCTCCACGCGTGTCAGCAGTCCGCGCGGAAACCCAGCGCTGTGCAAATACTGACGGACTCCCTTCCAACAACAACAACAATAATAACGATAATAATACTAATAATAAACTCTTGAGTCCTAAATCGCAGACTACTTCTGAATGTGATTTAAATGAAGAGAATATTTGTCCGGAGGATCTTCAGTCCACGTACGACACAACCGTCGTCTCCGTCGCTCTAACGTCCGCGTGCCGCAGCCCCCGCGTATCGCCGTCTGAAAAGCCCGCTCGCGCCGCGCCGGTCGGCCCCCGCTCCGCGTCACCGCCGCAATCACGGAGCCCGCGAGCTAATTAGCGCCGCCCGCGTGGGCTGAGCTCGGGACGTGTAGTTCGAGTCCCGCCGGCCCGTGGGCATCTGCCGCGCGCGGGGAACTACAGCCCCCACGACCTCCCGCCGCGGCGGTGGGTGGTCCGGGCGGGGGGGGGGGGGGGGGGGCGGGGCCTCCATTAAGGGCCAGCCAATGGCGCGTGTCCTCGGGCGCGCGGAGCCGCTCTCCGCTCGAGCTTTATCGGTTTCGTCGGCCGGGCCCGACCAATCACGTGCCGGGCCCGGGAGCTCCGGCTCGGCTGACCCCACGTGGGTGGCGCGGTGGGGCGCGGTGGGGCGCGGTGGGGCGCGGGGGGGGGGGGGGGGCTGGTCGGCGGAAAAGGCTGTGGAAAAATGAAATTGAAATTAAGAATTAAACGTTGAACGCTTCAATTACAGTAGAAACAAACAGGCAGACAAACAAACAAACAAACAAACAAATACATACATACATACATACATACATACATACATACATACATACATAGACAAATAAATACATACATACATACATACATACATACATACATACATACATACATAGATAAATAGACAAATAAATACATACATACATACATACATACATACATACATACATAGACAAATAAATAGACAAATAAATAAATAAATACATACGTACATACATACATACATACATACATACATAGACAAATAAATAGACAAATAAATAAATAAATACACACATACATACATACATACATACATACATACATACATACATACATACATACATAGACAAATAAATCGACAAATAAATAAATAAATACATACATACATACATACATACATAAATAGACAAATAAATACATACATACATACATACATACATACATACATACATACATAGATAAATAGACAAATAAATACATACATACATACATACATACATACATACATACATACATACATACATACATACATACATACATACATACATACATACATAGACAAATAAATACATACATACATACATACATACATACATACATACATACATAGACAAATAAATAGACAAATAAATAAATAAATACATACATAGATAAATAGACAAATAAATAAATAAATACATACATACATACATACATACATACATACATACATACATAAACAAATAAATAAATAAATACATACATACCTAGATAAATAGACAAATAAATAATCTCCGTTTGGGGAAAAAGTAAAATCCAGCTAAACATATTTGTATAAAGATTAAAAAAAAAATGTTTAAGATGTAGAATAATTGTATAGAATCGTGTTTCCCAAAGTGGGGGCCGTGGCCCCCTGGTGGGCCATGAAGGTACTGGAGGTGGGCCGAAAAGTTTTTAATTTTCAATTTTTGTACAGTTAAGTCTGAATTTACCGTTGAATATTTATGATTAAGTATCTACATTTAGTCACCAAGTCATCAGAACTAATAAAACAAAGCCATGGGATTCAAATGACGTGTTTTTCTTAATTTTTCTGACTTGTTTTATCCAGATTGTGTGTTCATTTTCGTCATTGGCGGGGAATTGTAATTGACGGGATACCTTTGGCGGTTTGGGTGGAGCGCAGAATATCTTCAGATTTCACATTGGGCCACGGCATTCTCAAGTTTGGGAGCGACTGCTCTACATTTCAATCCGGTCAAGTCTGTAGCTGTATTTTCTCTCCTTTTCCGATAAATACACCTGTCTCGTGTATCAGGATCTGTATTCGTCAAATGCAAGATGCACGGGGAGTTGTTGTTGCAGGTGCCGACAAAGGTAAAATAGGCAATAAGCATTCAAACAGTCAAAAGTGCAATGATATATGTCGAAATTCAAAGAAAACACACAGCAAGAATTCAAAGAGGGGTTCGATGATGGAATAAGAAAGATGTGTGCAATGACATATTTATACAGTATAAATATAAACATTTGATGTGTGCATCCTTGTTCTTCAGGATTGTGGTCGGGAGGAAGAAGCTTTACATTCGTGGATATGCACATGTTATATAGATTATGTATATGTATGAAAACCGAGATTTCCTGCCGCAGGTGGAGGTCTCTCTTTGGCTTGACAGTAAATACATTCCCCAGTCGATGGCTTGAAAAACCCTCTTTGTTGCGTCATTTTGCCGTTTTGAATTTCAGTCAGAATCCCGGTATGACGGCTTCTCAAAGCAACCTGTGATGTTTCCCGTGCTTGAACACATCTGCTTTATGTCTCTGTGAATCCGGAATACAAACACTTCAAATCCACCCATGACCAAGTACATGAGGTGTGCATTATTTGTATTTATGACATAAAAATAATGTATTTTTTCCAGTTTTTTTTCCGTGCTCGGTCTGGGGGAACTGCGATGATAGCCGCTCGAGAATGTCTTTGTTTTACCATGATTACAGTTTTCTGTTATTATATGTCAGTTACTTATTATGTATGCGGTTTCTAAGACATTAAAGAATGCACAGTATATAGCTCCTTCAATCTTCGAGTTCCATTATTTGGACTAATCTCTTTTCCATTGTCTATTCCTTCCTATCTCTCTCTCTCTCACACACACACGCGCGCACACACCCACACACACACAGGACACACACACACACACACACACACACACACACACACACACACACACACACAACACACAAGTAAAAAAGGTTAAGTGTAACACCCAAAATATGACAGCCTGTCACACTTCACTCCCTCTCTACTAGTCAATCTCTCCGTCCGTCTGTCTCTTCCACTCACTCTCTCTCCCTCTCCCTGTCTTCCACTCTCTCTCTCTTATCCATACACACAGCTGTCCACACACAAACACACACACACACACACACACACACACACACACACACAGAAGCCGTGCGACTCAAACACACATCTCGCTCACATACAAACTAATATCCCAGGTAAGCACTGGGCCTAAAGTGACCTGCTGTCGTGGTGCGTGGGTCCGCCGGGGCCCCGAAAAGGTAATATCGCGGCCCCCCGCCCCCCCGCCCCCCGCCGGGCCCCGACTTGATGTGGGCATGCAGGGGAGGTGTGGCGGTACGAGGAGGAGGAGGGCAGCTGAGCAGGAATAAACAGATTTATTTGCCTGCGCTGCTCTCTGATTATTTTGCCCCTGCCTTTTGTTCCAGACCTTATGAAACCCAAATGTCAAGTGAGGCGAGGGCCTCATATCGCACGCTGTCAATCACGGCCCTCGCCGCACCTGAAGCCCCGGCGCCGGATTATTGGCTTCCACGCGAGGGTTGCCTTCTCAGCCGGTCGCGACGCCTTAAGACGTTTCGACTACCGAGGGTTTTTTATTTTCCCCTCTCTCTCTCTCTCTCTCTCCCTCTCTCCCTCTCCCCCTCTCTCTCTCTCTCTCTCTCTCTCTCTCCCTCTCTCTCCATCCATCTCCTTTTTCCTTTTTTTTTTTTTTCTAAAGAGGAACTTCATTTGGCAGCTGATGCACGGGAGATTACAGAGGAGCGGATTTGGAGTCTAGAAGGGTAGGTGGCTGGATATGTGTGTATGGGTGGGCAGAGTAGCTTATCGGGGCGCGGGGGATTAGGCGAGGAGGAAGCAGCCTTGACGTGCACGTACACACGCGCGCCCGTGTGTGTGTGTGTGCGCGTGTGTGTGTGCGTGCACGTGCGTGTGTGTGTTAGGGAGCGGGGTGGCAGGGCGAGTCAGCCTTAACATCTCTCTCAGCGCCTTGATCCTGACTAGCGATCGGCACCTCTACATGTGTTCCCTAATCTCACTGCAGCCCTCTCTCTCTCTCTCCCCCCCCCCCCCCCTCTCTCTCTCTCCATTCCCTCCGTATCCCCCCACCGCCTCGTCAAAAAACACCCAAAAGCGCAGACAAGCACATACACAGCACTGGGGCAGGCAGAGATCACAGGCTCCTTGCGTTCAGCTCGGAGCTACGCGGACGGAACATCACGTGGCATCGCGTCCCTCGATCGCTCCCGGAAAAAAAAAAAACGCCACCGTTTCGATAGCTCAGCCGCGTCGGAAGCTTTTGTTAAAAACAGCGACGCGTCCCGAGGAGTCAATTAAAACCCGGTGTTACCATCGTGAAGACGTCGGCCGGAGAGGTTGGCCCCACGGGTCCTATTATAAAGGACCCGGGCGGGCACCAGCGGGTACATCAGTAGCTTCAGTTACTCTTAGTGGGGCTTCAAATATTTTAATCTAGATCCTCTTCTCACCAAAAATCGAAGGTTTTTCAGAATTGGTACTTGGTTAAGAGTAAGGGGGAGAATTTCAATTGGGTTCCGTCTTCATCGGGACGTACAACCATAAAGCGTGAGCACCAAAAACCTAAAGGGTCTGGGACACAAAATGTGGTAGACATGGAGGAAGCAATATCAAGTATAGACCCTCTATACAGTAAATTATTGCATGAGGTGAGACCCAAATACACCTTCTGCAAATTCTCCATTTAGACCGAAAACCTGCATCGACCGGAATGTGTGAAAGCAAAGTAGTTCCCACGGGTCCTGCATGACTTCACGCACAAACTTCCATCCCACGCACGCGAGCATTTGTGTTCCGTGTCGGGAGGACATCTTACTGTACGCACGAAACCCTGACATTGACGCAAATATTTCATGAAATAATAACTCATCCGCTGCCCCCCACGATCCCGTGGTTGTCATGACAATCAACTTTTAAAACACAGGGTAGCACCTCATCAAAAAAGAAATTGAACGGAAAATGTGGAAACTACGCTCTGCTGCCAGCCGCACGCTTCTGTCAGCCTAAATACACGCACACACGCACACACACACACACAAGCATAAACATACAGAAACGATTATTGTCCAATTCAATGTGGTTTAAAATGTTTTTCTCTGGGTAAATGGCTTTGTGGCCTATTTGTCGTGTTATCCTACACACCAGACGTGAAGTGATGGGGACGCATCAACTATGTCGACGGCACGAGCAAAACAATACCACTGCTAATTTAAAACTCCATTAGCATTCAGAATAATATTATTCTGGTCTGTCACACGTGCTTCATTGTGTGTGTGTGTGTGTGTGTGTGTGTGTGTGTGTGTCTGTGTCTGTCTGTGTGTGTGTGTCTGTGTGTGTGTGTGAGACTGTGTGCGTGACACCAGCGCACGGGGGTTCGATTGGTTAACGACTCACACGCCATTAAGCCCCAACAACTGGTGCTGCTTCTCCGAGCTCCCCCTCATTACAGCGAGATGTGTGAAAATCCCCCACGGCCGCCCCTCCAGCACGCTGTGGACCCCTTTGGGCGGAGTGGGTTGGGTGGGTGGGGGCCGGGGGCTGGGGAGTGGGGGGGGGCTGCGGAGTGGAGGGGGTGGTTGGGTGGATGTCCGACTGTGGGCGGCGGGGGAGAGGGCGGCGGGTCGGTGGTGAAGCTGCTGTTGCCGCGTGGGAGTGTGCGTTCTGAGATGGTCGTCCTCATCACTTTGGGGAGGAGACGCATCTGGAGCTCAATGTCGCTCCGTCTCGCACCAACTCACATACACAGCTGACACTAGTTCATTAGATTACAAAAAAATGGAATGCGTGTGTGCTTGTGTGTGTGGGTGTGTGTGTGTGTGTGTCTGTGTGTGCGCGTGTGTGTGCGTGTGTGCGCGCGTGTGTTTGTTTGAATGTTTAAAATTGACATTTTTGCATGTCCATCTACATTCAATAACCCATAACAACAAAGTGAAAACATGTTTTTAGAAATTGCTGCAAATTTATTACAAATCAAAAACTGAAATCTCTCATTTACATATGTATTCAGACCCCTTGCCGCGGCACTCCAAATTGTGGCGCATCCTGTTTGCTTTAATTATCCTTGAGATGCATCTCGAACCTGATTGGAGTCCACCTGTGGCAAACTGAATTGATTGGACATAGTTAAGAAAGACACACAACTGTGTATACGAGGTCTCACAATTCACAGCGCACGTCAGGACAAAATCCAAGCTGTGAAGTTGGAGTATCTCTCTGTAGACGTCTGTGATGAAATTGTGGCGAGGCATAGATCAGGGCAAGGGAGTAAAACCATTTTTAAAGCCCAGTTCCCAGGAGCACACTGGCCACGATAACTGTGAAACGGAAGAGGTCTGGAAGCACCGGGACTCTTCCTGGGGTCGGCCGTCCGGCCCAACTGAGTGGCCGGGTAAGAAGAGCCTCGGTCAGGGAGGCGACTGAGAACCCAACGGTCACTATAAGAGAGCTCGGGAAGTGCTCTGCAGAGATGGGAGAACCTGCGTGAAGGACGACCATCTCAGCAGCACTCCATCAACCAGGCCTTCATGGTAGAGTGGCTAGATGGAGGCCACCTTTGGGTAAAAGGCATATGACAGCCACCTGGAGTCTGCCAAACTGCATTTAAATGGAGCGTGACGAAAAATATTCTCTGAGACAAAAATTGAACTCTTTGGGCGGAAGTCCGAGTACTGTGTCTGGCCAAATCCAGGTGTGCACAAAGTACGGAATTAAGGGTCTGTACACTGTACTTTTGTAAATGAGAGATTTCAGTTATTGACTTGTAATCAAATTTGCAAAAATTTCTAAAAAGCACGTTTTCACTCTGGGATTGTGGGTTATTGAGTGTAGATTGATGGGCAAAATTGACAATTTTTATCTATTTAAAATTACATCTACAGCACAAAGTATGCAAAAAAGTGAGGTGTCTGGATGCTTTCTGAAGTCACTGTGTCGGTGAGCGTGGGTGAAAAACTGTATTGAATAATCAATTAGCAGAAAGTGAATCAAATTTAATCAAAATTTCTGTGTTTCTCTTTCTGTGCTTTTTTAAAATTCCTTTTGTCTTAATATGTGATGCATTTCTGTCATAGCTAAATTACTTTGAGTTGGCCTTGTGTATGGAATGTGCTATACAAATCAACTTGCCGTGCCCAATCAAATAAACTCTTCAGTATAATTTTTAATATTTATGTGCTATTTACAACTCAACCAAAATGTAAGAGGTTGCCTCCGTATAAAATGAGGAATGATATTTTTGGCTGCTGGGTAAAAATATCACATCTTATTGAAATGTCTCCATGGTTTCAAATTACTTGTCATGACTATTTACCATCATTTTGTCCTTTTGTACCACTGTAATTCTCATCTAAGTTAGTACAGATTCATTTAAAAATATGATAAATAATTAATAACAATTAATTGATTATTAGGGGTCCAACCCTGAAAGGCGGTGGAGACCCCTATTGATTTTGTACGTGAAAATTTTAGGTCAGTGGTGTATGGTGTAAACGTTATGGCACCGATATACTCACTTACATTATGAATAAAGTTTGGATTGGGGACAGTTCCGACACGCCGCCGTCCAAGTTTGATACAAATCTGTCCATTTTTGTAGGAGGAGCTAGTAAAAAAAAAAGTTGCGTTTCTCATCTCCGCTACGGTCACGTGGTCACGAACTCAAAAAACACATAAAAAATAAGTTGCAGCAACATCTCTGACAAAAGGTTGATGCGGATGAAGTGCCTTTAGACCCACCTGTTGATGCTCCACATCTGGGTGTTAAGAGGCTCCTTTCTTCAGGCGGACGCACGGGAGCTCCAGGAACAAGCAGTACGCAGCTCTCAGTTTCACAGCGGTGCTCGAGAGCAACATCCAGAATGTTTTGACATGGACAGTAAGTGACCTCGATGATGTGTTCCAGGAAGAGATCATGTTGGAAAAAAAACCCCAACAGAGCGGCCGAGGGCGCGGGCGAACCTTCCGTGATACAACATTAGAATTAACGTAGGCTGAGGCGCTTGCTGGCGCCGTTGCTGTTGACCACCATGACTCTGCGTTACGGAACGCTGTATAGCCACGCCGATTGACGGAGCAATTCAGAGATCACTGGTAAATGAGGATGCATGCAAATGACCACCAACGTCAGATTTGTTAAAAATATCAACTATGTGTGTATTCCATTACAGGCATCTACAGCACTGCAAACAGGCAGCCTGGATCCCGTGAATTGCTGCCTGCAACTATTTTTTAAAATTGTGTGTTTTTCACATTTAGGACGCAGAGCGAACATACAGTGTATACGTTTCGGATGAAAAGCAAGACAGCTACATAAAAACTCAACCCGGCTGACGCAGACCACAATTCTGCCACAATCGGCATCGCTAATACAGTAGAACGGAGATGTACGGGCCGCGATCATTACATCGAAATGAATTGAATTCGGAGCAAAGTTTTTCCAGCGTTAGGCCCAAAAAAATAAAAATGTCTACCGCTTATAAACAGGGAGGTTGTGTTACCATATATGGCATGTTAGGGGTGTGTTTATGCTAATATATGTTAATGAGATGTGCTGTGCAAGCGCATTTACAAAATGTGGGATTTGAAAACGTAAACTGTACGAAGGTTAAAATCTGATGAATCACACACTTTCCATTCAAACATTTGAATTTCCTTAAGAACCCCTAAAACGACTTTGAACTTCTTCTCAGAAACACCTGATAAATGAGGCGCACATCTTAATGGAGGGCGGCTTTGAAACCGGGACATTCCTCCGATCGAAACAAAAACTATCAGACATTATTACTATAATAGTGGAGGTTTAGTAAAGTTAGGCTTAAGTAGAAGAATAGAAGAAGAAAAAAGATAAAAGCTCCAATCTGGAGCTTCCCAGTTAAAGGTAACCCAAACCCAGCCTTTACTTTACCTTTTGAATCAGTGGAGAACAAACAAGATGTGTGGAAATGACTCCTAAGTGCTGCAGACGGAGATGAAGTGCCATCCCTCAAAACGCGGGCGTATAATAACGCTGAACCTCCATCCGTCCGGCTGGATGTCAGTCTGATAGCTGAAAGGCACTCTCGGACACGGAGCGCAAGCCAACGAGAAGCTCAATATGATTAAATTTGAGGCTATTCCCTTACTTTTTGGGAGGTGAATCGCTCTCAATTTTACCGCTGTTTCCTCAGAACAGCATACGGCATAACCAGGTTAACTAACAAGTAATCGGATTGGATGTTAACACAGACAGATGTCATTATTAAGTGATCAATATTCAGGTGGTATATATATATATAAATATATATCTCTCTCTCTGGAGGACAATGACCCCGCTCCCCGTTCCGTTTAAACATGAAAAAGTCGTGTTCTTTGTCTGACGCAGAGCAGAGGCTGGAATAGGCAGAAGGGCCTTAACATCCCACCTCCTCTTCAGTCTCAAAGACTAATCAGACACTCGGCAGGGCTCTGGATGCTAACCGGGACTAATTCTGCCTCCTGCTGGCCGGCGACACACACTGGGACGGCCCTGATTGGCTGTTAAACACCGGGAGGTACACCTCCTGATTGTCTGCTTAGCATATTCTCTCCCTCATTGCGATGGCCCAAATACCCTCCTCTCCTCACTGCACACATCGCACAATGCAAGGACAACAAAGAGCTGCTGGTGTGTGTGTGTGTGCGTGTGTGTGTGTGCATGTGTGCGCGTGAATGTGCGTCTGTGTGTGCGCGTGCATGTGCGTCTGTGTGTGCGCATGAGCGTGTGTGTGTGTGTCTCGTGTGTATGTGTGTGTGCGTGTGTGTGCGTGTGTGTGTGTGTGTGTGTGTGTGTGTTCTACATCATGCCACGCGGGTGCGTTCGGGAAAACAAACAGCCAGATTCATCATCGTGCCAAACTCCCTCCCTTCTGCCATCCCCTGTTCCTCTGCATCCTCCTACCCCTCCTGCGCCTCCATCGCCATCTCCACCACTCCCCGTTTCCTCCGTCCTCCCATCCATCTCGTTTTTCGGTTGCTCCTCCGCGCCACAGATCGGATAGAATGTCACCTCTACAAACTGGCGCAATCTAATTAGCTGTAAGCCGTGTTTGTGTTCTTGACTGATGACAGGATCATTTACTCTGCTCTCCAGCTGCCTCTGTTTGTCGGAGCGGCCTCATTAGCATAGTCAATTAGTCCCACTCCGCCAGGGCCCGGCTCCACCCAGTTAGGAATCGGTGGAATGCAAATCAAACAAGGCGGTGGCGTTAGGCGTGAGGGTTTGTTTTAAAAATGTTGAGGGGTCATACTGAGGCGGTGAAGAGAAGGTAAAATCAAATAAGCGGGTTTGCTGAAAGTCGGAGGAAGCAGCTGGATGTTTGGTTTTGGACACACCCGGGGTGCAAAAGTGACTTCCTGCCACCGTGATGCGGAGGATCCGAGGCTGTGTTGAGCCGGCACTGTGACCGAATCTGCCACGAGGGTCCCATGGTGTCAGGGGCTCTGGAAAGTCTCGACCAGTTGTTCTCGACGTTGGGTCCCGGTACCGCCAGGGGTCCGTCAAGAGGTTTCGGGGGGCGGGGGGGTCCCCAGCAATACGTTTGCACTGGTAGAGAGATCAACGGTGGCTGTTTCCACCCCAGTTTCACCGCTGAAGATCCTCGACGTGAAAAGGGTTTGGAATCCCCGGTCTAGGCAAGCACGCGCGTCTAAACTCGCAAAACAGCCGAACGACAACACCGACCGACTCCCCTGGTTCACCCCTCGTCCCGGCACGCCCGCCGGGCGACAACACAAAGTCGCTGAGATGTTTGCGAAGGCAATTTAAGGTCTGCACATGCATACAGAAGTCCAATAAACACGATCCATGACTCAGGTTTGCAGGGCCACGTCACCCCGCCAGCGACCCACACCCTGCTCCACACGACACAATGCCCACTGACACTGGCTTGCTCTGAAATGATATTCGTCCCTGTTTCGAGGTGTAAATGTTGTTTTCGCACCCTCGCGTTGTGTCTCTCTTGGCCAGGTCTCTCGCGTGAAGGACCTTCTGAATCTCAGAGAGAACCAACCTGGTGGAATAAAGGCAAGATAAAACAAAATAAAACAAATTTTAAAAATTAACAAACCGTCATGGTGCATTCAGATGACAAATGACGAGGCTAACGGGTCAGTGTCTCAGACGGAGGGGAGATAGAGCTCAGTAACCCTGGTTGCTATCAGCAGTTAGAAAGGGGCAACGGGGCGTTTATCACCGAAACATTTCCCCTCTCGTCTGTTCCGACTTTAAATCTGTCGTCGCGACAAAATGCGTCGATACGGGGGGGGGGGGAATCACGTTCGGTCTTTAGGTTTTTTTTTTCTCCCCATCAGCGCCAAGCGATCCATTTCCCCGCGACGGCTGCCTTCCGTCGCCGCAGCTTGTTAGAGCACGAGCTGCATCTCTCCTCCATTCCCATTTCGGAGAGACGCGAATTAGGTTTCCAACAAACGGTCGCCTCAAGAGCGATTTCCCGGCACAGTCGCAGAGAAAGATGAGCGACCCACCGGGGGATTCACGTCGGTGTACTCGCCAAGCCGCGTGTGTGTGTGTGTGTGTGTGTGTGCGTACGCGTGTGTGTGCGTGCGTGCTTGTGTGTGTGTGTGTGTGTGTGTGTGTGTGTGTGTGCGTGCGTGAAGAAGCCGCTTTCTCCAGTTTCATGCGCGCGCGGCCTGGTGGGTGGTGGGAGAGTCGTGGTAATGTAAGAAAATTGGAGGATTAGACGGCGAGCCCTCTTCCTGTGTTCTGCGCCCCAACCCCCTCCCCGTCCCCACCTGACCGTCAGACTAATGACTAAGCCTCGCACACTGACATTTCTCTCTCTCCATCACCGACGGATCCGCCTCACCTCTCCCTTATCCCTCATCTTTTTCTTCCTGTTTGCATGTCTCTACTCTGCATCTCTCACTTACCTCGTCCTTAGTAGTTAATGGGAGGATTACAATGTCTCTCTCTCTCTCTCTCTCTCTCTCCCTCTCTCTCTCCTTCCACCCCTGCCTCGTCTCTCTTATATAACTCCCGGCCGACTTCTGATCCAAGCTTTTATCAACCTCCGTTTGAAGGCGGTCTTCACAGTCACATCGTCTATGCAGGCTGGTGAAAAGAAGCTACGAGACGGAGAACGGAGAAAGAGTGAACTTGAAACAAGAAAGTCAGGATGTGCACGCATGCGGGGCACACACGGGTGTGTGTGTGCGGGTGTGTGTATATGTGTGTGTGTGTGTGCGTGGGTGGGTGTGTGTTAGAGCATGCAGCATTTCAGGGAGTACGGAAGGGTCTGAAAGGGCCTAAATGGATCTCCAATTGGACTTTCTGAAGTCGTCATCAGCCCAGATTGAAGGCCATTAGGGCCTATTTAAAGGAATTACTTCCAGGATGCAATCAAAAACCCTGATAGGTAATCAATGGCAACTCGATCAGGGCACAAAGGCAGTCTATGTGTCTCAATCAGCCGGCATTCAGACGGGCAGGGGGACCGGCTCCGGCCTGATGCCGGTGCACCTATATATGCAAACATGCACGGGCGCGGGATATGATGTGCAATCATGCACGCAGATAGACATCCATACAGGTGTACTCCATCATGCACGGTAAAATATATTCACGCACACACACACACACACACACACACACACACACACACACACACACACACACACACACACACACACACACACACACACACACACACACACACACACACACGAAGCTGCAGATGCTCCATCGGGTTGGGGATGGAGGGGGGGGTGACTATTCCCGCCGACACCCCCTGTGCTTTCAGAGAGAGGTGCAGCACATAAAGAAGAGGGATGGAAGGAGACAGATGATGATGTGAGCGAGTGGGAAGATAGAAGGAGCAAAGATGGAGGATGGGGGGGGGCGAGGAGTTATAGGGGGGCGGGGAGGCTGCGGACAGACAGGTTGATTTATTGGAGGCTTCTAGTTAACATACACCTGTACATACATCACACACACACACACACACACACACACACACACACACACACACACACATGCATATTCAATTATTCATACACACAGACAAACCCCACTTGTACATACACAACACACATCTATGCATGTGCACAAACATATCTATTTATTTACATACACACAAACACACTGTTCACACATCACACTCACACACCATTCATACGTAAACACACACACACACACACACACACAGACACACACATAGATTCATAGAGATATTCATAAAAACATACACATTCATATTCACACACACTATTTCCCATTCATATACTGTAATAGCATACACACAACACCATTCCCACATGATTCATACGCACACAATCACATACATACTCACACACACACACACACACACACACACACACACACACACACACACACACAAACACACACACACACACACACACACACACACACACACACACACACACACACACACACACAGATCCTGCATCCCAGAGCGAGAGTGATGAGTAGTAAGGGATCCATAATGCCGCTCAATGATGCATGCTGCGTTTAGTTCGGTCTGAGTGCAGACGTTCCCAGAGCCAAGCAGGCACAACACTATGTCCTGGAAGAGAGGAAGCATGTGTGTGTGTGTGTGTGTGTGTGTGTGTGTGTGTGTGTGTGTGTGTGTGTGTGTGTGTGTGTGTGTGTGTGTGTGTGTCGGGGCGGGGGGCAGGAACGCCAAGGCTTCAAATTAGGTCAATATGCCTGGATCACAAAGCCCACAACGCGTCATTGGGCACACTGAACGGCCAGCACCCACACCCACACCTGAGCAGGGTGGAGGAGGCGGTGGTGGAGGAGAAGGTGGGGCTGGGTGCACGTGGTGGACACACATGCATCAGTATGCAAATAGACAGGTGGGCGCACACTGAAGAATATGCAGTATCACGGTGGAATCTATTAGGTTTATGCACCGCCCGCTCCACCTAAATGCAGAAACACACATTTCAATACGGGCAATAACAGTAGTGACATGATAAAACACCATCAGGCTAAAGAAATGAAACACACACCGTGCCCCCGCCCCGCCCCTCTTCAATAACATTACAGGCTATGGACCCTCAGTAGACCTGCCGGCGGGACTCCCCAGTATAATAAAATCAGATTAAGGGACAATCATATTTATTTCCAGTATATACAATATATCAGGCCTCCTCGCCGCCTCTTATTGTGATCGGAGCTGAGGCGGCGGCCTCGCTGTGTACTCTCTCCTCCTAAGTTGATGTTAGGCTGCGTTTAATGAGCTTCAGGTGTCAAGGAGCCGCGAAACGTAACAGGATACACTGGCGAGGCTTATTGATTTATTGTTTTTCAAAGAAGTTTTTGTTCTTTTGTTATTGCCTCGGCTGTCGCCCGTAATGTCATTTTCAGAATTATTTCGGGTTGAATAAAAGTCGAGGGGCGCTGCTGCTGTGAATGCGGGGGGCGGCGGAGAGTGTGGCTTTAAAAAACATAAAACAAAAAACAAAAAAAGTTGAGAAATACAGTAGGGTAACTTTGAGAGGGTTAATAACGGGACTTGTCTCCCGAACAAATCACCTCCAGGAAAACAGGAGAACACATTAAAGCATCCGACAAGATTCATTCGCGGCTACAAAGCTGGGCAGCGATAAAAAACGAAATAGGGATTGTAACTTAGTGCCACACCTAATAGTATCTAGTATTTCGTAACACTGAGGAAAAACTACTATAAACCCTCAAAGAAAAATCTTTCATCACAGTTTAAATTTAAAAAATCACACATTTAATGAATAAAAACTCGTCCATTTTTTTCAGTTTAAAAAATTACTTCTTGGCCATGAAATGATGATTAGTTGTTTATTGATCAAAACATGGTGAGATCGTTCTCCAAAGATGGGGATTGGAGGCCGTCTTGTAGAAAATAAATGCTCTTGTCACCCCGCAGGTCGTCCACAGGACAGAGTTGCAGCGTTTCTCGATGATTAATAAACAGCGGCTTTGCAGGTTGAGAATTTGAACTCCACTTGCAGATTAACTCCGTCTTGGATGCAACGGCACAATTACCCTGTGTTGTACGCCGAGCCTGCTGACGGCACAGGTTGAAAAATATCAGTCAATTGTTTATGGAATCGATTGGGGTTAAATGGTCATCTTGAGAAGTTAGCGCTAACACGTTGCCAAGTTAGAATATTCAAAAGAAAAACACAGTTTTTCTAGATCTTGAGCATTTGTCCCGGACTTCTAAGTTAAAATCCTGGTTTGAATCTTATCCTTTGTCCTTTGGTGATAATGGATCATTTGCGATTAGTGCCTTTAGTGTGTGTCGCTGTCCATGGTGCTGATCGCGAACTGCGGGCTCCTAGAGGACCCCGCAGGACCCCTAGGAATTCTAGGGGGTCCGCAGAAAAATTATTATACATATAAACACATTTTATATACATGTATATTTGGATTGGTGTTCGATTTTACTTTAGTTACACTGCTATAACAAAAAAATACATTCCGCTAACAGTATGTCACGCTTGATTTAGATCACACATTTTGTTACGAAAAATCCAAAAGGACCAAAGGAAATATTGTTTGTGACTATTAAAATAATTTTATTTTAAAATATGCATGTAATATGAAAGAAAAAATAATGCTGACAGCGAATTTCAACATTACTGAAAGTCGCCCCGTGGCAAAAAAAACAAAACATGTGAACAAACAAAATCACATGAAAGCATGGACATTTCCTATATGTTGGGAAACATTAAGGGAACCTCAAACATGGGGTCACCAGGGGATCACCAAGTCACCAAACAGGGGATAATGGAGGCAGGCTAATTTGTAAAAAAGCTCCATTCCTCCCTCTCTTTTCTCCATTGTAGAGGAAAGTAGACACACATTAAAGATAAAGAAGTCCATCCAGGGATTTCAAAGCTATATTCTGTATTGAATATATTTCAGGGTCACCAGGCTTCACACAAAAATCTTTCCATCGCCATTGAGGATCCGGGGTTGTAATTCCACGGTGTGGACAAAGCACATTCTTTTCTACTTTCCATTGCTGAGAGTCGGCAAAAGATGAAAGAATTGATTTTTCTCCAAACCTCAAATCTGAGAATTATCACAAAATCGAGGGTCGGCGGTAATCGACGGTCGCTATTCTCGGCCAAAGTTGTATTGTGGCGACGCAGGATAAAAAGCTTCTGAGAGGAGAGAACACTGAGATCTGGGATCACCGGCGTCCACCGCCCGGGTGCTTGATACGCCATGTTCCTAAGTTGTTCTCCAGCTCATTTTTTTTTAATTTTATTTTTTTTTTCGTCACCTTCCAGGTAAAAGCACGCGGTGGACACACTTGACACCGTTTGGGACTGTTTTAACTCAGCGTGCCGTAGGATGGGCTGTGTGAAGTGTGATTCTGCAGCGGGCGACTGGATTGTATAGTTTGGGGATTTTGAAGATGTCAGTTGTTCTCAAGTCTCTCTTTGATGAGAGTTTTTAATCAGAATGGGACAACCTGTTTAAACAATACTATGGTTATACTTACATACTGTATACGTACAGTACTGTACATAAACTGTATACATAAACTTTTAGTATGTATACTGTATATATTTAGATATATACATGGTATGTATACTGTATATATATATATATATATATATGTAGATATGTACAGTATACAGTGTATCTATATGCTTATATATGTGTGTGTGTGTGTTTCAGAAAAAGCTCCGTCAACCTGCAACAACCTGTTTAAATAAACATGTATATGTTCACCTGAGAGATAAAAAGAGATTGATTTAGAGAAAAAAAATTGTTGAAGCAGTTTGTTAAAATGTTGATCTGTTAAGGGGTAATAACCTCTATCTTTACGGAAATCTGTGCCTTTTAAATTAGGTTCGGTTCAAAATCCCCCCCCAAAAAAATAAAAAAAATAAAAACCTGGGAGCCAAATGCATTTTCAGCGGTTCCCTCACCCTCACACTTGGTGTCCCTTTTCGTTGGCTAAATGCCACACAATTATGAGCGGCTCAAGATTTGGCAGAAGTAAGATGGCAGGGGTTTGCGTGTGTGTGTGTGTGTGTGTGTGTGTGTGTGCGCGCGCGCGCGTGCGCACGTGTGCATGTGTGTGTGCATTGTGTGAACAGAGCAGTCATCTTATTTACCCGTCTCGGTGTTAGCCGCGGGGTCCCTCCTCCCCCTCCCCCCCTGGCTAAATGCCATGCAAATGCTGCAGCCGCCACCAGGCTGCCAATCAGGGCGCCGCTGGCATTCACGACGTGCGGCCGCCGCGTCGACGGCGCCTGTGATCTTTACTAAATGAGAAATAACCCTTGTCTGCGCGAGGCGGCCGCCAACGTTTAAGCAACGCAACCCTCCCCGCCCACCCCCCGCCCGCCCCCGAAAAATCGCATCCCACATCTTATTGTGTCAGGGGTGGGATAAAGAAAACAAAAGGGAGGGGGCCAAGGGGTGCGTGAGTGTGTGGGTGTGTGAGTGGTCGGCGGGCGGGGGGGGAGGGGGAGGGGAGGGGAGGGGGGAGGGATGTCCGACGCCCGCGGAACAGCCTCATTATGATGATGTGATTTGCCGAAACGCGGCGGCTCTCGTCGCTAATACCAGCTCCCCCGAGCCGCGCCACGCCGCGTTATTAAACTTTATGAAAGGCTTAGACGCACAATTTGCGAGTCCGCCTGGCGAGGAAGGGAGCGCGCCCAGACGCTCCCACGCCGCATCAGAGGAGGGAGCGCGACAACAGGAAGGAAAAAATGAAAAAAATGTGAAAAATTTAAAGCTTGGCCATGACAGAATGTTCTGGGGTTTTTGTTCTTTTTCTTTACTTTCTTTCTCCGGTTTTATTCTTAAAATGCCGACAGGAGACGGGGTGACGTTCACGGTCGGCGGTAGGCGTCTCGGTCGCGCGCGCGGTCTTCAGGGTCAACGCTTAATCACGATAATAATGATATCGGTTGACGCATAATACAACTCAGGATCAGATGCGAAACCGGCGAAATTAAAGCTCATTTTTAGCTGCTGCAAGACCTTATTATAAGAGTCAAAAAGCAATGTATTTATGTTTTTCACAGCATTTAACATTCCCTAATGTTGGTGATGCTGTAAATCAGATTCTCACGTCATCTCTCAAACAGACTCATGGGTTTGGATCGTTGGGAATGAAGCAGAATATTCTGTTGTCCTCGTTGAAGGTAAGATAAGGCAACCCTTACCCCAACCTCAACCCTCACTACAACCCCTAACCCTAACCCTAACCCTAACCCCAAACCTAACCCTAACCTTAACCCCAACCCTAACCCAGGTGTTACAGCCGCAAAAAAACAGTGCCACCGTTAACTGACAAACCGCGTGCATCCTGGTCTTTGTTAGTATTTGTACTATCGCCTTATTTTACCAAACAACCCGAACCCAAAAGTGCTCCAACCTAAGGCACCGACGCCACTCGCATCAAAAGCTGCACCTGTTTCTCTGCACAACTCCGCGCCGTTTCCGCGACACTCCACGGCGCAGACAATGGGTTTGACAGAACATTTCCGGTGTAAATAATGGACTTGGGTGGAGGGTGGGGGCGGGAGGGGGGGGGGGCATGCTACCCAGATATTATACGCGGCACAATGGGTCTTCCACACGCCCACGGAGGTGAGGGCAGTTTGCCTCTTCCCGAGCTCATTAACGCCACTGTCTTCCCTGACATTCTGTTATCACCCGCTGACAGACACACGTACACACATTTACTGTCACAGGCATGAAATATTCAAAAGTGTTTATGCACGCTGAAAAGACTGATGCTTGAATGCACCCATTCAGGGAGACGCACGCGCACAGACACACACACACACGCACGCAGGCACACACACACACACACACACACATAAAATACAACTCCGAGTGGCAATTAGTCTTGCCCCATAAAGGGGCTTCTCCTTCACTTAGCTCTGGGTGAAATTAAATTTGTTTTAATGCACTGTCACTGGTCTGGCTTAATTCAAGCACATGTCAGGGTCACACACACACACACACACACACACACACACACACACACACACACACACACACACACACACACACACACACACACACACACACACACACACACACACACACAGCTGTTTGGTAGTCCACGCTGTGACAGAAAAATGTATTTTTGAAGCTGAAAGCCGTGTCCTGTTTCTTGGGCTAAATAACAAAACTCGCTGCAAAAGTGGGATTTTTGGCATTTTCCAGTGGATTAATGGATGTTTTACAAAGTAAGCACCTGTAGGGCTTATATCTATGTCTTGTATTCACTGAATTAATGAATAACCAATGCAATTCAAGAGCTGATATACTTGAGATAATGTAGATTATGTAATTAAATTGATCTCAATAAAAATCACGATTTAACATCAGAAAATATTTTCAAATAGATATGAGTGTTCATCAAATACTTGATATATTTTACGAAAACTTAATGTTGGTATCTAGTCAACTCTTGACTTTTTTTGATATTTGCAATTGGTAAACCCCATTACTTTCCTGGCTGTGGTATTAATTCCCCATCAGAATAATTGGAGCTTGGTCAGACAATTAAGATATTAAAGGCGATTAAATGTCAATACCACACCACAAAAGTATAGTAGCAAGTTATATTCTGATTCACAACACCACAGCAGCTTAATGCACTAAAATAAAAACGCCATTCAAATCACCAACCACCAATCAAAGCATCTCAGTTTATCAATTTATCAAAAAAACATATATATATTATTAAAAATGTTAATGTTTATGTTTAGACAATGATTTGGCGGCTACCTGTACTTCCCCCGCGGACCACAAGGGGGCCGCCCCAGAGATTGAACACCGCTGCCCTGCAGCGTCCGCAGATCTTGTGCCGTAGCAATCACTGGACTTCCATGGATCCATGTGTGATATTTTCACAATAAGTTATGAACAATAAATTCACAACTAATTTTGAAGATAGCACACATGGATCCATGGAAGTCCAGTCTTGCAATAACCAAAAAAAAAAAAAAAAAAGGTCCCAGTTACCAATTAGGGTAGAGGGCATAACGTTGGACAAACCAGTTCCCAGAAACCACTATTTTCGGCGGCGTTAAAAAGCTCCACCTCAAAATAATTTGAAAAAAAAAAAAAATACAACTAAAAAACAAAAGGAAAGAAAAGCGCCGCACGGCCGCCGCTCCGCCGCTGCACGCGTCAGGGGCCTTGGAGCGGCGGAGCGGCCAAATGACAACGAAACACTCCAATCAATGGCACTCCGCCGCAAATGAACGACAAGGCTAATTGCGGGAGCGGCTTGTTGCTCTTTGGTTTAGATAAATACTCTGACAAGTGAAGTGCTCTAATTACACCCTGCGTGTTTGGGGCAGCGCTTCGCTCCAGACGCCGCCTGCTCCCGCTCCGCGCAGACAAACTAATTAAGAGCGATTTCCGCGCTGCGCGCTCATTAATAACAGCAGCAATTAAGAGGAAGACGCGGAACGAGCCCTGTTCGCTGCTAACAAGATTACACCCATGGAGCAATGCATTTATGATGGAGAGGTGGAGGAGAGAGAGAGAGGGAGAGAGGGAGGGAGGGAGAGAGGGATGATAATAAAATAAAATGTAAAAAAGGGAGAGAGAGGGGCGGGCAGAGAGGGAGGGAGGGAGGGAGGGAGGGAAGAGGAATTATAATAAAATAAAATATAAAAAAAAAGGGAGAGGGGGGTTTGGGAGGGACAGAGAGGTGGAGGGGAGAGAGAGGGAGAGAGAGGGAGGGGAGACAGAGACAGGGAGGGGGGAGAATAATAAAATAAAATATAAAAATGAGAGAGAGAGAGAGGGGGGGGGGGAGAGCGGGGGGGGGAGGGGGGAGAGAGACAGAGGGATAAAAATAAAAAAACAAAAAGGAGAGAGAGAGACAGGCAGAGGGGGGGGGGGGGGGGCAGACAGGTTATTGAGGTGCTGGGCAGAGGTGGACGGAGACGAGCTTCCGCAGGAACGTGAAGAAGGAGCGAGAGACAGAGGCCGAGCGCTCGGAGAGAGCGACACGGAGCGAGGGCTGTCGATCGCTGCAGATCCACGCGTGTGTGTGTGTGTGTGTGTGTGTGTGTGTGTGTGTGTGTGTGTGTGCGTGTGTGTGTGTGTGTGCGTGCGTGCGTGCGTGCGTGCGTGAGTCATTTGAACGAGACATTTCCAATTACACCAACTCACAGGGCAGCGATGAAGGTGAAGGACTCAGCGTGTGAGAGACAGGAGCAGGGACGGGGGGAGAAACAGAATCCCGTGCGACACGTCCACGTCCGCGCGGCGACGGGGGGCGCTTTATGGAGGTGGGCAAAAAGGGGCGGGGCTACCGTAACCGCCGGCTCAGGAGGGAGACGCGCCCAACCCGAGGGACCCGTCACGCCCGGACCTCCACCTCCTGGCGCCCAAATATCTTCAAATATCATCCCAACGGAACAACGGTGTTGAGAACCGCAACGCAGACACGCGTTAGAACGAGTGAACGGAGACCGAGCCCTAAGGTCTGCATAAACGAACGCGCTGACTCTTACTTCTCGCGAGAAGTTTCTTTTTTTTTCCATTGACTTCCATTGAGTCTGAGGTGGGGTTTTTTTTGTTGTTGTTGTTTGTTTTTTGGGTTTTTTTGCGGCGTCTAGCGGCCTTTAGCTGAACTGCAGCTCAAAACCATTGGCGTTCGCTTTGACTTTTGCCCGGGGGACAAAAACAATGTCAAATTGGGCGAAGCCGGGTCGGGGATTTTCAATTCAAGCACTTGTTCAAAGGCACCGTAACGCTCATGTCAAATATTTAAACATGGCTGGCGGCATACAGCGCCATCTGGTCTCCATGGATTTTGGAATGAAGGAAAAACTTGGCTCGAGCCTTCATCTGTATGAACAAACTATAACAAGTTGAAGTCATTTGTTGTGTGGTTTTTTTTTGGTTTTTGTTTTTTTTTAATTGACCCATAAGTCTCAAACAAGTGTGATTAATTGACGTTATTTCTATGAGTCACGGCAGTATGGATATAAATGTGAAGGGTTAACACTAGGTCGCGGTATCAAACCAAATAACGTTACCAGAACCCCGAAACATCCCTTGAATAGGGCCCTCAGTGTGACATCACAGTCGGCCTGGGACACCGAGGTCCATGCGGGAAAGGTCGGAGCGAAGGCGCCCACGCACGCGGGGGCCATTTTAAAAGGCAAACACGACGGCGAGTCCAGGATCCGCTCCCTTACAGCGGGCGGGCATGGGAGGAAAGCAATATGAGGAAGTCAAACGCACCGGGCAAACACGCGCACGCACAGACACACAAACAAAACGCCCCGGGCACGTGGCCGCCGGAATCAAGGCGTGCGCGCGAGGCGTGGGGGGCCCCAGCTGCTTCCCCGCCGCAGCCCCGGAGCTCTTGACGGGAGACTCAATCAGCAGCGGTAAAGCCGCCCTGGATGCCGCCACCTCCATCACCCTACTTCTGCGTCGGCTAATCTCTGCGGCGGGATGTAGAGGAAGCCGTTTGATATTGTCTCCCCCTGTGTTTTTCATTACGGGCGTCTTACCGCCGCGCCCGCCGCCGGCATTACCTCCACATTAGTGGGCTCGGCGGGACGAGGATCTCTTCCGCCGCCTCCCGTCTCCGCGGAAACCCCTCCCCTTTTTTTTTTGTGTGTATTTTGCAAGGAGGGTGCGGTCACGGGATGAGTCTAAAAATAAAAAATGATCAGTGTCTTTTGGACGTGTCTCATGTGCGCGGGTGCAAGTCGCCGGGCTCAGCGGGCGCCGCAGACGGAGAAAACAAGAGAGTCTCACAGGTCGCCGAAATCTTTGGTAAAAATGATTAGAACGGCAAAGCCGCCGCAGACGCTCGGAAGAATGGAGGGAGGTGGAGAAAGGGGGGCCGCCGAAATGGTGGCTCTTCACACACAAGAGTCTGGAGTAAGGGAGGATTTGTTTCAATAACAACTTATTTATCATTTTAATAACCTCATTTGTAACATTTTTTGGAACACGTCGACGGCGGTCCACGCTCTGCCGAAAGGTATTCACAAGACAGCGGCCCCTTTCACCGAATGACCCGACCTCCACCTTGTGAGATTTTGACGCAATTTAGATTGAAGCGTCAGGTGCCTGGAAAAAATAAAATAAAATAGGCCAAAATTGTGTTGAAATTGGCATCATGACAAGAGAAATCAATAACACAGCGACGGACCAGTAGGATTTCAAAACCGCTTACACCTGTTGCGGAGATAAGATTCCCGAATTTGATGAGGGTTTGGGGTTGAGGATTCAATACATGCGACAGCCACCCTGATTTCATGCTTCTTACTGAGCACTCCAACCAGCGTTTCCAGGGCAAAAAGTTAAAGACGGCGTCGAACCAGGAGCGACAGTTGGAAGGAAGGATTTTGGAGAGAACCGCGGATACACACGCGAAGAAAAAGGTAAAAAACGGGTGGTGTAAAAAGGAGGCGGAGGAGCTGCATTGTGCCTCGTCGTAATATTTCTCTCCGATCCAACAGTCGTGCTGTTGGGCACACAGAGCGCCATAGAAGTTCCAACATCGCCCGTCCGGGGGATACACGGTCAACAGCCGCCCGCCGAATATCCGGCTGTCGCTATTATTCGCAAACAGCCAAAATTACTTCCCCGAGAAAAAAAGAAAAAAAAAAAGAAGGAAAAAAATCGACCTTTGGGGAGGCTGCGTAAAAGAATATTACCAACAGCAGTTTCATCTCTTTTCCCTTTGTTGTCAAATGTAAGAATTTCACGGCGCATTTTGAAAAATAACATTTAGAAAGCGACCGTCTTGGTGAGTTAAGAAGTAAAAATGCATAAAAGCCAGAATCCCCCCCCACACCAACCCCCCCGCCCCCGGGGTGTTCTGAGGCTCATCACGAAAAGGTTGGAACTGAAGAGAAAAGCTGAATGGGAGCCTCCGTGTTGGTCCTCCTGAGGCACGGCGCCTAAAAAGACGGAGGGAGGCGGCGTGAATATGAATTAAGGACGAGAGGCTGCACGGAAACCGGACACATTTAAAAAGAGGGATTACATCATATATTTATACGGGCCGACGGTACATTCTGGGGGTCCTTGGCATCGGGAGCGTTTGGGCTTGAAAAGTATGAAAAATTATTTTCTTTTGAGTTTGTGGACGAAATGGAAAGCCAGAATAATTTCATAATGATTTTGACCCTGGTGCCGGGAGTAGAGCCGCAGAGAGAACGGGCAGCCTGCGCCTCAGTTAAAAAATAAATAAATAATAAATATAGAAGCACATTAAGTGGCACCGTGGTGAATCAGACTGTGTCTGAATGCGTAACCGAAAGCTCGGGAAAAGCAAAATAAATAATAATAATAATAATAATAATAATAATAATAATAATAAAAAGAGGTATGGTGCGTTCAAGTCAAGGGGAGGAATAAAGAAATGGAAAAAAAGACAAACTGATAATAAATGAATTCGATTGAACAAAAACCGTCGCAACACAACCTGAAACGAAACCTCCTCGTCGACGCGTTTAATCGATCACGTTAAAAAGCAGAAACTGCGAATGCACATAGACGTGTCATCCAGAAAAAAGAAAAATAAAAGGACCCGAGCCTTTCCATGCACATACATAATACACCCCCCCAAAAAGTCAGCAATTGAAAAAATCGGGAGGACGTCGCATAATAGGAAAGAAAAAAAAAAACTATCAACGAGAACTCAGAGCCCTGGAACATTATAATGGACGTCTGTACTTAAATGTAATTGGACATTGGGTGTGTGAACCGACGGAGGGGAGAAGGGGGGAAATCACGACGATAAGCAATTACGGGCGGTTCTGGAGGGGGAGCGGAGCCTTCTCTGGGATTCGTGAGCCGGGTGAAACCCAACGAGGCCGCACCGAAACTCATTTGTCTCCGGCGAGTAAACACGTTTTCCCCGGCGGCCGGCGCCCCCTCGGCGCTGTCCGTGTTCATTAGCTGACGTGACTTCGGGTCTTGTTTGCGTTCGGGGCCGGGGGCGGGTGGTGAAGGTCAGTCAAAGCAGAGCCCCCCCCCGTTCCGCCCCGGCAACAGGGGGGCGGGCCGTCTCTTCCAAGGTCAAAGGTTAAAGGATGGGGAGGTTGAAGTTTCAAGGTGAAAGGCCAAAGGGCGTTGGAGGGGTTGCGGTGCAGGGAGACGGGCGGTCCTCCATCTGCGGCTAGAAAAAAAAAAAAAAAAAAAGGAAACAATAATAGAAGGGCGGGTGATTGTTGCTGGGGATCAGGGGAAGGTTCAAAAATCCAGGCCTCCGTCCCCAAATCCCCTCGTTTCCACTTCGCACAAAGTGAGAGATCAACCAGATCCGTGCTCTCCACGATTCCGTGCCCTCCCCTCCCCCGAGGAGCGTTGATTTGGACTGGCTGGGAAATAAATCGGAGGCGGCCTCTTGGAAACGCTGCTCGGTGGGTGTCCGATCTGGGGATTCCCACGACTGGAAGATTCATTCTTAAAAAAAGGAAGCACGCTGGATCCAAAAGCGCTGCTGCCGGGCGCCGCCTGCCACCCCGGAGGGCGTGGCTCCTAGCGACGCCTCCACCCCGACCCCCCAACCGGTCCCATCAGAGGCCGCTCGGGCCGCTGTCGCTTCCCGGTCGGGCGCACTTTGAGAACTTTGATGGTCATTATTGAATTACTTGATGAATTACTTGTTTTTTAGCCCCCCTGCTGTGAAAATTGAAAGACACTGATTGGGGACGGAAGCATCAGGGACATCCCGGCCGTGTGATCACCCCCTGACCCGCTGGCCCCGTGATGATGTCTCCCCACGGAGCGCCGACCGGCCGCGGGCCCCGCGGGGGCATGGACGGAGGAGGACGGGGGCGGGCGGGGCCAGTTCGGCTTTGAAAATGGTCCAGGAAAAGGTCCAAACGTGACAAAAATAAATAAATGAATTTAAAAAAAGGTTTTGTCTGGCTTCTAACACAAGTATCTTGATAAATGCTTCCACCTTGAGGAGAGTCATAGTAAGAACAACATTAGAGTTCATAAAGTATGTTTTTATTATATGGCTTTACATCATATTCTACCAGTATATATGCCACCCCATATTTCAAGACGCCACCAGCCAAGAGTACGATCATTGCATATTATTGCTACGCAATGTAACTTCAATCTTAAAATACTACATTTAAGTACAAATATAACATCATTTCACCTTGTACCGGCCACTTGCACATATTGCGCTCTCAAACCCTGATTTCAGTTTATAGTGTAAAGAACATCTATTCATCTTATCTTTTTGATGAGATGAATAACGCCCCCGGGGGGGATTAATAACGTGTTATTTTTAATTAATTCAAGTATTCTCAGTCTCTCGGGGTTAAAATCCACACAACGGTCTCGACGTCTTCGAGAAGAATTGCCAAAGTGAAGGCGTGGTCTCCAGCCCGCACCCAGGCCAGCCGGACTTTCAGAGGCGCCGTCTACCTTCCCCCAGCGAGGCGGAGGGGAAAGCAGCGGCTGAAAGAACCCAACGGCGGCCCAGACCCGTCAGTCCTCGCCCAGGGCGGGGCCCTGATGAGAGCCAACTCTGGGTCTTGAAAGAGGGAGGAGAACGACTCTTCAGGTGGCACCTCCGTTATTCCCTTTAGAGCCCGATCGAGCCGCTCCTCGAGGCTGCGTCAACGGGAGGGAGGGGGGGCCGCCTTGAATGTACCTTGAGCTGTTTTTGTGGGAGGTCGGTGAAAACCAACTCTTTGGGGGGACGGCGGCGGGCCCGTCGGCGCTGAATGAGGAACCGTGCTGCCGCTGTTTTGGTGAAATAATACGAGCCCAAATTGAATAGCAACACGTTCAACGTGGGGGGTCAGAGGAGCAGCGACCGGGACAAGGCCGGATGAGATTTGTCGTTGGCCTATGAGGCCAGCGCAGCTGTGATGAGCCCGGAAATTAAATATTTCATTCAGTCGAGGCATTTTGCAGCATTTATTCATTTGTGGGTTTATCCATTAGAGCCACTTTTCTTGTTAACTTGCTGCCCTCACTTTCTAAACACCTTCCTCTATGATGATTGGCCAGAAGCTACATAATGTAATGTTTAAATATATGAGAACTAACATGTTTTTAACATGTAGTTGGTGTTAGTGTGGATGTGTTAATTAGATGGACAAGGACTTAAGGACTTATATCTATTGTAAGCACATTAATTAAATTGGAAATTCTCAATTATTCTCATGAACCTCATTCAGATATACAGTGGAGGAAATAATTATTTGATCCCTCACTGATTTTGTAAGTTTGCCCACTGACAAAGAAATGAACGGTCTTTAATTTTAGTGGTAATTTTTGGTAGGTTTATTTATTATTTAACAATGAGAGACAGAATATCAAAAAGAAAATCCAGAAAATCACATAAAAAAAAATATATAAATTATTTTGCATTTCATTGAGTGAAATAAGTATTTGATCCCCTACGAACCATAAAGAATTCTGGCTCCTACAGATTAGTCCTCTCGCTTTACGAAAGTACTCCTAATCTCAACTTGTTACCGGTATAAAAGACACCTGTCTCAACTCGTTACCTGTGTAAAAGACACCTGTCCACAGAAGCAATCAGACTCCAACCTCTCCATCATGAGCAAGACCAAAGAGCTGTCTAAGGACATCAGGGACAAGATTGTAGACCTGCACAAGGCCGGAATGGGCTACAAGACCTTTGGCAAGAAGCTGGGTGAGAAGGAGACAAGTGTTGGCGTGATTATTCGAAAATGGAAGAAACACAAAATGACTGTCAATCTCCCTGGGTCTGGGGCTCCACGCAAGATCTCACCTCGTGGGGTATCACTGATAATGAGAAAGGTGAGGGATCAGCCCAGAACTACACAGGGGGAGCTTGTTAATGATCTCAAGGCAACTGGGACCACAGTCACCAAGAAAACCATTGGTAACACACTCTGTCGTAATGGATTCGTTACGACTGGAGCTAGGAGGGACCCAAACGCACGACAGAGAGAGACAGGAGGCAGACAAAGGATGTTTATTAGACCACACGGTGGAGATGGCCGGGGGGACCCGGTCAGGTAGGGATGGAGCAGGGAAGGGCAGGAATGATGATGGCCGGGAAGGAGGGGTCCAGGATCCGGGTGGAGAGACGGGGAACCAGGCTGGATGAGAGGGACGGACAGACTTGGTCGACAGGCAGGTTAGGGGAAGACGAAACAAGGAGACATAAACTAGGAACTTGGAACAAGCGCTAGGACTAGGAACTAGACCAGTAGCAGTACAAGTTGGGTAAGCTAGTTGACGGTCTGGCAATGAGTGACTGGGGAGCTGGAGAATAAATACTGTGTGGGTGATGAAGGTAATTGATCCCAGGTATGTGAAATTGGCCTAAGGGAGGAGCCGCGGATGGGTCAAGAGCGGCCTCTAGTGGTGCTCGGAGGCCGTGGGCCTAACAGGATTAAAATCCTGCAGTGCCCGTAAGGTCCCCCTGCTCAAGAAGGGACATGTACAGGCCCGTCTGAAGTTTGCCAATGAACACCTGAATGATTCAGAGAATGTTTGGGAGAAGGTGATGTGATCAGATGGGACCAAAATCAAGCTCTTTGGTATCGATGCCACTCGCCGTGTTTGGAGGAAGAGGAATTCTGACTATGACCCCAAGAACACCATCCCCACCGCCAAGCATGGAGGTGGAAGCATTATGCTTTGGGGGTGTTTCTCTGCTAAGGGGACAGGTCGACTTCACCGCATCGAGGGAAAGATGGATGGGGCGATGCACCGTGAAATCCTGGTGAAATCCTACAACCTCCTTCTCTCAGCCAGGACACTAAAAATGGGTCGTGGATGGATCTTCCAGCACGACAATGACCCAAAACATACAGCCAAGGCAACAAAGGAGTGGCTCAAGAAGAAGCACATTAAGGTCATGGAGTGGCCTGGCCAGTCTACAGACCTTAATCCTATAGAAAATCTGTGGCGGGAGCTGAAGCTTGGAGTTGCCAAGCGACAGCCTCGAAACCTTAAAGATTTGGAGAGGATCTGCAAAGAGGAGTGGTCCAAAATTCCTCCTGAGATGTGTGCAAACCTGGTCATCAACTACAAGAAATGTCTGACCTCTGTATTTGTCAACAAGGGTTTCTCCACCAAGTACTAAGTCATGTTTTGATAGGGGATCAAATACTTATTTCACTCAATGAAATGCAAAATCATTTATATCTTTTATTTAATGTGGTTTTCTGGATTTTCTCTCTCACTGTTATAATAAACGTACCAAAAATTACCACTAAAATTAAAGACCCTTCATTTCTTTATCAGTGGGCAACTTAAAAAATCAGTCAGGGATCAAATAATTATTTCCTCCACTGTAATATGCAGAATAGTTGGGAACATATTTGCTTATGACATGTGTTGAGGTATAACAAAATGTGATTTTCACTTTTCTATAAAGGGATTTATATTCATTCCATGTTGTCCAAGAGTCCCCAAACCAGTCATTACGAAAAAAAAATATATATATATATATATATATATATATATATATATATATATATATATATATATATATATATATATATATATATATTAAAAAAAAATATTTAGGGCAAACAACAAAAGTTGCCAAGTTAAATTTATTAGAATATAAAGATACTAAACAGTTATAAAGAACCATCTATGTACAGACAGGCACAGTTGGTCACTCATACTATACAGAGAAATGGAATGGACATTTTACCACATAACTACCGTTAAGTTTATTAATGTTAAATGCTCGATCCGGCACGCAGCAGTGGAAAGCTGCACCTAAGTAGAGGTCGAGATATCTGACTAAAAAAAAAAAACTACTCTGGTGCAAGTCAAAGTCATTCACTAGAAACACTACTTCAGTTAGTCTTAAAGTAGCTGATATTAAAAAGGTTTTACGTATCAAACGTCTTTTTATGGTATTAAATATACTTAAATTTAAAGATAATGCTGTGGAGAAAGAAAACCCTGAGCTTTCGTTTTTGCTCAGCTTTTATTCTGGTTGCCCAATATTTCCGAATTTTTCAGTATCAGAGGCACTTCATTCAGTAAGACGCATCTTTAACTCTGACATAAGAAAACATTTGTGGGGAGTGTCTCCGTTAGTCATAGTAGGTGCAGGTTCAGGTGCAGGTACAGGTGAGGCAACAACAGCGCCTGAGGAGGCCGTCGCTGTGGCCACTGCTCTAGTTGGGACCCTCTGGGACACGCCTGCACTAGTTCAGCAATGTCGCAAAGGAATAAACCTTACACGGGCAGGGTTGCCAGGTCTTCAATGCAAACCCTGTCATCCCCCACTACACACAGACCAAAAAAAAAAAAAAAATAGAAAAAAGCAAAACAAAAAAGAAAAAACGACCGCTTCAAAAAGTAAGTAGCCCAATTCTGCAGGAAAACCGCAGACCTGGCAACTCTGAACAGGCGCTTGGGAGTGTTTGTTTACACTGAGCTTACTGCTGATTCGACCCTTGAATCACTTACATGACAACTGACTTTCACTTTCATCATTGTTGCCCGGTTTCCCCCGGATTTTATTTCAGAGCGAGTAAAGAAGATGCGAGAGGAAATATATCTAAATGTAGCCAAGTAAAAGTCGACAGAAACATAATGACTCAAGTAAAAGTACAGATATCCCCAAAAAATACTTAAGTACAGCGACAAAGTATTTTGACTGTTAGTTTACACCACTGCCAGCACGGGTCCCAAACTGGAGCTAAAGCACAGGGCGCGCAGAGAAGTACTAAAAACCACTGAATACCACGTGAATCCCACCGGCTGATAGACAGTGTGGCTAGTTGTGTGTTTTTTTTGTTGTTTTTATTGGTGTTCTTTCAGGAACTCCTTCATATAAGCGGCCAGGACCTGCGCGTCTTCCAGTGTTACGGCGTTGTACAGAGAAGCCCGGATCCCTCCGACCGACCTGTAGGGGGGCAACAAACGGCTTCAAGAGGCTGCGGTCCACAGTACACGACAAGAGTCTGCAGAGTTTTCATGAAGAATAAGTAGAACAAATATAAGTCAGGGAGAAATTTGAACATCCTAGGAGGTCTAGACAACCCTTCGAAAAAGCTTAATCGACCCACGCAGGTCGGCCTACGGTGCTGCCATGCAGGGGTCTTAGTCGGGTTCTCAGCTCTGACCTGTGTCCCTTTAGGGAGATCATCCCGCGTTTGGAAGCCCCTTCCAGAAACTTCTTTTCCAGGGCCTCGTTTTCCTCTCTCTTCCCCACGCGGAACGGCACATTCATGCGGCTCCTGCACGGCACGTCCACAGGACACCTGAGCACGGGGCATAAACGGACGTCTTATCACCCGCCAATACAGTCATTCACGGGGCTGTCCGAGGAGACCAATAAACCGTTTAACGCCGTTCGCCGTTGCTGTCGGCATGAAACTGCGGCAGCTCCGGTATATATATATATATATATATTTATTTATTTATTTTTAATTTGGCTCACATGTAGAATCCGTCGGACGCATTGATGAGGTCGTAGATCATGGAGGACTTCTGTTTATTCAGAGAATCCATAGCAGCCGTGCCACCGCTGTTTTTAATCCACTCCAGGACCAGGTTCATGATGTAGATACTGATCAGATAAGACAATAAGAGAGAGAGAGAGAGAGAGAGAGAGAGAGAGAGAGAGAGAGAGAGAGAGAGAGAGAGATGTATTTGTCTATAGTATGGTAAGACAGCAGTGACAAAAATAATAATAATAAGGATGATAGTTCTTATAATAACAGAAGTAGTGGTAATAATGGCGGTAATTCAAAATAAAAACAATTTAACTGAAGGTTAAAGAGACAAATAAATCTGATTTGAACTTAGGGTTTACACGGTTACTGTTGATTGTCACCACCACCCGATCCTCGAAATCTGTCCTCTGGGAACGGCACATTTTTAAATAACTCAACCATCAGGTGGCAATAAGAATGTGACTTTTGAATCACAGAAAATATTACCCTTAGTCAACAATCTACTGAAGTGGCGTCAGTCACCGATTTCAAATCTGTAAATCCTACAACCGTGCGAGGGAGGATGTATTATCGATAACCAACGTTCGAGGGCGGATGGTTGCCTCTCAAAGAGCCGAACCTGAAGCACGGCGGCGTGTTGTACAGCGATTTGTTGTCGGCCTGGACCTTGTAGTCCAGGACGATGGGGCAGTCGCTCAGAGCTCCGCCCACCAGGTCCTCCCTCACGATGACCACGGTCACGCCGGCGCAGCCCACGTTCTTCTGAGCTCCGGCGAAGATCAGTCCAAACTTCACAGCGCGGGGGGCGGGGGAGGGCGCACAAAAAAACGAAAATGTTACGGAGCCACGTTCATCTCAAACTCTTCGCTTCCCGCCCCCACGAGGAGGGTCGGTCGATTCCCTTTAAGTGTAAAAACAAAATAGATGGCTGGTCAGTGAGACTCACCTTGGAGACGTCCACGGATCTGGAGAGGAAGTTGGAGGACATGTCGCTGACCAGGACCACGCCGGCGGTGTCGGGAACAAAGTTCCACTCCACCCCGTGGACCGTCTCATTGCAGCAGTAGTACACGTAGGAGGCCGAGGGGTTGAGGGTCCAACTGCTGGGGTCCGGAATCTCTGCATTCAGAAAGCGGACACGAGAGTTTGGAGAAGAAGAACAACAAAAAAAGAATAATAGATAAAAAATATGAATTAATGATGAATCACTAATCAATGTTAATATTTGTGTTATTCAGAAACTCCTACACTAAAATGTTTGAACACCACCACAGTGATTATAATTCAAGAGTATAATTCATCATATTCCAAAAACAACCTATTTTCACAATTTAAAATTACATGTCACTATTTTGCTTTTGGATTTAACATTTTCTGGAGGGGTTTTGTCAAAATATTATTCTAGCAATGATCACAAACAACAAGCTCACATACATATTCAACACATCTACAGAGTGGATCTCATCGACCAGATAAGTTAGAATAAATCTTCTAGAAATGGGAAATTGCATTGAATGTTTGTCTTTTTTGGAGCTTTACCACAGGAATAACACACCAAAGATAATTAGGGATATAGTTTCATTTGGTCTGGTATACGACCCATTTATTTTCTATGGGGCATTATGAATGAATCGCCTTGATTTTGTATCCATTTAATTCTGCCCTAAAATAGCTCTTCATATCTCCACACTGGTTCTCCAGGGTTAGGATATCACCTTGACAAGGTTAAACGCTATTCGGGGAAAAGGCAAAATAATTGTCGAAAAACAGAAAAACAAGGTTTCCTCGATTCGATATTCAATTTTTTTACTTTATGCCTTTAATGTCCTTTCATAACGTGTTTCTTTGCACTTTGTCTTAATGCTTTTGATGTTTTATGTAAAGCACTTTCAACTGCCTTGTTGTTGAAATGTACTGTATAAATAAACCTGCTTTGCCTTCACGACGGTAGCATCAAACGCAGTGAACTGCTCCTTGAAATCTGCACATTCATGTGGAAACATTGTGCAAATACCTTTAGTCTGGGACCGGTGCCAAGTGAACCGTAGTGCAGTGAAAGCACTATTCCAACCCTGATTTGACCTAACTGCAGAAAGTGAAGCCATACAAATACACGCTGTGTATTTTTGGTTTGTGGGTGGGTATTTGTTGACATAACCGCCGGCACCACTTCCGGCCCCCATTCAGTCCCACACGCCGCTGGCTCGCCGTGCGAACTAAAGAGGAAGCAGACGAAACGTTCTAGCTTCTAGGATAAAAATAACAACAAGTGTATGGGCTCTCATAGCCATCGCTTCGTAACACGCCGCCTCCTCTTCACGTGCACTTCACTGCACATATCTGTGCATACAAATGGCCTATCCCATACAGATAACGTTATTCCCTTCTATGCTGTACCCCCACTTTGTATTATCTTTTTGAGTCTTATTTTATTTTTATTTTACATTATTCTATTCACTTACTGCATTACGTTTTAAGAATCAGTTAGTTTCAGTTAGTTGCTAGGTAGGAGTTAGGTTAGCTATTATGTTCGGTTTAGAACTTATTGTGCATAATCTCCGGGTGCGTTGCAAAGACATTTCACTGCATATATGTATGAACGTATGTATATGCATGTGACAAATAAACCTCTTGAATATTGATGCGCTGGCAAGGCTCCTACATGACCCACAATGCAACCCAACAAACGCCATTGATGTTCCATTGGCGATACTGTTGTTTACACCCGGGAAGGTTGTTGAACTGCATCCAGCCGTTTATCTACTCGTTCATTTAGTCGGTAGATATTTTCCCTAAGAAATAGATCCTCTGGATTTGATAGAAAAAAAAAAGATGTTTTTGAGACACGGGCAGCTGGCACTTTGTTTTAAAACAAGTTCGCTTCATTAGGTTAACAGCATGTCCTCCATTAGGGCTGCCGGGGCTGGAGTCACTAGTGACCTACATCCTGCGCAGGCATGCGCGGTTGCAGCCTGTCGCATTTACAAAAAGCACGGGCTTGAAGTTTCAACCTATACGTATGTATGTGTATGTGAAATACATACGTGCGAGTCTGAACGCAGGCGAGGGCACGCGCACTTACTGGTGTAGCTGTCAAGCTTGGGGTGGACGACGTTAATGTTGCCGTATTTCTCGGCCTCCTTGGCAGCTTTGGAGGACCAGGTGCCAGTCACGATGTATTCGGCACACTTGTCCCCCTTGAGGCCGATCAGGTTCAGCGGAACGGCGCTGAACTGGCCGGAGCCGCCGCCCTGAAAGAACATCACCTTGTAGTTGTCGGGGATGTTTCTGTGTACGACACGCAATAACGGTTAGACGAGGGGAAGAGCCGGCGGTGCTGGAGAATTATGCACAAAAAAAATAAACACCTTGGAAAAACAAAAAAAATATTAAAAGATATTAAGACTGTATCAATGCCCAGAGGGAAATTTCCAGAGCGTGCAGTCAGGGAAAAGACAATAAATAACACATGTACACTATGTACACAGTCAACATTAAACAGTTTTACGACACTACTCAGTTCTGATTTGCCATAAAACCTACGATTGAAAATAAAACAAGGTAAATGTTATGTTTATTGTGGTAGAAAACCCGATTATTTGACTGAAGCGGGTTTTAATTCGTTCAAAATGATAAGCTTGGTTCCTCAAGACCTATTACCAAACAAATTGAACGGTGCTGGAGAATGGGAAATCACATAATAATAAAAATGAAAGGTTCTCACAGGAGCTCCCGCAGAAGGTTCTCCGTTGTATTCATAATTTTGTCGAAGTCTGACGATCTGTGGCTCATTTCTGGGTGGGACAGGATACATTTAGGTTGGGATTCGATCAAAGATCATTCATTTGAAATTCAGGAGATTCACCGTCGACAACATTCAAAATTATTTTGTCCGTCATAACTTCTTCTGGGGAATACTTAACGTGCAACTGCTTACTTAATCACATGTACAGCTACTCACCAAGCACACTAATCCCAGTGCCGTTGTAGTTGATGAGCTCCTTCTGGGCTTGAAGAAGAACCTGCAGTAAATAGTGAAGTCACTACATTTACTCCGTGACTCACAATATCGAGCATTGACAATCTGACAGCAACAGAACTCAACTATGGTCAACTTAAAATGAAGAATTTTATGAACTGTGTGATTTTGTTCTGTAAGTATTCATCTTGTTCCCTCAAGATCCCGCCTTTCTGTCACCATGGGATTTTGCTTAAATGGGCGTGATCATGTCCTGTACATACTAGTCCTGCTCTTGTACAGTCTTGTTTAGTTACTTTGCTGATAGTGTTCCATGTAAGAAAAACAGAAGAGGAACAGTCAAGTATAGCACTGTCTTTAATGAGCCAGGGTTTTCTAAGCTTTTGTCTGATCAAAAAAAAAAAAAAAAAGTGGGAAAATAAAGAAATTCTAATAATTTTAACAAAGGTCAGTCTCATATGCAACACAACATGTTTTGAACAGGCTGTTTATTTCAGCAGCAGGACACTCTCTGGAGACACCACCCATCAAATTTAGGATTTGCATAAAGCAGCAGCAAACGGTCGCAAATTCTCATCAGTGTGGACTTCAAACATCATGAAATTGCTTAATTTGTTGACTCGGCTTGTTTAGTCTGAAACAAAGCCAAACCTTCTTAGAATACGAAGCGCAGACAGGCATATTTATTTTGCTGAAGCTCATATGAAACACTAACTGGTGCATCAATACAGTAAGTCACTTAGAAAACCTTTGTTTTATTAATTTTCTGGTCAAATGATCCTTTTAAGTCTTCGATTATAGCCCTGTGCACAATTGCACACGCGTTTTATCTGCATGAATTAGGTATTTAAAAACAAATCCTGGCAGAAATTATATTTCCGCAAACAAAAACCAAGACCATATGCCTTGACATCAGCCTAAACGCTGCTCAATGACCCTGGATGTTAATATTCTAGTCTGGAAATGGATTTGACACAATGAATAAATGTGTGACAGCTCCTTATGGATTAGAATCTTATTTTATTTATTTATTGTATTTTAAATATTTTTTAATCTTATACTGTTTTTTTTGTATTTGTACTATGGCCAGCAGTCTCTGGAGTTGGCCAAAAAAGCATTTCACTACATGTACGTTCAAGATCAAGAGATTATTTGTCACATACATATACATACGGTCATACATACATGCAGTGAAATGTCATGGCACCGGGTGATTATGCACAATAAGCTCTATAAGCTCCAAAAACACACAAAAAAATACTAAAATGTGCGCAGTCGGTCGCAAGGGGCATTATGTATGTATGCGTGTGTATGCATGCATGTATGTATGGATATGTGTGTATGCATGCATGTATGGATGTGTGTATGCATGCATGCATGCATATGTGTGTGTGTATGTATGCATGCATGCATGTATGTATGTATGTATGTATGGATGTGTGTATGCATGCATGCATGGTCCAATATGTATGTGACGAATAAATCTTTAGAATCTTTGAATCTATGGCGTCTCTTGACTGGAACAGCAGCTTCTTTGCCATCTAGAGGCTGCAGCACAATGAGGGCCCCCCCATTTTTTTTTTTCCACGTGAACGAATGAGGCTGATGCAACACCGCGCTCTGTTTGAGGCATTCGGCCGCAGATGCCGGGTTTGGCTCCGGTCCCTGTCATCAAAGCCTGGAGGAGCGGCGAGTCGGCGAACCGGGGGCCGCATTCTGCACGGGAGAGTGCCCGGAGAGAAGCCGCTGCGGCCACGACGCGGTGCGTGCGGAGCCGGCGTCCATCACGTCCCGGTCCGGTCCATCACGCGCGCGTTCCCTCGTTCCTAATTGATTGTAATGAGCGCGGGACTAGTTGACGCGGCGCAGCGACAGACCAGAGCAGCGAGCGCGTCTCCCGGCGGCACGCACAGTTCATATCGGTCCGCCGTTCTGATGGTTGATAAACTTCACCGAAAACGGAGATAATTAAGTGAAAACACTCGTCTCCTCCCCCGGAAAAGTCAAAACACGTACAAATATAAATACGAGGATACAAACGCTCGGAGCAGGACAACACGTTCCCTTCAAGTCGAAGCATTTTCGCAGCCGCAGACGAAGTTGCTTAAACGGGGAAAGAAAAAGCCTTACGGATTCAGGGAGCTTGGCGGGTCCGGCGCCGAAGTTGATGGTTCGTTTCTCCTCCATCTTTTTTTTTTTTTTTGGAGGGGGGGGGAAATGCTGCGTCCGTCTCCCTGCTCCCGATGGACGGTGTCAGCGGGACTGGATCCCTCCGCCCCCCGGGTGGTGCGGGTGGAGCGGCTTCTCACGGCAGGGACGCTCGGTTTGAGAGCCGCAGTCCGATTGGTTGATGTCGCGTGTGCGTGCAATGTGACACGGTAGCCCCCCTCTGATTGGCGGGAGGGGGGGGGGGGGCTGAGGCTGCGCGATTGTGATTGGCTGCGCCGCGAAGTCAGCGACGCCACTAAAATGCGGTTTTGTTTTTTTGTTTGTTTGTTTTTTTGTTTGTTTGTTTTTTGTTGTTTTTTTTTGGGGGGGGGGGGGGTGTTTTTGTAAGTGTGTTATATTTCCCCAAAAATCTTTAAAAAAAGAAAAAAGCATGAAAACAGAAAGGACCACAGTTTGAGAAGCTCGGTTCCACCAGGGAAACACATCTGGATGAGACGATAATACATTTAATTCACATTTATTTGACCTATTGAACGCTCCAAACCATTACAAAAATAAAATGAAATTCCTACATTTAACATGGGATAGGAAACCCTTTCGGCAGTGCTTTCACAATGTGAAACTACTTTGTACAACATTTCGCCAGGAGACGATGCATATCTTTGTTATCCGCATGTCTTGATGATCTCATAATTAAGATTAGACCTTGTTGTCGTGCATGTACATGTACCCATTTATACATGCATAATACTGTGTTCATCTCAAATTCCCACCGATATGTCCGCTCACTCGGGCATTGGCGGCCTTTGTGGCGGCTTTTGGAAATCCGGGACCGCTCTAATTTCGCTCACATGACCCCTCCCACGTGGAGCGTGGCATTCGCACCGGGGACTCGTGACTTTGATCAGCCTCCCACTTGTTTTGGATAAATGCATCTGTCTTCACAGCTGCACGCCAATGAAAAGGTTGCATGGCTGCGCTGTCCACTCCAGCGCACGCGCGCGCGCGCGAGTGTGTGTGTGTGTTTGTGTGTGTGTGTGTGTGTAAACCTGCCATTTCCCAGTAGTCGCCCCATACTCCAGTATTTTGAGCCCCACATCCATGTTTCTAGGACATTCAAACAATCTAAATTTGGACATTTACTCGATCCATTAAACCGGCTTTATCCCATGTACAGTACATGTACACTGTATATTCATGTGTGTGTGAGTGGCCGGCCTCATGTGCACGCGCCCGCACACCCCTCTCATCTCCAGAGCAGGGTATAAACAAACCCGTGGCCTTTAGGGCCCGGATGAAAGAAAGTGCATGGCGGCCCCCCGTTCGGGGGCCCGGCCGCCTCCCTGCTCTTCCTCCTCGTCCCCTTCGCCGCGGCTCCCCGCCCGGACCAGGACCCGCACCCGCGCTCGGCTCCTCGGGAGGAAGGCGGCGGGGAAGGCGTGCCTGAAGGCCTTCCTGAAGTTGTTGCCCATGAAAGCGTAAACCAGCGGGTTGACGGAGGAGTTGGAGTACGACATGCAGTGACCCCAAATCTTCAGCTGCGAAAAAAAAAAGAAAATAAATAAAGCTGAATAAGGGGAAAAATAAATAAAGCCATGTGGGTCTTTGCAGGCGTGGTTGCTCCAGCTCGCTGGCTCTGGATGAAAATGTTAATGTATAAATGTTATACCAAGGTTAAAAATGAAAACATCGCTCACTTATTTTTGAAATATTTTTACATTTTTACATTTATATTTATAGCCCAATATATAGGCCGATATATTTAATTAACTCGGTACATAACCACAGTGTAAAGATCTACTGTTGTTATGTTCCCTGTGCACCACCGGTGAAAAATGTAAGAACACCTCCATTCTTGCAGTTTGCGTATGTGTATGTATGTGACAAATACTCTCTTGAAGAGTATTTGTCTTCTTGTCAATTATCTGACCTGACTCAGGTCAGATAATTCGTTTATTTAAACAGTACAATAATCAAGTACACTGTGTTATAAGAATTTTATATTTATATATATATTGCTGTGCCTTTCACGTGAACTCTTGTACCACGTATGTGTACTTGGTTTGTCCTCCCCAAGTCCAAGTAGAGTTCCTGTCGTAAAAAGGACGTAAACTAGTCGCTTTCTGAGTCGTAAAGAGGAGGAAGGGAACCTCAACAGATAGTCTGATAGTCTGGGGATGGTAGCTCAGGAGGTAGAGCTGGTGGTCTAGTGATCCAAAGGTTGCTGGTTCGATCCCAGGCTCCTCCTGCTAGCATGCTGTAGTGTCCTTGAGCAAGACACTTAACCCCTAATTGCTCCTGATGGCTGCGTCCGTCGGTCTTTGAACAATTGTAAGTCGCTTTGGATAAAAGCGTCTGATAAATGACTAAATGTTATTGGATTGTGTTTCAATTTACTCTGCAATTAAAGCATAGAACAAAATAAGAAAGAAATCGTGGAATAGTTTTGTTTAACAAAATTTTATGCCAACATAAGTTCCCACAAATGTGTTGCACTTCTAAGGTGCTTCTGACACAGCTGGAGGTATTTTTTGGGTCATTATCTCGCTGTAGGATGAACCCCTGACCAACTGGGGCGTAGACCCGGGGTGTTGCACAGAGCTGCAAAATGCCGCGGTAGCCCTTTGGGGAGCAGGGTGCCGGTCGCTCTGTGCAAGTGGGGAGTGTCGCACACACCGAGGAACCGTCCTTTCGCCCACTCGACGGCGTACAAAAACCCTGCATGATGAGCCCAACGTTTCAAATTTTGACTCATCCGTCCATGGGACCTTCTTCCAGCCTTCAGCGGTGCACTGGCGGTGCTTGGCGGCACAGACACGCCTCTTTTTCGGCATCTCAGGCGATGTCTTCATGCCACCTGACCTGCTCGACCTGTAGCTCCGAGTTTTCTCAAAGTTTAAACGGAGACCTGCTGACTTGGAGCGGTGTCAAGCTGTGCCTGAAGCCGTTGCGGCTCCTGTGAGCCGCCTATCCCCCAAGCTGCTGACTAGAAACTTCCTGCTGTTGATCCTGGTGTGGCTTTGGTTCTGCCAGAGCATTTCCTGTCAGAGTGTCCTCCAGTTTGCAAGCAACTTTTGACGGAGGAAACCGTACTCGCTGACACCAGTTTCTCTAAAGGAAAGACCTTTAGTGGGTATGACGATCTGTCTGTCTTCCTTTGTTAATTGCCTTTTTCTCATCATTATGATCGCAATATATCACTTCCTGCAGTACAATATTGTCCAAATAATGCTTCAGAGGGTGAGATGACAAAGAGTTGGACAGGGTTTGTAAGTCATCAACAAAAAGTGGGACACCTCTAGGAAGTGTTTGCATCAATTTTCATTTATTCACTTACTTCCATTGCTGCAGAACAGCTGTGGGTTGAAATTGACATTATTCTTCAGTTTTTGGTAACCTAACCTTTTTTTAATTTATTTTTTGACCTCTGGCAGTTTACCGCTTACTTTTGTACCGTTTCAGGTTATTCAGTGGACTTACAATGCTTACATTTCGATAACAACTGGATGGGGGCGATGGGGAAACTTTTGACCGGTAGTGTATATTTCAGCTGAAAATGAAGGTATAGACTTTAAACTTCGGAATCGGTGGATTGAAAACCTAGATAAGGATCAACTTCTAGCAATGGAATGGACATTTTATTATTTAGTAAAAGAAGTTCCATATTTCAGACAGCTGTTTCAAGTTTGAACATAAGCTATAGCCTGATTCATGAGGATGTAATAATATTGAAAGAAAAGTTCTTAAGGCGTGGCTGCAGATTTAGACACCCAGACAAATACTCAATAATTGTCAGCAATGTAGACCTATAATTTATCCATCGTTATGTGTGTTTATATCATTGTATCCCTATTTTAATTTACTATGTGCATAGAGCACTTTGTATATATTCGGTATGTTTATGATTTTGTTTTTTTAGGCTGTTATAATAATATTATTAATAATAATAATTATTATAATTATAATTATAATTATAATTATAATTATAATTATAATTATAATAAATATAGCTGCAGGCAGCAATGCACAGGGTTCATTTTAGTCGTGTTAGCGACAAATTACATTTTGAAGATTTTCCGTAGTGATGCATGAAACCACAAAGACTCAGCCTGATTCTCATATTTGTCGTATTGGACAATATTGTAATAATTCAGCCATAGCCGTCTTTATCCTGTGTAGTGTGACATAATCACCGCGTTTCAATTACGCACATTTGAGTATTTTTCGAGCTTATAGAGCTTGTGCGTAATCACTGGGTGTCATGACATTTCACTGCATACATGTACGTATGTGTATGTATGTGACAAATACTCTCTTGAAGAGTATTTGTCTTCTTGTCAATTATCTGACCTGACTCAGGTCAGATAATTGGTTTATTTAAACAGTACAATAATCAAGTACACTGTGTTATAAGAATTTTATATTTATATATATATAACTGTGCCTTTCACGTGAACTCTTGTACCACGTATGTGTACTTGGTTTGTCCTCCCCAAGTCCAAGTAGAGTTCCTGTCGTAAAAAGGACGTAAACTAGTCGCTTTCTGAGTCGTAAAGAGGAGGAAGGGAACCTCAACAGATAGTCTGTCTCAACTAAACTGCCCCATCAATGATCTACGCAGGGGCGTTGCCACATCTACCTAACCTTCATCCCAGCAGCTCCTCAGTTTCGCCACTCCAAGAAGACTTGACTATAAAAAGCTGAGCACTCCAGTGAGAACTGAACACTTCCTCTGTGACATTCTGTTGTGTTGTTACACTGAAACTGCTCCTCTTGTTCAAGATTAAATACTTTATTAACCTAAAGTATTTGTCTCCAATTTCCTCTGTAACAGTTAGTCCGTCCACAAGCAAAGTTTATAGTTGTTTAACTTTTACACACTGTCTAATTATTTTTAATTAGTACTTTACTGTATTTCTTCTAACAATGTACAGTTGAAAATAATAGTGAAATAGATGACTTGTCTATATTTCAATATAGACAAAGTTTCTTGGACATTAACATTCATTTGGTATTTGACTTATTATGGAGGGGCTCTTCACTATTTAACTTTTCATTTCATTACGTTTAGCTGTTGGGGTGGACTTGACTCGATGTGGAAGTTTTTCGGTGGATTCATCAATGTGTTAACGATCGCATGAAACCGGTAAATGGTTGACGTTTTTACATGATTATTTACAATTTTCAGGAAACTATTTTTCCGATTTTTCCTCCGAGAATATGAACTCAGGAGGAAGACAATGCCACATCTGACATGGGGTTCTATCGCAAAATCTTACATATATCACAAAAAGACAAAAGAGATAAAATATCAATGGAACATCCCCACAGATGTCCACCAGGTAAGAAGGTACATAAACACACTCCTGGTTTGTAACCTCTAACCACTACAGAGCAATGGAGTCTGCACTATGCACCACACCTGACGCGAATGGACGTTCGGAAACCACAATCAAGCAAATTGGATGAGAATGTCACAAAGCGTCTTAAGTTTTCGAACATGGGTGTGTCAGTGAAGCACAAAGTGCAAAATTCCGGTCAAATTCAGCAGGCAGCAGACAATTTTCGGCTCCATATGTGGATCGATTGGGATGAAACTTGAACCAAGACCATGTCTTTCACGTCCCGGTTGCAACGACACCTCAACAGACACGTGTCTGTAGCTCTAGTGGTCGTCCTTTTCCAGACACTTTAAAAATTCCAAGAATAATAAAAATCCAAACGATTACAATAGGTGATTCATCCCTTTGGGATGGACCCCTAATAACAATAATAATAATTTAAAAAAATACTGCTAATAATAATAATACAAAATAAATAATAACAATAATAATAACATAACAATAACAATAATAATAACAATAATAATAATGATAATAATAATGTGAGTATTTGTAATCGCTTACTCTCTCCCTTGACCAAATACGTCACATTTAAAAGCGGTCACCTTGTAGAGGGTGTAGCTGCGGAGGCCAAACGCCTGCAGGAGGATGCAGATCTGGATGGGGCCCCAGCAGAGCAGGAACAGCGCCACCATCACCACCACCATGCAGGTGACACGTGCCCGCACCGCCGCCATCCGCTCGGCCTGGACGTGGACCTGGCGAGGAGGGGGCTGCGGGGAAGAGAAATATAATGGATTTATTGTAGAATGTCATTTTTTTTATACATGTTTAATGTCACAATCCCCAATGTGCTTATTGTATCTGCATGGGGTTCCCAACCTTTAAATATATTGTTTTTCATCTAATTATTAGCGGCCGGCGGTTGTTCATATATAGGTGGAAAATTCCAGGTTCAGAAAGTAAGAAGTCCTGCCATGTTTTTGCTCCAGCCCTGCACTGGTTGGTTACGCACATTTTATTATTTTTACTATTTGTAGTATTTTTAGAGCTTATTGTGCCTAACCAGCGGGTGTCATGACATTTCACTGCATATATGTATGACTGTATGTATATGTATGTGACAAATAACCTCTTGAATCTTGAATCTTGAATCAGCTGATATTGCTCACTAGTTGGTGCAAATGAGCAAATCCACTTGAATGACTCAAAATCAAACAATCAAATTTTCCTTCCTGGTCTAGGATTTTCCACCTCGGACTTAAAGGTGGATTTTTTTAAACTATTTTTGACCATTAGGAACTGCACGCCTCAAATCGTCCAAGGCAACCCCCCGGCCTGCCCCCTGATCTCTGGCGCCCACTTTGTTGGGAGACAGCCGATGTGACTGTGTGTGTGATATTCTGTGTGTTCTCCTGAAGCACACGCTCCCCTCTCACTCGGAAGGTGCTGTCTGTGGGCTGGACGCTGGGCCGGCCCATGCGCTTCAGCATGAAGGCGTAGCACGCGGTGATGGTGAGCAGCAGGAGGAGGTAGACCGCCACCAGGTTGTAGACGATGAAGGCATTTCGGAGACGGGCCGAGGGGAAGACCTCACTGCAGTAGGTCTGCGGGCCGAACCAGAAGCCGGCCTCCAGCCGCTGGTACACGGCCACTGGGACGGACAGGAGCAGGGAGCCTGTGGAGACACGGAGGGGGTGGATTTTGGAGGGTTAGGAATGAGAAAATACCTTTCCGGCCTCATAAAGAACGTGTTGGTTTTGGTTAGACGTCAAAATTGCAATTTGTGAAAAATTGTCTGGAGTTTTTTGGGGTGAAGCCGTACTGATCCAGACGGAGACGAAGATCGCCAGAGCCACATGCGGGGTGCGGCGGCGGAGGGACTTCAGAGGGTAAACGGTCACGTAGCAGCGGTCCACGCTCATGGCCGACAGAGTGATGCAGGTGGCCTGGGCGGTCACCTGGAAAGCACACACGCACACACGCAGAAACACACATACACACTCATACACACGCACACATACACACACACACACACACACATGTTTGGCTATTGTTTGTTGTTAAAGCAAATTGTCTGTTCAGAAAAGCACCAATCTTTACATACAAGTTCCTTGTATGTGATAATGTAAATCTATTCTGATTCTGGTTGCCAGAGCTGCTCCCGGTCCTGGTAAAATGATGTGTCTGTGTGTGTAATTATTTATACCCATACCAATAAACTGTCCCGTGCATAGGATGCCATTGTACATTCTGTATATTTGATATATTTCACTATTCTTGTTTTGCTTTTTTCGGCATTACATTGCACCAAATATGATGTTGTGTATATATTCTACATCTTATTAAGGTAGTGGTGCCGAAACGAGCGGCTCAGTCGGGAATCACTCAGGCGGGATCAGGATTGCAATTCGGAGGTGTGTTTGACCCCATGAGCTGACCTGCTGCAGGTAGCTGACCGTGCGGCACATGAAGTCTCCAAACACCCAGCTGGGCAGTGGGTACAGCGTGGCGGTGAAGGGGACGCAGCAGACCAGGAACAGGATGTCCGTGACGGCCAGGTTCACTGGAACAACGTGGGAAAAACAACGGGACTCAGACCTGGCCAAGATGACTCCTAACCACCTGAGTTAGTTGGAACACCTCAGCTCGGAATACTGTCCTATTATACTCTATTATACTCTATGATATTCTATTATATTCTATTATACTCTATTATATTCTATTATATTCAATTATACTCTATTATACTCTATTATAGTATATTATACTATACTGGAACACCTCAGCTCGGAATACTGTACTATTATATTCTATTATACTCAATACTCTCTTATACTCTATTATATTCTATATTCTATTACACTCTATTATACTCTAATGATAATAAAATACATCCCATGATGCACTTGGACACATCCTCAGTGATAGTACCTGGGATCATAGGGTGTTTCGGGTCTTTCAACTTCAGACATCCTCACCCAGGCGACCCGACCGGGAGTGATCAGTTGGCCTGTGTCCAAGAAGCATTCATCCACAGCTTGTCCCTTCTGATCCACAGCCATCTAGAGGCTTTCTCCGCTGCCTCTGAAGCTCTACCGATTCTTTCCTTACTGTCTTTCGTTTGCACACACCAGTGATGCCCAGGAGGCTATAGGCTTTGCGCAAGGATTTGCTCCCAAAGCCCCTGCCTCCCACCTCGATGGGCAAACACTTTGCACGCCACCCCTTTCTGTAGCACATTTCCACTAGCTCTGCATATTTCTCCCTCTTCCTTTCGTTGGCCCCTTCCATTCACTCCTCCCAAGGCACTGTGAGCTCCAACATGACCACTTGTATGGATGTTTCCGAGAACAGCACAATGTCCGGGCTAAGGGTGATCTCTACGATGGCTTCGGGGAATTTGAGTTGGGTTTCCAGGTCCACCCTCATTTGCCAGCCGCGAGCTGGCCCAAGAAGACCTGCCTGGGCTTTTGGGCGTGGGTTTGGATGTTGTCCCACTCTCACGAATGCAATTGCTCGTCTTGATGGTGGGAGACGCTTGCTCTGGTTGATGGCGCTACAGATGGACTCAGCGATTACCTTCAGCACTTGGTCATGTCGCCAGCGGTATCGGCCTTCTCCCAAAGCTTTAGGACAAGCGCTGAGGATGTGCTCCAGAGTTCCTCTTCCTTGGCACAAGTGGCATGATAGTGAGTCTACCTTGCCCCAAAAGAAGAGGTTAAACGGGCTGGGCAGAACATCGTACACGGATTGAACGAGGAACTTGTTGCGGAAGGGTTCAGCCTTCCACAACTCAGACCATGTGACCTTGCGATCCACTGCCTGTCCCCACCTGGTCCATGCACCCTGCTGCCTCATTCCCACCATCTGGCTCGCACGCAGCTCCTCGACCCCAGCTCTCACTTCTTTCTGGACCGAGTCCTGCCTCTCTTTCCCCTTTGCCTTGATGTAGCTGGTGGTTGGTATGCTGCCCAGTCCTGCTCTGCCAACAGCCACAGATCCCACCAGCACTCTGTGGCATAGAAGTGATTCTGCCTGGTCCACTGCTTCCACTGCTTCAATGCCTGACTGGGAGACTTTTGGATCCCTGGACTCCCTGTATTGCAACACCTCCCTTGCTCTGGCAACCTTGAACTCTTCACTCAGACTGTTGCAGGGGAGTGTCAGTTTATTACTGTTGCCATACAGGGCAATGCTGCTCAGGCTTCTTGGCAATCCCAACCACCTACAGAGGTGATGGCTAATCCTCCTCTCAAACCCCTCAACTGTTGACAGTGGTAATTCATACAGTATCCTGGGTATGATGCCATGCTGGTATATCCAGGCTTTGAATTTCCCCGGTTGTCCTGATCTGTCAACAGTTTTCAGCCATCCCTCTAGTTCTTGGTTGGTTGCTCTGATGGAGGCAGCGTACTTCAGGGAGCAGTTAAAGATTTTCCCGAGACTTTTTATGGGTTTTTCTCTAACTGAAGGAATCTGGATACCTCCGAGGGAGAAGCGTAACCAGCCTTTAACCTTCCCTCTCTTCAGCACCAGAGACCTGGATTTTGACGGTTTGAAAGACATCCGGGCCCAAGTGATTAACCTCTCCAAGCCCTGGAGGATTCACCTGCTTCCTGGGACTGACGCGGTTGTAACTGTCAAGTCATCCATGAAATCCCTGATGGGGGGCTGCCGGACTCCAGACGTGGATACTGGTCCTCTGCACTCCACCTCGGCCGACTTAACCAGCATGTTCATGGCCGGGGCAAAAAGGGTTACTGAAATGGTGTAGCCAGTGATGATCCCTTTTTCCAGTCGGTGCCACTCCGATGTGACAGGCCCAGAAGTAAATCTCAGGCTAAAGATGTTATAATAATCCAAGATGAGGTCCTTGATGTTACTTAGGATGTGATGTCATTCCAATGCTGTTTGAACCAGTTTGTGAGGTATGGAGCCAAATGCATTGACGAGGTCTAACCATAGCACTGGCAGGTCGCCTTTACCTTCTCGTGCCTCTCGGATGAGCTGTGTTACCACACCGCTGTGTTCTAAGCAGCCTGGTTCCCCTGGAATTCCACCCTTCTGCACAGAGGTGTCGATGTAATGATTCTTCAGGAGGTACTCTGTCAGGCGTTTGGAGACGATACCGAAAAATATCTTCCCTTCCACACAGAGCAGTGAGATGGTCCTAAACTGCTCGATGTTAGTAGAGGTCTGCTCCTTTGGAACCCATGCTCCTTCTGCAAATCTCCATTGTTGGGCTACCTTCCCCCTCCTCCAGATCACCCTCAGGATCTTCCACAGACGGAACGTGAGCTTGGGGCACTTCTTATACACCAGGTAAGGCACTCCACTGGGTCCAGGTGCTGACCTGGCCCCGGCAGCCTTGACCACAGCTTGAACTTCTTTCAAACTGGGCTCTTTGATGTTAACGTCAGTGGTTGGTATAGGAGGGCTGATCAGGGCTCTGCGCTCTCCTAAGTCTACTCCTCTTGCTGCATCGCTGTATGTGTTTTGCAGATGGTTGTCAATGTCCTCTTTCGAGCACACGAGTTAGCTGCTGTGCTTCTGTCCTAGCAGTTGTTTGGTGAATCCATATGGATTAGCTAGGAAGGCAGCACGTTTCCTAGATCTTTCTTTGGTACGCCTCCTGTGCCACTCTGCTCTACGGAGAGTTATGAGGCTCTTTCTGAGGATGTTACGGAGTTCTGCAAGCCCGCTCTTCTCTCCTCCTCACTAGCCTACTTAAACTGCCTTTTCAGAAGTCGCAGTTCTTGTCTCAACTGCGTGATCTTCTCTGCCCTGCGGTTCTTGATGTATTGGCCTTTGGTGCCACGCTTCTCCACTGTACCAAACCTCTCAGTGCCGAGGCTGATGATTATGGTGGTCATTGCTTTAAGTCTCGTATCTGCTTCTCCCTTCAAGGTTGCTTCCAGGATACTGTCCACGTCCTCATCGAATTGGCAAAACTCGTTCTTGCTGCTGGCTGGGGGCCACTTAACTCGCGGGTGTTGTTGTGCTGTGGGTGGTACTAGACCTTCTGGAACTCGGAGGTTCTGGGTACTGTGGGGTGACTCCTGGCCTGGCTCCTCCTGCGTCTCACCAAGGTTGCTCCTTGTGCGTTGCCCCAGCTGCTCGCCTACCAAACACTGCATCTTGGCCTGGTGGATCTTCAGAACCCGCAAGTTTTTGCAGCTCTTGCCACATATGCATAACACTCTCTTTGTTGTTGTTTCAGTTGCATGGGTCGTTGCCTGGTTGTCTGTCTGTTTGGGGTGCTCACCCCCCCCCCCGGACTCCGCTTGGGGTGTGTTTTCTTGGGACTTTTCGTAGCTTAATTGGGTTCTTCTTCACAGAAGATGCAAGTTGGGTTGTTGGCCTTTCCTGCTCCGGTTGCCATCTTTCCGGACTGTCAGCTGTCTTTCCAGCAGTCGCCACTCTATTCGTGGTAGTCAACCAGCTTTTTCCTGGAAGTCACTGGCTGAGCCAGGTTGACATGATAGTAAAATACATTCCATGATGCACTTGGACACATCTTCAGTGCTAGCACATAGTATATATTATATATACTCTATTATCCTATATACTCTATTATTCTCCATTCTATATTATTATGAAAATTGATTGAAAGCAGCCCCCTTATTACATCGCAGCATTTTCCCCCAAAAGGTCTCTGACAGGAATAGTGGGAGATCAAAACACCAATATGATGGGGAGTTTGATTCCCCGTTGACCCAGAGATTCATAACATATATATTACCTCGTATTTGTTTTGTGTTCTTGTATTAAACCCTCTGGGGGAAATTAGTTCTCTGCATTTACCCATCCTAGTATGTGATGTGTCCCGGGGCAGTGGGCTGCCACCCGCGTATAAGTTGGGAGGCTAGGCCTCTTGCTCAAGGCCACTTCAGCACGGGATCGAACCAGCGATCTTCCGATCCGCTCTACCTCCCGAGGGCCGGGTCTCTTAGCCTTGCTACGAAAACCTTGTTTCTCACCGTTTTTTGTGCTCCGGATATACATATATACATACTGTATATTACCTATGTAGAAGTTGGTGATGGTCTTCATCTGCTGGTGCCTGGTGACCACGTGGATGACCAGCGAGTTGCCCACCAGGCCGACCAACATGATGAGGCCGAAGAAGGTCGGCACCAGCCAGGCGTCCACCAGCACCGGGGGGCCGCGCCCCTCCGCAGCTTCTGACCGGTTGCACTCGGGGCTGCAGTCAGGAGGCTGGTTCCACGAGGACTCCGCCGTCATCACAAAAACACACGCAGGTGCAGACCAAGCGCTCCAACCCTGCACTGCAAGACCAACATCCGTCACATAAACTCGAATAAACTCACTATAGTAATGCACAGTCTGTTCTATCTGTCTGCCCATAATTTAAAAAAAGGTTTGAGTGTAAGTCCACTGTCTGAAATAAAAAAATAGGACTTAAGTTACACTTTAAAATCCACTTTTGATTTATATACTTAAGCACATTTCTAAATATAATCAAATATCTATGGCTCAAATCAGGTTAATGATTCAACATGGGATATTTTTATATCAGTGCATTTACACTATGATGATTAATGAGAAACTGGTCGACTAAAGATGGACTTTAAATGAGTACGTAGTACATACATACATACAGATACAGTACATTTCAATCGGAAGTACCAAAAACTCAACACTTCAAGTATACTCACAATAAAGTACAAACGGGCAGAAATATACAAAGATAAACTTACAACATATTTTTTATATTAAAATATACTTTCAGTATGGAACAAAAAGTGTTATTTTTTTACTTCTATCTATCTATCTATCTATCCATCTATCTATCAATCTATCTATCTTTCTATCCATCCATTTATCTTTTAAAACTCTACCTAACGAATGTTCCTTTTTCTGTTCTGCCTTTCTCTCGGTACCTCAGGAAAATACAATACACATATACAATATTGAATATTATTTATCGACATAAAATCCAGGCACTCTTATGAAATTATTCCACCAGCAGCATCCAGCAAAATTTCCCTTTTTTTTAACCAGAGCAAACTGAAATATTAAACAAAAAAAGGCAAACATAAACAGATTGAACTTCTTATTTCAAATTTAAAATGAAACAAGCTTCAAATACCGTTTGTGGAGGCTCAACAGCAGCAGCAGAAGCAGCAGCAGCAGCAGCAGCAGCAGCAGCAGCAGCAGCAGCGTTCCACCCAACTCACCTCTGCAGCTGTCCATCACCACACCATGAGCCATTTATAATGTGTGTGTGTGTGCGTGCGTGCGTGCGTGCGTGCGTGCGTGCGCTGAATGATCTACCTTTACCAGTTTCTACAACTAATTAAATGTATTGTCTGTTTGAAGCCACAAAGTTGAATGGCTTTCTGCTTTCTGCAACCGTAAGTTCAAATGTTACTACGGGAAAGCAAATGGAGACATATTTTACTTACTCTATGGGTGCAGGTTGGGGGTGAAAGGGTCGAGGGGATATGAGAGCGATTGTTTCCCATAACCTCTGAATTTACTGTGTATCTGCATGATCAGGATCACTTGTGATCGTCTCTTCCACATCTTTTACTGCATCGACTCAGGTTAATCTCAAATTCTACTCTTCAATTTGACCGGGTGTATTCCAGCTTTTTAACCATGTGCCTTCCATCTACAGCTTCCATACGTGGCTTTTATTTGATGGTGCTTGATTCTATATTTCACATTCACCTGCATCCAGTCGGCCGTTGTCCTGATGTTGTCCAGATGTTGCCTGGTGTAGTCCAGATGTTGTCCTGGTGTAGTCCAGAGGTTGTCCTGATGTTGTGCAGATGTTGTCCTCTGTTGTCCAGATGTGGTCCAGGTGTCTCTTGGAAAACGACGGGCGGGGTCTGAATGGGGCTCTCCTGCTTTCGTAAAGGTTTGATAATTACATTTTTACAAAAGGTTCCAAAGCGCCACGGAGGAGGCAGGGGGTCATCGTGACTGCCAGCGGTTTGGGAAAACAGCTTTCGAGGCCAGCGGTGTAATTACATCCCTTATTGCTTGAGGCAAACCAGGCTAAATTGCAGACTTAAGTGGCGAGAAAGTGGTTTTTCGGAGTGTTACGAGGACGGAGCGGATGCACTTTGCCTTTTATGCACTCAATTATTTCAACCTTTCTTCTTTTTGCGCGACACGCCGATGGGAGCAGGGCGCGTGGACACCAGCGTGGCGTGTCCCCGTGTGACTGCTGCGTGGGGTGTAAAATAATCACTTTGAAGACACATTTTATTATCCACCGCCTCCCGGATAAGGAGGTGAAATGACAACATTGGGGGGAGGTTTGATCATTTGTTCGACGGTGAATGACAAAACCCACTTTTCGTGTCGCCGCGTCTGAGCAAAGAACAATATTTTTAGATGTTGCACTTCATCCTTCCAGCCATCTTTCAAACTAAGGAGATCGGGGAGCATTTAATTTTGACGTGTTCCTTCAGACGTCAGCTTCTTTTCAGCCAAACAATCCAGCAAAGCTGAAATCTAACACAAAGCCGGGTTCCTTTTTAATATACGGCTGAAATGTTGTTGTAATAAGTCAGTGTTAAAAGTGAGAAAACCTAATGTGCAATAACATAAAATAAAAATGAATACTGTTGTTCAAGAAAAATATATAACGAAATGTAATTAAAAATGCAATAAAACGTCAACTATTCAATCCAAAGAAAATACCCAACAGCCAAGAGCCGTCGTTTTCACTGTCTTTTATTTTGCGTTTTTTACTTTAAAGGTTAATTTGTGAGACTTTCTAGTTTGAAATTGGAATAAATTGATGAATTTGCGCTCCCTGCAAACGTATGAGGCCGAACAACAAGTCAAAATATTTACACTTTGTTCCCACTTTGATACTTTGGCGAGATTGACAGACAGGTAATTTATCAGTATTAATCTGAATTATCATTTATCAATTGACCTCCGTATATGGAACAGTGCATCTCCTCGCCTGATAAAAGGGAAGATAAACTGGAAGACTTCTCTCAATTTAGGGTTGAGCTTGAGGTAAAACACCAGAGTGTTTAAAGCTAAAAAAAAAAACCAACACAAGAAAAAAAGGACTAATCTGAGATCGTAAACAATAACCACACAAACTTTGACCTCATTTAATCATTTATTCAGGGATACATCTTTTTGACATATTGCACTGGTTATAATTCAAAGTATCAATAGCACACAGTCGATACAAACACAATTGTGACTTTTTTTTTTTAAGCAAAAAAAAAAGGAAAGAACACAAACCTCGTATGTGAGGGATATATCTTATTGTGCGTGTTGTTGCGGTTTAAGGGAGCTGTACATTCTTTATATATAAATACACACTTAAATACACTCTTTACTGTTCAAACAAGTAATGTACAAAGCGGGTTTCAAGACACAGGAGCTCGTCCACTGGCGATCGGTGGCTGCACGGCAAAGCTTGGACTACCTTACCGTCTCTAAAGCGGTAGAAAATGGATTAAAACTAGAGATGATGAAATGTAATGCAACCTGCTTTGTTCTCCGGGTCCACGCGCTGACGCAGGCCCGAGCGTCACGACGCGGTGGATAAAAACCAGGGTCGGAGGTGACCGATGGAAATCCTTCGGATCGTTCACCGAATTAAAAATCGCAAAAGCAGCTGGAGGAGAGACAAACAGCCTGTTACGGGGTCCGTCGGAGCGTGTACGTGAATGAGATGCTTAATGAGCGAGACCAACCCCCGGCGAAGGATGAAAGTAATAAAACTGTGCGTTCAAGATGTAGATAATGAGGTTATTCAAATATTCATCTTCAAATCAAGGCTCCTGTCAAAAGCACCTGTACCTTCACCATCAGTACATGTGTGTTAAACGATGTTTGAAGAAAAGAAAACACTGAGGGCTCATGAAGGTTGCGTGTGTGTGTGTGTTTTTGTGTGTGTGTGTGTGTGTGTGTGTGTGCGTGTTTTATTCTGAGAACATCGGCTCCTTACAAAACTCTTCAGTCTTTATTCACGTGCGGCAGGGAAGGGAAGGGATTTTATTTTACGTGTCGGGGTGGAGGTTGAGGGTGCGGATCAGCAGGAAGGCTCCGGCCTCGGCTCCGGCCCCGGCCCCGGCCCCGGCCCCGGCCCCGGCCCCGCTCAAACGCTGAAGCTCTCGCCGCAGCCACACATGCCCTTGATGTTGGGGTTGTTGAAGACGAACTCGCTGGAAAGCTTCGACTCCACAAAGTCCATCTCGGTGCCGAGCAGAGTGAGCTGAGCCTTCTTCTCGATGAACACGCGCACTCCTGCAAGACGGTCGCCACGGCGATGGTCATTACTGGGCAACGACAACTCGCAGCGACGCTAAACACGAACCCGAAGAGAGTCGTGAAATACCCGTATTGATGACAACTCAACTAGAATATGAAAACAACAACAAACTGTTCTAGTTGATGTTTAACGATTGACCGTGTCCTTGTGAAGCTTCATTTCCTGAGCATTCTGTCTAATACGACAACCACACCCTGATTTATTTTGTTGTTTTCTCCCATAAAATTATGTTACTGCACTATTACTCAATCCATGACTCCAAGATACATAAAGCATTGCATCAGAATATTTGTATCGAAACGCCAAGAATACATTTTCTTTATTTACGTTAAGGGGCCCGGTCTACACTAACGCTGACACATTTTAAAAACGCTGTTTTTCTTGTAAAACGTATTCAGCCCACACTGGTTCCTTCAGACGTCAGCTTCTCTTCAGCCAAACAATCCAGTCAAGCTGAAATCTAACACAAAGCCGGGTTCCTTTTTAATATACGGCTGAAATGTTGTTGTAATAAGTCAGTGTTAAAAGTGAGAAAACCTAATGTGCAATAACATAAAATAAAAATGAATACTGTGTTCAAGAAAAATATATAACGAAATGTAATTAAAAATGCAATAAAACGTCAACTATTCAATCCAAAGAAAATACCCAACAGCCAAGAGCCGTCGTTTTCACTGTCTTTTAATTTGTGTTTTTTCCTTTAAAGGTTAATTTGTGAGACTCTCAAGTTTGAAATTGGAATAAATTGATGAATTTGCGCTCCCTGCAAACGTATGAGGCCGAACAACAAGTCAAAATATTTACACTTTGTTCCCACTTTGATACTTTGGCGAGATTGACAGACAGGTAATTTATCAGTATTCATCTGAATTATCATTTATCAATTGACCTCCGTATATGGAACAGTGCATCTCCTCGCCTGATAAAAGGGAAGATAAACTGGAACAGTTTGAGCTGGCCACAGAACAGGTTTGATTTGTTTACAAGAGAAGAAGCAGTGTCACCTAATGCGGTTCACTCCTTAAGTCATTCTTAATTCTTAATTCTCGACACGCTCAAATCCCGAGCCAAACAGAAAAACTGGCGTCAAACGCAACACTTTATTAACCCCCGGAGGCAAACTGAGGCGTGACAGCAGCAAACACAGCCGGGTCGGCGGTGAGAAGAGTTATACACAGTCCTGTCTGGACATGATCCCTAAAGTTGGAGAGACTTTTAATGGAGACACGGCAAAGTCATTTATTGACTCGTAAACATGAAATAAAACCGAGCAGCACTGTCGCGCATGTAAGCAAGCTGGTCGTCGGACGTAGTTCACATGTCCCTGACGCATGTGCAATTATACGTCACGTTCTCAGTGTTCTAAGTTTAGTTTGGATGGAAGACCAAAACGGCGAGGGGAAAAAAGATGCATTTTAAAAAATTTTCTGCAGTCTAATAAGTAGTTAATAATATAAGGGCATGTATTGCATCGTATTGCAATGCTTGTGTCACGTCTATTGCAAAACATAAAGAAATCGCAATATTATCGTAGCAGGACACAAGTATGATGATAATATCGTATGGTGAGATATAGCAGACACGGTAAATACATTTCGTCACACTATCAAATGCTGCATATCAGTCATATGCAAGAGAGAAGTGCCCCCATGCTTCGACCTTCAAAGTTAAACTACGTTTTGTTTACACCATTACACAACATGGGGCGGTTTCCCTTGCCGTACTTGTTGCTTCTCCCTTAGAAACGTGACCATATAAAGCGCCGCCTGCAGGGACTCACCATCCTGCAGCACTTCCTCGTCTGCTTGGCCCTTCTCTTGGGTGTAGTCCAGTGTGTACGTCAGTCCATTGCAGCCACGTGTCCGCACCCCGACCTTCAGACCGATCTTGACACAGAGCGGACGCCGTTTAGAGACAACTCAGGCAGCAGATAGGAACTCTCTAGGGTGAGATGTGGGGCTACAGTACAGTTAATATAAAAGCTAAATACTAAACCCAAAGTGCACCCAACAGGGTTTCATCAGGTCAAATGAAGAGAAACACCAAATATCTATTAAAAAAATAAATTAAAAATAAGTAAATTAAAAAAGATATATGTGTATGTGTATGTATATATATATATATATATATATATATATATATATATATATATATATATATATATATATATATATATATATAGTTAAAAAAATTATAAATAAATCTTGTGCCCTTGCATAAATTAAGCGATTTTTGCCTTAACATTGTACTAATGGTAGGGTCTTTCAATGTCCTGCAGTACTAAAAAACAACACAAAGCTGTGACTTCAGCATCGACATTAGTTATTGATTAAGTTCGCATTTAGTGTTTAGAATAAATGCATGCATGCTAATGTGCACATCTGCTTATAAACGTAAGAATTTGGATTGCCTAACAAGTCTGAATGCATGAGCAACGAGGGCAGGAGTGACGGAATGAATGTGAGACTTGTGATGGATATAGGTGGCTCAGCATACTGTGTGGCGGAACATTCAGTTATATCCCTCATCCTTAATACCTTAATACCGAACATCTATATATAGAGTAGAGAGAAGCTGAATGGTTGCATTGTGATAAAGAATCAGCATTTCACAGTTTTTAACTCACATATTCGGGCTTATCGTGGAGCAACGTCCTGATTTTGTTCACGGCAGCTGGAGTCTGAGGAGAAACACGTCGGGGGAGTGATGGATGTATCAGTTTTTATTTTAATAACGTGATCTGGGGTTCCCAAAAACACTTGGAGGTATACCTGATAACGCTAGAACAAATCTTTCAAACTTTGGAACATGACAAGACATGAAAACACATCAGCTGGAGATTCCGCTGACACTGCATTTCTCAGCTCAAACCATCACATGATTGTCTGACACTTGGAAGCGTTGCAATCGCATTTTCATGAACATGTTACCAATCTCACATCTGGGAGAATGTTTTCCACATTGAGTATGAAAATATGAATACAATTACTTTAGATTTGAGAAGATTTTAGAACTGTCTGCCCCGAATGCAGACACATATGTAAACGTAGATTCTAATGTACAGTTCCATAAAAGTAATGGATTGAATATATATTCCTGTCCCATATATAAAGCTTAGGACTTAATAATTGGCAATGAATAAGCGGCATCCGTGCATCCTCAGATATACTACGAGGCCTTTTTCCTAAATAGTAGCATCGGACGATGTTTACTTCCGAGATATGAGGAGCTTCCTATGCAGTCTTTGTGAAGCAACCAAATGGGTTGTAGATGCGGTAACATTTGCTTTACTTCACTTTTCCTGATGCCTACGGAACAGGGCGTGGTGTCCACACTCAAGTTAAGGTGTTTGGCGCACGCATGTACTGCAGCACACCCGGGGCATTAATCCTTAAAGTCCTCGACGACATCCAGTTACAGGCCATTTACGTAACGACAACGAATTGGGTGGTTACCATGAGCAACACGTTTTCGGTACACGCGGATAAACACCGCGGGTCGACGTACGCACCATAGATTCTTTCACCCACTCAATTGTGTGGTTATTCATCCACCATCACCTCACAATCTGTTGATGATCGAGTTGGTTTATCTTAAATTTAGCTTTTTGCGTGCGGCATGGGAGCCGAAGTCCCTGTGTGTGTGTGTGTGTGTATGTGTGCGCGCATGCATGTTTGGCGGATCGTGACCCTACCGGGATCGTTCTAGGCCGTGACAGAACAACCACACAACAATCACAACTTGCGTCGGCGCTGTTGTCTCGCTCCGAAGCCGTCGCTTCCAAACACGTCTGGCTGTCCCTTATCGCTGCGCAACACGGTGCACTATCTCACCGCAACCGGCTCAAGCCCCACCGACAACCAGCTAATGATAAAGCCGAGCCCTGGATCAACAATACAACATCTATTACTTTTATTACTCTTTACTACGCACGTACGTCTGGGATCCGACTCGCCAAACCAGTAGAACAACGTAGGTAAAAGCCTCTCCGGTTTGGCTGCAAAGTTAAAACGCTACGTCACTGACAGCTCCTCGTCGTTCAAACAAGAGCTCCGGAGCCGTCAAAACACGTTTTTTTTTTTGTTTTTTTTAAACACGGGCTGAAGCGGCCGGAGCGCGTTTTAGACCCGGTGAACGTCGCCGTCCACCGGGCTCGGCCGGGGCCGCGTCCGGATGCGTAATCGAGGGGACGTTAGCCCCGACATGCTAACGTGTTGACGTCCGCCCCACGGTGCGCGTACGCGGACCCGCGCGGTGGGTTTCGCCCGGTGCGGGGCTTTTGAGAATAAAAATAGGAGAAAAAAAAAAAAAAAAAAAGTCGGCGTCCGCGCTCCGCTACTCACCAGGGTCAGCGCCGCTCTCGTTGGCAGTATTTTCCTTTTGCTGACCGCCCGGACGGTCGCCCGCACCAAGGAGGCAGACATGTTACAGAAGCTGGGAACACATCGGCGCCTCGGCGTTAGCGTTAGCCTTAGCGTTAGCTTCACGGGTCAGTTGGCGAAGCTAAAAGGCTTTAACGCGCACCGCCGGCCCCCAGACCATTACGGGCTGTTGATTGGTTGTTTTGGGGTTGTTGTTTTTTTTGACTGACGGATGTTTCAACCAATCGGCGAACAGATAGAGACTACGCGCAATAAATCTAAGAATATGTAAAATAGCAACAAAAACAAAAACAAAAACATAAAAATTGGTCATATACAAACAAAAAAAATAAGTGCGAAGATAGTAAAACATTGCAATGGTACACGAATCCTAAAAGAAAAAACATTCCAAATTAACAATAAATAACTATATATATATATATATATATATAACTATATATATATATATATAGTTATATATAAATAACTATATATATATATATATATATATATATATAAACAAAATCGAAAACAAAAACAAAAAAACTGAAAAATGAATAAACATTTAGGAATATATAATACATAAACATAAACACTAAATTAAATATTTTCCTCCAGGGACTAAGCTTTGTCTTAATGTTGCATTATCACCCTCTTGCTATAAACAAATTGATATATCCTGGATGAGTAAGCAGCAGTTTAATTGCCTTTCAACAATGGACTATGTTTTTTAATTCAGATTTTTTCATCATTTATGTGGTTATTTTACCCAATTTCTATGTTATGTTTAATCTCGAAATTTATTTTTTAATATATATATATATATATATATATATATATATATATATATATATATATATACACATATATCATATTGCCAAAGCATAACAAAAGATATATATATATATATCTTGTTATGGTTTGGCAATGATTTCTTGCCATGCTAACAAAGATTTGGATTAAATTGGTGTCTGTGTGTGTGTGTGTGTGTGTGTGTGCGAGCGCGCAGCTCCTGGCGCTGCCTTCAACCTGTGTCCTCCCTCCTCACCGTGTCGAGATGATCGCCATCTCTCCAGATTGTTAAATAAAGTTTTCCCTCATCTTATAGGGGGAGCGTTATGACATCACAAAGATATCACATGACGATGACACCCGCTACCACAGTTACCTTCTACTTTAATTTCAGATCATTTTCCTTTGGTATCACATTTACTTTTCACTGTTATTTATTTTTTAGTTCAAATTTAAGAATGATCAGAAACTCAACTAAAACTAGTTGTAAACCGCGTGCCGAACACAGGCGCCCATTCTTATTTTGTGACCACCGTCTTAATTGAAGTTCATGCACATGTTAAAATCCGCACAGAAAAACTCAAATGACGAGGACAATGAGGTAAGGAAATATAACTGTTGAACATTTGTTTTAGGTTTAATTGATAAGCAGGTCTTCAGACAAATAACCAGCAGCAAAAACAATGATGGTATGATCAACAATGGCCACAGAATGTATCTGTCAAATTCATTTACTTCTGTCGCTAAAATGATATTGAAAAGATTTCTTGATTTGCTGCAGGAAAAACAGTGTACGCAGTATGAGGTTTCGGGAACTAAAATAATTGGGGGTGTTGATGGGTGGGTTGATGGGTGTTTTTCTTCTTTTTTTTTTTTTTTTTTTTTTCTTTTTACAATATGATCATCGACAGTGTCAGTGCAGGGATAAGGAAAAGAAACAACAAAACTCATAAAATTTTGCCCTGTTGAAATAAATCACAAATAAGACGGCTCCAGGCATGCACGCACGCGCGCAGGCTCGCACACACGCACACACACACACACACACACACACACACACACACACACACACACACACCTAACACACACAGACACATTCGCTCTTTCACACGGTTTCTAAAAAAAAAAAATAGCCTTTTTGTGGTGGCTCTAAAACTATAGAGTAGGGATGGGGCGGGCGGGGGGGGCGAGGAGAATCTATTAGCACTGGGACACAGACGCACGCACGCAAGCAGGTGTATATGCGCACGTGGAGACATGGCTAAAGCTGCTCTTAACGCTGAATGATAGACGTCAGTGCACAGGACAAATCAAATTTAATATAAATTCTCTAAAAAACAACAAAAAAAAAAAAAACACTGGCCACGGCAGGTAAACAAAGACGCGAGAAGCATGCTCCATGGCTCGTCTTTTTCTTTTCTTTTTTGTTTGTTTTAAATAAAACCTTTTAAAAAGCCCCTCTGAGGAGGAGCTGGTGTTAAAATAATAAAATAAGCAATAAAAAAAACAAAAAAAAAAACATCAAAAGGCCCTATTTGGCTTCAAGTCAAGGCGATGACGTCCTGGCTTTGGCTTATGTGGGTTCCAGCGAGCCGCGCTGTCCCTCCAGACCGGGGCCGGGGAGGAGGGGGGAGGGGGGTTCGGCCGCGATGCGTTTTGACATCTCACTTCCTCTCCGACCGGAGCAGAACCCCACACGGCGAAAGGTCGGGGGCCGTCCTGTCGTAACGGACTCCGTCACTCCGCGGGGCTGCTCCTGCGCCTGGTGCCGCCCGTTTTCTGATGAGCTAGGCTACCTGCGAAACCACAGACGCCGCAGCGGGAGATTATAGTGGAGCGGGCGGCGTTATATCCGTTGAACAATTTTGTCACGAAAGGCAAATTTCACACACCTGCCTGGGGACTCAGGATTGAATTTTTCTGCTTTCTCTTCTTTTCGTCTTGAAGAGGTGAACCCTGGCGGAGAAAACGCAGTAACATTAAACTCCTGTCAACGTTGACAACAAAGAGGATCTAACAATGTGGACTCTTCACTACTTAGCAGCGAAAACAATAAAAAAAAACATGACATCACACCTGTTTCTCTTTGTCTCTGAAATTCCTTAAATGGCCAGAAGATGAGGACGGAGAGACGGAAAATGAAGAGGTCTCCGGTTTAGCCTTTCCTACCACACAAAAACAAACAAACAAAAAAAAAAAAAAAAGGTTATTTATATATATTTTCATATTGTAACCATGTTAATTTTGCAAAATCTTCAAATCTGACTTGGCGTGAACCTGCAGGGCCTCTGTAGTGGACGCAGTCTTTCTTGATGTGGGAGCAGGATCCGCACAGGAAGCAGCAGCGTCTCTCTTCCTGCCTCTTCCAGCGCTCGCCCTTCTGCGCCGGCGGCTCGTTGGAACCCTCCGCCGCCTCCTGCCGGTCCCGCGGGTCCAGGTCTCGCCTCTGCTTCCCCCGGCTGGGTGCACAAACGTTTGGAAGGTTTCCATAAACACCGAGACTTGGTACATCAAGTGTTTGATAAAAAATAAAAATAAAAAAAATCGGTTCTGAATGACACGACACCCACCTCTTCCGCATGGGGCAGTCCTTCATGAAGTGTCCGATCTTGCCACAGATTCGGCAGCAGCGGTCGTTCGGCGCCTGTTCGCCTTCGGTGAGAACCTCCGGGTCGAAGAAATACTCCTGGGGGACAGAGACGGAGGAGTTTCAAGGTCACGCTTGGTTCCGAGGCCGTGAAGCCCCCCTGCAGGTGTTGTGGCGTGTGAAGGGTTAAAGCGCACCATCTGACTGAGGTACTCGGTGGGGTAGACTTTGAGCGGCGTGCCAAACACCCTCCTGCCGTTGATGAAGGCCTTCATGATGAAGTTGGTCACTGTTTGGAGGGGAAGAACAGAAATTTCAACACAAGAAATATAAACTCAACTATTATGGGTATTATATTGAGTAACTGTAGGAATCAATCACCTTTTTAAGACATATTTTAACAAAATTCAAGACAGATTTTTGGAGAAATCTCCCATTTTCAATAGTATGTATACACAGTATATATTGTATTATATAAAGCATTACAGGAAAGTAGTATGTATTTGGTACACGGAAGAGGTATTAAGTAGAAATAGGGAAGCTTATGAATTAGATGATTGAATATTTATTTCTTTAACAGTTTTCTTTAGGTAAGATAGCAAAGTACATAACTAAACTGAAATAAAACGAACATATACATCCACACACATATACCATACACATACACACGTATATGTATATATACACATATACACACACACATATTCAAGATCCACACCCACACCTATGTATGTATGTATGTATGTATGTAAATAAATAAATACATGCACACACACACACACACACACACGCACACACAGTTTTTACCAGACAGAACATCGGTCAGATAAGGACAAGGATTTTGGTGGGCCTCTCTCTACAGGTAAGTATAAAGGTAAGTATTAGGTTGAGCGGTAAATTTATGGCTTTATAACTAAACTATAACAAAAATATATAACAAATAATACATGGATAAATCACACACAATGCTAAGTTTCAAATTTACACCTCATAAATGTATATGTAATGTCTTTTGAGGCCTAAATTTGGAAAACTGAATGTGGACTCATTCTCATTCTGACATACGAGGAATAAAGGAAACATACTTCTTCTAGACAGACCGGCACCGAGATTGTGATTCAGGTCGAACGGATCTGCCGAGAAAACAAAGGAAGTTAGGTCACATTTCAAAGAATAACTCAACCCGCGGTCAAAGACATCAAGGGCGCTAAAGTGCTTTCACTTGTTGACGAAATACTGATTTACTATCAAGTTTATTCAAGTCCCTTTTAAAAATGACGCAGACGCCATTTCTGAAGTCATCTGAGCGGTTGGGGCTCCTGGACCCAGCGCCGCACGCCAGCCCCCGCCCGCTCACCCTCGATGACGATGTACTTGGACGTCCACTGCTTGTTGAAGGTGGTGAGCGCGGCGTGCTGGCGGATGCTGATCACGTGCTCCCTGAAGTCAAAGTCCTCGGTGTAGAAGCGGAGCAGGCCGAGCCACAGCGCTCCGATCGTCTCCGTGTTCTTCTCATGATGTGGCCAGCGAGCGGGCTGCGGGTCCCAAGAGACACAACATGTCATGTACGACCCATATGAATGTGAGTTAAAGATTGTAACAGTACGTTTTCCCGGCCCTTTAAATAAAATGAAAAAAAGTTTTGGAAAAAAGGGGTGGATAGATAGCTGTCAGACATGTGTATACTGCTTGAATGGCTGCTGAAATATTTTAGATATCTGAGACAAACAAAACAAAGAAGCAAGGTGGAAGAGTTTGTGTAGACCTCATTCAATTTGCAGTTGGTTACAGTTTCTCAGTGGCAAATCTCAATGGTGTAACTTTGACCTCGCATATGTCAAACACCACGTTCAAGAGTTCAAGTGTCTTTATTTTTTTTAAAGAAATGAAAAAGCCCTCGAATAAACGGGAAAAGAAAGTAGTCTTTGGGATACGGAAATATTACTTGAAACCACAATTTAAATCTTTAATGTAAAAGGTTCTGTGTAATGTAAAGACAACATTAGAGTAAAAAGCAGTAGGCACCCTAACCATGTTCAAAATAATTTAAAATATTAAAAAATTTGAATTATTTGTGAATACATTCTAAGAGCTGTAGTTGTTATAAATACAGTAAAAAAAAAAACAACAAAAAAAAAAACAACCCAACAACTCACCAGTGCTTTCAAGTCATCAAAGAAGTAGACGTTCCAACCATCCACCAGGACTTCTGGCTTCTTCTCTTCATCATAAATCTACAGTGAAAGAAAACCAAGCAAAGATTTTCAGGGATTCCATGAAGATGGTGAGAGGAACAGGAAGATGCCCGTTCTAAGAGGGAGGTGCGTTACCTCCTGGAGCACGGGGATGACAGGAGGGTTTCTCTGCTGCAGGAAGAACAGGACCATGAGGGTGTAGGCGTAGGAGGAGAGGCTGCCACGCGACGCATCGCCGATGTCACACATCTGGAAACAAATGACAGTATGACAGCTGTACTTGTGGCCAAATGAATGTGTAAACTACTGCAAAGTACTTCAACCAATGACATTCAGGGTATATTCATTATGTATTCACCTTGGCAAACACCTTCATCACGTAGCAGAGGATGGTCACTCTCCTGTCGATGGCGGCGTAGGACGCCAGCAGATGTGTGTTGTGCAGGGCCTGAAAGTGCAGAGCAGACCAGCTGATATGACCGACAGCACGTGCTACGTCAGATCCTAAAAGTACTTCAGAGTGTGTTGGTGTAAAAGCTGACCGCAGCGCAGCGGGCAGGGGTGCTTGTCGGGCCCCTCACAGGAGAGGCAAAATAAGTATAAATAAATCAGCGGCAGAACTGCTTTACACCAATATATTTTACAACACGGTGCTTGGCGTTACTTGCGCATGCATGGGAGTAAGTGTAAACAAAGATGGCAGAACGTGGCGCTCGGGGAAATTAGATGGATTATTACAACATTTGGCCATCTGCTACAGCGCAGCAGCAACATAAGCTGAGGGTGAATTAAAGAAAACATTTTCAGTTTGGCAACAAATTTATACCGTAGTCACGGTATTACAGGGAAAGGCATACAGTTCAGAACCGTGTGTTTGCTTGATACCACAGTATACCTGAAAACAGTGTACAGTTACATCCATACATACATATTGTTTAAAAGATTATGATGCAAGTACCAATATCAGTCCCCTTAGTGATACCAATAGAGTACCTGATTCGATACCTTTTTGTTTTTCTACTCCGCCCATCATGTTTCATTCAGTTCCGTAAAGTGCCCCCACTCCTCCCCGTACAAATTATTTTTTACAAGAATGCATTTTTAAAATGTTCTAACCATTGAAATATTTATGAAATAACCATGCGAAACAGTACAAATCAAGTATATGGGCAGTGTCGCTTTTTTACAGATCTGGGTAGAGAAAGGATCAAATGCAGGTATCGTTTGACTGGAGAATTTTTTGTTACTACTGGGTATTGGGTTACTTGGGTTGATACCTTACAGGTATTGAGTACCAATAACTAGCCCTAATCCCTAGTGTTGCCCCTTGTTACAGGGGGACACGGATTAGTTCAGCCAACTGATTTCATTCCGTATGGAGAGAGGGGCTTCATGCTGATCTGTAGGTCACATGTGGAAGTGCATCTCAATGGGGTAGTGGTAATGATGGAGGAGGCATTCCAGGGTTCCCACCCTCTTCAAGAATAGATTTTCCAGGACATTTCCAGCTTTCTTATTAGAGACCCTGGACAATTCTTTATTTTACGTGACATTTTGGCCCCCGACTACTCCCAACCCTAAAGCCCAACTACTGTTTTAACTTATTCATTCCTGTCGATCATTTACACTTTTAATGCCTTGACCCCACACGGCCCCACACACATGCACAGGTGCGTACCAGGGTGTTGTACAGGCTGATGTCTCCTTCCAAGCCTGTGCGAATGTGGTAGAACTTGACGATGGGGACCTTGGCTGTGGTTATGGGCAGGATGTTTCTCAGACCTTGAGGTGCACGAGTAGAAATGGAGAGCAAGGTTAAGAGACGGCCTTTACGTTGCTTCCACCACGTACATATTAATGCTGACATTAGGGCTGGGCTGTTGGCAGGGCCTCACAAAGGGACACGATTCAATTTGATCAATCCGATATTGATGAGGGCTTACTATGTGATTCTATTAAGTTCTATTGGCAATTAATACATTTGAAAATTGCCACGGAACAAATTCAGTCCAATAGAGAAATTTTATATTTCAACTCAAGGGGATGGTAGCTCAGGCGGTAGAGCTGGTGGTCTAGTGATCTAAAGGTTGCTGGTTCGATCCCAGGCTCCTCCTGCTAGCATGCTGTAGTGTCCTTGAGCAAGACACTTAACCCCTAATTGCTCCTGATGGCTGCGTCCGTCGGTGTTTGAACAATTGTAAGTCGCTTTGGATAAAAGCGTCTGCTAAATGACTAAATGTAAATGTAAATGTAACTCATTTGTGGCTAGGATGGTATTTAAATGAAGTGGCAAATGCACGCACAACTGAAAAAACAACGTATCAATATTGACAATTTACATACATTCAAATACATATATATCAGTCATTTCTTTTGAGTTGTTCCTCACCAGGATGTTTCTTCAGCAGCTTCGCCAGGCTCTCAATGATACTGATGCAGTCCAGATCCTGACAACAAACATAAATGGACAAATTAAAATAAATAAATAAAATATCAAATGGCTACACCCCATAACCACTGTTACCACTTAAAAGTCCTCTGTGTTTCTCTCCTGTAAGCTGCAAGAGGACAGAATCCCTGACAGAGTGTTGCTGCAGACAACCAACCACTTGGTTGAAAGCCTATGGATAGTACTAATCTCGGTACTTACGTCTGCAGTCTCCCGGCCCTCCAGAACCATGCAGATATCCAGGTCGCTCTGTCTGAAGCCAAAGCCGTTCTTCGACGATCCAAACAGCTGCAGCCTCGCTCCTGCCCGTCACAATGCAAAACCACCGGACGCAGTGAGGAACTCCTCTCAATTGACAAACAACTGGACGGATTGTGTCTCTTAACCGAAACCCACAAACTGAAGCAGGGCCGCTCTGAATTTACTGTGACTTTCTAATGAATGACAATAACAAAACAAAAAGGTGAATCATTCTGTTGATTTATAGTTCCCATTACCAGCAAACTGTCTCCTGACAAAGTTCTCCACATCTTGAAGGATGTGTTCCCTCAAACCCATCTCTAGTTCATCAGGGGCAAAGTCTTCTGCAGAGACAGAAAAAAACACGTGTTTTGGTCGGAAAGAGAGAAGAGACTACAACCACGGAAATAAGTTGAATGAGTTGCGTGTCGGGTTCTGCCCTGGTAAAAAGGCCATTCTCACCATCTGTCACTTGCCAGTATTTATCCCTATTAGAGGAACATGACATTCCTTGATGGCTGTATATGCAGATTTTGTATTTTTTAACACATTTTCACTATCTAGAAATGTGACAATGCGATTCCTAAAAGTATGCGCTGATTCAGTGTTCCGATCGGATCGGGGTCAATAACATAATTATTGACAGAATGAATCTTCCTTCATTCTAGACATCAAGTAAAATGTCGATGAGTCACTTACTAAAGCACTGCTCACAGACTTGGTCGAGGGTTTTAAGAAACCTTGGTGTCATGGGGGGCAATGGCTCAAGCTCCACCTTCTTGAAATCCTCTGAACAGTCTTTTTTGAGGTGGCCGTCACGTTTGCACAAGCTGCACACGACCATGTGGGTCTGGAAGAGAACAAATAGGGTTTAGAACCAACGTTGACACAAGCAAGTTCGTTTGGCACAACTTCATGATTCAGTCATGCTTCCAGTCAACTCCAACTCTAATATCATCATCTGACTCCAATATTGATGGGGCTTTGTATTCTTTGAAAAACTAATATTACCACCGAGCCCCCACCTCAAGATAAAACTTTAGGCACCAATTTTTATATTGTTTAATCAAAATTATTCGTGCAAATTCAGTGGTTAAAATTAAAAGTGTTGACTTTCCCACCCTGGACGATTCCAGGTTCACAAAGTAAAAGTCTTTTGAAATCCAGGTGGTTCTCATAATACTCTCAAAAAACACTTCCTGGGCCTGGAGTATCCATCTCTGCATGCGAGTCAAGAGTTCAGCCTCATACATAAAGACGTGGAGCAGAAATTAAAAGTTTACCTTTCCCCGTGTGAAGGCTTGCTTGGTGAACTCGTAGCTCTGACCCACTTTGTACTGGTTCTCGTCTTTGGTCACGCCCTTGGCGGACGAGGGGGTGGCGCTGGGAGGAGCCAGCTCCTCCTTCCGCTCCTCCTCGTCCATGGAACCGGGCGTGTCCGGCCCTTCCTCGTCAGAAAAGAGCTCCTCGCCCGACGCCTCGTCCAGGTGGAAGAGCTCCTCTTCCTCCGTGGTGAAGCTGTCCAGGTGGCGGCGCCTGCGGGCGTCCATGGTGTCGTCTTCCTCCTCCTCCTCCTCCTCCTCCTCGGCCATCGCATCTTCTTCCTCGTCTTCGGAGAGGCTGCTTTTGCCCAAATCCATTTTTTCTTTCCCCGTCTCCCTGTCCGAATCGCACACTTTGTCCACTTCCTCCTCTTCTTCGATGATGCAGTCGGAGTCTTGGTGAGTCCCTTCGGGTTGAGTTGCGCTGGCAGCTTTCGGATTGAGGCTAAGCGAGCTGATACCAGGCAGGTCAGCGGCACCCTGGCTGGGCCTGTGCCGTTTTTCTACCCTGTGGTTGGCGGCTGTAGTGTTGAGCGGCAGGGCGAAGTACTTGTAGGTGGTTTTGAGGCAGTGGACAAAATACTCAAACATTTGCTGACTGTTGACGGAGCGGGCGACGTTCCTCTTCACAGCAAAGGGATCTAACAGGAAAAAAAAAGGTACAAAGAGGCAAAGCTCAAAACCTTTTAAAAACACGAACAAACTATAGTATGGCTATAAACTAACACCTATTGATCGTTAGTACAGACTGACCATTAGTTTGGAGTCATTACAACATACAGACTTTCATACTTTCAGTTCCTCACATCACATCTCAACTTGATTCCATGAATCAAGAAAATGAATCGATTCTATTGATTTTAGTTTCAGATCTGGGATTTTTTATGCATTGTGAATATTTCCTATTTTAGTCCGGTATTGAACAAATACTGGTGCATAGCTATGTGAAATGTGGAAATACTTTTATAATAAGTGTGAGTCCAGGGAGTGTTGAGTGTTCATTAATCGATTGTTCTTAACTCTAAACAATCGTCGTTGAATCGATAACATAAATGCTAATGACATCACCAGGTGGCATGGAAACATGGGGACCTACGCAATGCCCCGCTCAGCGAGTAAAACAGCGAGTCTCAGCGAGTTAGATCCGTAAAAGTTGGTTCGCGCCAACAACAATATTTACAACCCGTCTCTGCATGCGTCAATATTTAAACTTTTTGCCGTCCTCAATGACCGAATGAGTCAGATGTAGCAAATCAAGTCTGGTACAGATATGGACAACGAGAGGCTAATAAAATGACTAAAAATGACAAAAATTCTTATACATATTAACAGACCCAAAATAATTTTGTTGAATATATTTAATTGAAGTCATCACCATAGCAACATATCCCTTGTTACGGTTTGCCATCATACCTCTCCCGTGTGCCGTTTTTTATCCTCTCTCCCCATGGCGTTCAGAAAGTGCCGTTATCCCGTTCCCGTCTACCGTGTTTCATCTGAACGCAGCATGAGTTCTTGAGCAACAACAGGAAGCTCCTGTTTTCTACACGCAGCCATGTTTGTTGATTGTCGTTCTTCTGGAAGCCTCCATCTACTTCTGCTAGTACTTCCTACTCCACTAGGATTTTTTTTTCTCGGCTGCCCCGTCGTTCCGGTGAGTACTACTACTTCCTGGCTGGGATTTTTTCTCGAAACTCCCTGCACCCCAAAGACTCAGTTTAATCAAGACTGCATATTGTTCAGTTCTTACCGACGAGACAAAATCTTAATCGATTAAATTCTTATTAGAAATTAACTGATAGTCGATTAATTGTTAACGTCCCTAGTTGAGTCTTATCTTACCCTCCACAGCGATGCGTTTCTTTGGCCAATCCTTGGCCTCCCGGGAGAGGACTGCATTGGTGCGCACACTGATCACATTGTCAGCCACGTTGAACTCCAGTGCATAGAAGCGAAGCATTTCAACCCACAGTAGTCCGACGTCAACAGCGGAGCGGGACTTCTGGAACACCAGAGCAGCCTACAGAGAAACAATTACACACAAAACAATCACATCAAAAACATATCCATAATTGAATCAGAAATCAATCCATTTTTATCTTGAAATACTAATTTGGGAAAGGTTGTCATGGTTATTTTTTCCCCACAAAGTCAATCAACAATTCATGAATTCAGTAGACAAATGGATCAAGAACACAACAGTGCTACCTGAAAAAGGTGTTTAAAATAGATTCAAATTATGATATATTCATTTTGTCTTTATGTTAGACCTGATTTGTAAGTTTCAATGTGGGACCTGGATTACCTTTCCCTCTGCTTGTGGCGTGGAGTCCTTGGAGGAGGGGAAATAAGCCCAGTGCACATATCCATCCTCTAGGTGCTTCAGACTGAAGTCTGACAACTTGCTGAGAGAAAACTCTTTGACCTTAAAAATAATTACATACATTATATTACAAATATATAAATGACAAAATGTACGAAAATCAATTGGTTTACACCAGGTTGATGCATTTATTTACTGCAAGACTTTAAAAACAGACATAAAAAGTACATGGTAGACAGACCTCAGGGTTCAGGTATGTGGGCAGCAGGGGTTCTTTGCGCTGCTGGAGGAAGAAGATGACCATGAGGGCGAAGACGTACGGGGGCAGGCCTCCTTCCTCGGCACGGTCCACCTGACAGATCTGACACCACAAACACAAAGTAATGATTAACACATAGCATGAGAATAGTGCAGTGCTGCCATTGACAGGATATGACGACATACAGCTGGGTGACAATGAATTTGGCATCGATAGCACCACTTGTTATCTATATAGAAAAAAAGAAAGAAAGAAAGAAAAAAAGAAAAGGAACATGGACACCCAGCTCTGGTTCTAGGCATTTTCTGTTCGCCTAGAGCGGCATGGCGGAGCGCAGATCACGCACGCTGTGCCCACACCGCGGGTGCGTCAAGGACACGTTCCTCATGGATGTGCATAACTTGCCCAGACAATCTGCTACTTCGATGCCCATTCACGCTTAAAAAAATAAATAAAATGAAAACGCGCCTGATAAGGAGGGCACCATGGGGCATCTAGCAGCAAAGGGGCGGGTGCTCGGGCACAAATACAATTTCCTGAACTTCATAGACTGATAAGAAAAGCTACAATGAAGGCTGTGCCTACTTGGCCCTAATATCCATAACACAAATTATTTGTTCTCAAATACTTCATTGTGTAAATATCTTAAATATTATAAAAATCTTATTATTAACATTTATTTTGATATAATTATGTGTCATAAAACCATTAAACTAAGGGTTGGAAAACCACTGAAATTAGATAATGCTCATCTTAATTTACCGTCCTGCCTTGTGGTAGGTTAGATGAGAATTCAGAATCCGAAAGAGTCTGGGGACTGACATTTCATGAATCCGGCTGACAACTCACCTGGGCCCAGTGTCTAAAGCCGATCACCAACGGAAGGAGGATCTGCTCCCGTGCAGCTAAAGTGGACAGGTATGCAGTGGTCTGGCAGGCGTTGTCATTTCCTGCGCTCACTTTGCAGATTAGGCCGCTGCAGGTAGCAACGACAGATTTGAAGATTTCACGTGTCAGATAGCGTGAGCATGCCGCTCGAATTCATGTGGGTTGCATTGTAACCGTATTAAATGAGTGATATAGTAGTGTAATTAGAGGTTAATTTGTACAGAGAAACTTAGAATAGAAAATAGAATTCAGTGGATTAGGAAACTAGATAAAATGCTTACTTGCAAGACACAATGAAGAAAACATGAAAAAATGCTACACAATGCACCCGTCTTCAGAGTCAATAACCTGGAATATACATGCACATTTTATTGCAGTGTTGAGAAACTACAATTTAAACTCTCCACAAATAGGACTTTGAACTGTGAAGCAGTGTGAGCTGGACAAAGCAGATAATGTAGTGCGGCCACACCCACCTCTCTCTCTCTTTGCAGATGACCACAGGTACTCTGGCATGAAAATCGGCCTCCAGGTCAACAAAGAGAGCTGAAGGCAAACGCAAGACGAAGCATTTTCACACATCTCGTCTTATCTACCACTACATGTGCTTTTCTGCCAACTGAGCTTGTTTACATCAGTGGTCACTTGCTTAAATCGCTCTAAATATACCTTTAAGATAAGCCCTGATAACAGTTGTGGAAAAGGGGGAAGTGTGGACGTTGCATTAAAACGGTAGTTACTCACGGCTCAACGTGAGGCTCTCCTGCACCTGCAACAAGACGTCCGGCTGATGCATCTGTGAATACATTCCATTTCAAAGCCTTTTACAACATGAATTCAACACAAAAGGACGTATGAATTCTGGCGAGCCCTGCAAACAAAACAGTAATAGATCACGGATAATTGACATGCTGCAGAGAGAGTGGACATGATGTGTGACACGAGGAAAGGATGGAGAAACTTCTAAACTTTGGACCTCATTCTAGGATACTCACGTGAGGGGGATACTGAATGTCAATGTTGATGTCTGCGTGCTTGAATCCAAATTTAGTGCAAGAGGATCCATAAAGTCTGAGTTTGATCTCTAGGGGGAGGAGAAAGAGAAAAAGAGAGAGTCTGTAACTCAAGATATTTGCATACAAAAAAAAGGCTTTTAGCATCGTTAGAATGCATTGGAGCCTGATACGTCAACATTATTACAAAAGCACCCCGGTGCAATTATTTTAGCTGGCCGCAACAATTTGGCAAAAATTGTGAAGATTCAACAGTCATGTTTATACTCAAACGTAAGCGTTCACGTTTTAAAACAATGTTTCAAACGTCACAAATCAATGTGAATTATGTGCATTTCCTTCAGGTGAGTTGAGGAAAATTAACCCAACCCAAATTTTTACGTTTCATTGCTCAATGTCAAAAAAAGTCTCAAGATGGATTTTCACAAGATGGATGTGCATTTTTTAAACTGGTATAAGATTACACTATGATAGTGCTGCGATATGAACAAATAAAATTAAAATAATTCTATGTATGACAATGACTCAGTAACGAAAACGTCATGATGGCCGGAGCCCTGGTCGGAGCCCAGTTGATGGCTCCTCCTCACCAGGCAGGACGGATAGAAGGAGCTCTTGCATGGTGGAGACGATGCTGCGCCTGCTCTCTACATCCTGATCACTCAGCCCGTGCTCCAGGAAAATGGCCTTCAGCGCGGCCCCCACCGCATCGACCTGCTCCGGCCCGGGCGGCTGGATCTCAGTCAGCATCGCCTGCTCACGCTTCTCCTACATGAGGCAGATTTTAAACCAACCCAAAGGTTTTAGGTTTAAAGATCGTCATAATTTTTATTATTTTAATGATTGTACTTAAAAGGCAGCTTCGTACCCTGGCCTTCCTCTTGTGCCACTTGTCTTTGACGTGCCGGTGGGAGGCAGACAGCGAGTCCAGCAGCACATCACACAGCGAGCAGACGTACAGCGCATTGGGGTTGCTGCGGGATCTCTGGGGAAATAGAGGTGAGCGATTGAATAAAGGAAAGAGGACGCCAGACCACCGCTGTAGAGGTTTGTAGAACCAGAGAAAAGTCCTTTAAAGTTGCCTTTAAAGGAGTTAGTTTGGCAGTTCGATGTGGATGACTTCCATCAGTGAGTGATGGACGTGGATTATTTAGAATGTATTTTTACACAATTATTACTTTCACGGATTTACATATTTACAAAACAATTCACCATCAATGGGAAGTCATGCTTTAGTTTTCAAATAGGACTCAAATTGAAGTCCCTACACTACAATTGAGTATTTCCTAAGGAGGGACAATTTAAATTAGGGCTGAACAACTAATCAAATTCAAACCCCCATCGCAATGTAATAGAGCGCAATTTTCAAATCGCAAAAGCTGCGATTAAAAAAACTTTTTTAAATTTATTTAAATGTTACAGAGTATAACCAGTAGGGCTGTCCAGGGTCAGCTCATCCTATAGGCGATATAGGTGGCCGCCTAGCGCGCCATCCCAAGGGGGGGACGCGGAGTGGGCGTGATCGGAGCGCAATTTGCGCACCTGTCTCCCTCTCCAACAGTACCGAAGAAGCGGACACCAGCAATATGTGTGCCAGCGATGCGCCCGCCAGCGATGGGGTACCTGCGATCGGCACACCAGAACATTGTGTTTTTATTTTACGTCTCCTTATGCAACTAAAGCGTGCGTAATGGGGACACTTTTTCCATGACTCGCATACACCCCCCCCAGCCCAATTAAGCTAATTGTTTTAACCGAACCTCCATGCTGCCCCCTGGGGAGACCTGGTTCTCTGGTGCGGGCCACGGTGCGCTGTGCAGCTGGCAGAGCTCAGAACACCTGTAGAGTCCAGATGGAGCCTCTTCCAGAACACTGCGTCTGTTTTTTTGGGGCGGTATTCCACCTTTTCATTTTATTTAATGAGCATAAAGCCGTCCCTGAGCACACGGAGCGGCGCTTGAACAAAGCTCATTCACTTGCACGCACAAAGAGGAAGTAGGTGGACGTATGGCCGCGACACTTTTATAAAAAAAACAATACATTTATGCTGAAACAGTGCATATTTTTTTCCTGTTCATTTCCAGATTGAAACAATTATAAGGCTTGAACTTAAATCAAACAGTCAACATTCTGGTGTGATTGAAGGTTTTCCTTTTTACAATTTGATAGTTAAAAAAAGATATGTCATTCATATCAATTCCTATATCAATTCATCTCATTGCATCATAACACGTAGGCCTGGGCAGCAGGAAAGAGCAGTTTATATGTTGACTGTATCCAATGTTGTGTTGGTCACACTACAGAAAGATGTATTGCTTGTGTTTGGTGAATAATACAGACATAATAATACAAGGAACTTAAAAAAATGCATACTAAATCACAAATCACAATATTGGTCTTAGAAAAAATAAAATCCAATCGCAACTTGATTATTTTCCCTGAACCGTTCACCCTAATTAAAATAGCCATTCAAATAAACCCTCTTTTTCGTAAATTGTCTCCCCAAATTGGCCCTAAACATTTGACTCTGCATCATCACCATGAGCTGGGCTAGCTGCTCCTGCGAGGCTCAGTCAGAGGCCAGCACTCACCTTCTTCAGGCGGGAGATCTGGTCGTTGAGAAGCCGTTCCTCGGCGTAAAGTAGGCTCAGCAGCTCTTCAGATGAGAGTGTGGACTCGTCTATCACCGGGCCCCGGTCTTCGTCCTCGAAACCCCTTCTCCGGCCCCGGTTCCTTCGTCTTGCCCCTGGGAAAAGGAAAAAGTGATCCATCACAACGTGCAATACAAGAATATTTCATGACAGGGATCGGATACATGGTACAATTAACGTGCAATACAAGAATATTTCATTACAGGGATCGGATACATGGTGAAATTATAGTATCTCTCAGACATGTTGCAGGCCTTTTTACGTTCCAGTGGTTAACAACGTGGGGCCTGGGGGTTCCCCAGCAAAATGATAAATCTTTCAACTTCAACATTATATGATTTATGCAGTATTCACTGATATCTTATGCTGAGATATGACAATAAAGAATCTTATCTAATCGAATCTCTAACTAGAGTAGTAAAGATCTTCTGAGATGGTGGTCCTAGAGACCAAATATTATCAAATGGGGTTCATCAGCTACCATGCACCATTGCATTGCTCCATCATAGCCGATTGGGTCATTCGAATATGGCAACTAAATAAAAATAAAAGGACGTTTTTTGTTTTTTTTTCATTAGGCAAGGTTTCATTGTTTTGTTTTGCAAATTATTGTTAAATAAGGTACAACAGACTATTTTGACAGGAAAACCTACGTAGTATCAAATCTAGGAAACAGCCAGTGGATGGAGACTATAAACCCGGACAACATCTAGTCTTATATATATCACAATATCGATATTGTATGGATATATCGCCCAGCCTTACTATTCAATATGGTTTTCCCCACTGTTCCCACCTGAGTTATGAGCTCCTTCAGCAGACTCCCTGTTCCCATAATCGTCCCGCAGGTCTTCCCTCCAATGCTGTTGCTGTGCGCGCTCTCTCCAGTTTTCTCTGCGGCCGCCGCTGTTGTTCTGAAACCCCGGGAACCTCCGGAAGCCCTCCTTCTGCGAGGGGCTGTGTCCTCCTCTAAAGCCACCGCCAGGGGAGCTACTCAGGGGCCCCTGCACTCCTTTATTGGGACTGGCGTGGTAGGGGCCTCCGTGGTTCTTCCTGCTCTGGTAGCCTCCCGCTGGTATGGGGATGTATGCGCGTCCCATGTCCGGATTCCTCCAGCCGTCCGTCTCATCTGTTGCCATGCTCCTCTCCCGTGGCCCTGCTTTGGCATGGCGTGGCCTGTCTGACTCTTCCATGGTGCGATTAAGTTAGAACTGCTGAGTGAAATGAGTCATATTCGTTAGCAACTGGCCCTTGAGCCATCAACACCAACCCTTTTTTTTCCACAGCTAACGACTACACAACAAAAAGCACAATGAGCAATGTACACAATGAGCAAGGTAGTCAGAAAACAAAAAAAAATACTGTGCAATCATATGCATCGAAGCTTAACATAGGGGCAAAGTCTAAAATCGTGATATTTTTGGAAGAATACCACAATATTGATATTTTGACTGTTTGTGAATTCATAAGATATTCACACAGAAGAAATATTCAAAAAGTCATAATTTGGAAATGTGGGTATTAAAAAGGCTCTTTAACTTCAGAATGATGCATTCATTACTTGACTGTATTGCAGCTTGAAAGACAACATTTACTTATTTCGTTATATTACAATAACCAAAATATCTAGTCTCATATCGGGATATCGATATAAAATCGATTGATCGCCCAAGGTTTACATATGCAAATTCGACTCGGGTGTTTATCCTCGTTAAAACTTTGGATTGGGTTTGTAATAAGGTTAAGTATATGAAGTAAGAGTGGCTGCTTAACAACACGGTGTTATTTGAGGATATTAAACAAATGACGTCATGGTCGCAGTACCTTAACCTGGCTAACAACCACAATCAGTGTGACGTTAGCCTGACGTGTAAGGACGGTTTGAATATAATTTCATGCTTTTTTCTGATCGTTTCCACCGACACGTCGTCTTAGCTTACCGGCCGGAGCGTTAAGGTTATTATTTTATTTTGTCCAAAGCAAGTGAAGCGACATTGGGGAACTCACAGGCTAGTCGCTAGGAGGCCTAGCGGGCTAGCAAAGCTACAGCTAACGTGAGCCGAGCGGGGCGGTCTTTGGGGCGCGCCGCTAACCGCCCAACGGGGGCTTGAAACGGGGCGCAACACGCGGACACCGGGGCCCGGACGATACCTTTGGCGTTTATGTGATCGGCATCGCTGAACAAGCGCCGCGGCCGGGCCGACACTGTGGGCTGACGCTCAACGCACCGCACGCTTCCTCCCTCGTCCTGCGCCGAGTGGAGCGGCGGGCGGGGGGGGGCGGGGCGTGCGCGGAGTGGGGCGGTGTCGACCTGGTTCCATTGGTCGAGGGGCGCCCGGAGCGGAAGTGACGTCGTGGAGGGGGCGGGCGCTCGGGGCTGGCGGTCGTTTTTCTCTCTGGCGACAACAACAACAACAACAACAACAACAACGACAACAACGACAACAACGACAACAACAGCGTCGCGTTGTGATGCCGTTCGTTCCCGTTTCTGTCCCGATCGGGGTTGTTTGTTTTTTTGTTTTTTTTTGTGGGTTGTTTTTTTTCTCCGTCTCGTCTGCGTTAACTTCATTCCCTTTGTCCAGTTGTGTTTGGACCATCGAATTAAAACGTGTTGCTTGATTTTAAGATTATAACGACGGAAAAGAGTCGTCATGTTTTCTTGCGTTTCTCCCCCCCAGTCTGTATTTTTAAACTGGCTCAGCCTAACTGTTTCGGCCTGAAATAATCAAGATAAAACTATGATATTCTTGCCATTGATTCTGACATTTTAATTCGGGTAATTTGGCATTAAATATTTTCAAAGTTGTTCCGTTGAATATGAATGTTCCCCAATGTTCGTCCTTGTTCTCTGTACTTTTCCCCTGGTCATTTTATTTGCACATGCACATTGCTGCACTACTGTTCAGTATCTCCACTTAAAATGTGTGTGTGTGTGTGTGTGTGTGTGTGTGTGTGTGTGTGTGTGTGTGTGTGTGTGTGTGTGTGTATATATATATATATATTCAAGATTTTTTTTATTTGTCACATACATATGCATACTTTCATACATATATGCAGTGAAATGTAATATATATATAACATTATTACATTACATTATTATATTACAAAGTATATATATATATATATATATAGAGAGAGAGAGAGAGCATGGTGCACATATGCACACATTGTTTATTCTCTCTGTTTTATGTTATGTTATGCAGCTACAGACCACAGCAATTTCCTTGTGTGTGAAAACTTGGTGAATGAAGTGATCCTGATTCCCACACCACACTCACTGTTCCACAAGTTTCCAAAGATTGAATAATACTTTCACAAATCGGACACTGTGTTTGAAATACATCACGGGCTCTGTATTAAAATCTACTCCAGGTTAGACAGCTGTACGTATAGTAGTTTGACTACCATAGGCACAGAGCTCTACCTGGTTTTAGGTGGTCTGCGCGTAGAAACAAAAAGTTAAAAAATTCTGGTGGTACTGGTTCATTTTTCTGTTTGCTTTTGGGAGCTCTTGCGTCCTCTCGCGGCTGATTTCAGAACAGCTCTTAACCCGATTCCCGACCGCTCCTGGGATGTGTGTGTGGTCAGGTTTTCCTTTCTCCCAGTGATTCCATGGGTGAATGGAAATGGGTTAATTATGTTTATTCACTGTGTTGTGCTCCAGGCACATCCATATTTTATTTTGCCATGAAGCCTATAATTTGCCAAACTGTCTTTCTTCACCTTTATGAGGTAATAATGCACACACCCGCATTTTGTCATAACATTTTACATAGTTGTGCTTATTAGGCCTATGTATTACTGGAACTTGCTTTTTGTGATTAATGTCTAATAATTTAATGTTGAACCATCATTTCTGTGTTTTTCTGTCACATTTTACTACTTGATACTTTGTAATTAAGCAGCCCGCGGGGTGACAAATAAATACATATTTCACTCGAGCAGCAACTTTATAAAGTCTCTATATCTCCGTGGTGCGGTAGAGGCTTAATCCTTGGCAGAAAAATAAAAACAATTTAAAAAGTTTATTTGAGGTGGGTAATCTGATTATTTCATTTACCATCTGACTCACCCACCCGCCGCATAATGACATGGTTGCCCATGGCAACGAGGGCGGCGTGGTGTGAGGGAAGGGATGAAGCGGGGAAGGAGCCGGGAAAACAGTCGAGGGGAAGGGTGGGGTGGGGTGGGGTAGGGTGGGTTGGGGTGAGGTAGGGTGGGGTGAAGTGGGGGGACCTCGTGGGACCTCGTGTCGTTCCGTGTCTCGGCAGCTTGCAGTCCCACTTCTGCAGCGGCGGCCGTCGACACAGGAGGACCATGGTTTCACTCGGGAACAGCGGTGGTTGTGCTCCCGAGATCGTGTGCAAACGGCCGAGAACGGACACGGAGGGCGGGTGCAAACCCCCCGCAGCGGCCCGGCACGTACGGAGGCACAGAAAGCAGAAGATCACCTCCAGACTGAGCGACTCTGGCTTCGGGGAGGACCTCTGCCTCACGAGCCCTGCGTCCCCGGCCGGGGTGGCATCGTCCCCGGCCGGGGTGGCTTCGACCCCGGCCGGGGCGGCGGCGACCCCGGCCGGGGCGGTGCTGACCCCGGCCAGGGCGGTGGTGACCCCGGTGGATCCGTGTGAAAAGCTGTGTGACTGGCACCGGAACTACGGGGACGTTGGGTTCAAAATACAGAAGGACAACGAGACGCTGTTCCACCCCTTCAGGTGTCTGGCACGACAGCCACAGGTGGGACACGGGAGCAAGATGAAGGGTGCAGGGGCTGTTTTGTGTTATTGTATAAATTCATGGCCAGATTTCCACCTTTTAAGTGGTAATCCGTAAGATACTTGTGTTGAATAATCTTGTGTTTTTAATTTTTGACACTTTGTTTTTTATCTGGCACTTGGTAAGAAACCACTATCAGTGGATTTGACTGATGCATATGCCTCTCTATATACCGGTTCCATTGTTGGTGGCGGGGTCCGCCATTCCTGGCAAGAACGCAAAGTTCGGGCACTAGTTAGAAATCAAAAGCAGAATTTTGTTGTTTTCAAGGTTGTAACCTTTTCCTTAAATTCGAGGCAAAACAATTCAAGGACAATTTAAAAAAAAAAGTTCGTACAGCTCTTTCTCACAGTAAATGTCACAGTGGGGTTTACGGGACCAATTTCAAAATCAACATTTCTGTTTGGCTGTTAATTCAATGGATCATTTTGTCTCATATGTGTATCCCGCAGGTCACGGCAGAGGCGCGCTGCAAGCTGGTGAGCTGGCTCATCCCCGTGCACAAATATTTCCGTCTGTCCTTCGAGTGCTGCTGTCTGGCGGTGAATATCATGGACAGATTCCTGGCATCCACGCCGGTCGCTGCCGACTGCTTCCAGCTGCTGGGAGTCACGGCTCTTCTACTGGCGAGTAAACAGGTGATCTATCCATCTTATCTATCTATCTATCTATCTATCTATCTATCTATCTATCTATCTATCTATCTATCTATCTATCTATCTATCTATCTATCTATCTATCTATCTATCCATCTGCCTGACTGTCTGTCTGTCTGTCTGTCTGTCTGTCTGTCTGTCTGTCTGTCTGTCTGTCTGTCTGTCTGTCTGTCTGTCTGTCTGTCTATCTTTGAATAGCATACCTTATTGTGCTGTCCCTTACTCTGCCTTCCACTTCTCTCCCTCTCTCTCTCCCCCTCACCCCCCTCTCCCTCTCTCAGGTGGAGGTGTTTTCCCCACGGATCAGTCAGCTCCTCGCATTGTGCTGTGACGCCTTCACAAAGGAGCAGCTCTGCAACCTGGAATGCCTCGTCCTCCTCCGCCTGAACTTCCGCCTCGCCGCGCCCACCCTGGCCTTCTTCCTGGACTACCACGTCAACCGCAGCAAGGCCGGAGCCCCGCCAGAGCCGGGCCCCGGGGCGGCGCCGGGGAACCGGGAGCCCAAAGGTTCCGGGCGGCGCAGCAGCCTGGCCCAAAGGGTGTGTGAGTTGAGTCTAGCCGACTACGCCTTCAACCGCTACCTCCCTTCCCTCACCGCTGTCTGTGCGCTCGCAGTGTCCGGTGAGTTGCTGCGGGCCGGACAAAGCCTGGACAAGCCAACGCGGGACCAACTCAAAACGCACGCCGCCGCGCGCTCACCTCGGCTGATCCAGGAGCAGCGCAGAGTGCGTTCAACCAGGCGATCCGGCGTGGATCAGTCCCAGGGCGTTGTCGGACCCGGTCCATCCGAGAAGAGCGTCGCGCCGGTCGAGAGCGACATCCTGTCCGCGGGTCTGGAGGGCCACGGTCACGGTCTCGCCCAGGAGTGCAGGGAGAACCTGGCGTTGTTGGTGTCGCTCAACGAAGAGACACTGCGGGCGATATCGGCGATGTGACGTCTGTTCCGTCGATAATTATTGGAATCCGGTGTAAAATCGAAGTGCAGTATCGGTGTTTTGATCTCTAGTGTTACAGTCTGTTTCTCAAAAAAAAAAAACAGATATAGAAGTTGGAGACATTGTTTTTCCGTAGAGCGAGATAGAGGGAGCTGAAGAGTGTGACCCGATGGAAAATCATGTGATGATGTTATTTTTTTACCAAACCCTTTACCTCATAGATTGTCAGGGTTGATGCTGTGATTATTTTGCATTTCTGCATTGTCATAGAGGCTGTTATATTTATTTATAAAATTATATTGTTTATTCATGTACGATATTATCATTCTATTGTGCTCTTTGTACTTTATGAAGGCATGTTTCCAAGACCAAAGCTCAAATGTACTGTAACATTTTGAGACGTATACATTATCAAATGCAACGTCCCGAAAAACTGATCAGACATTTATGTTGGAGCGTCTGATGTTACTGTTGTGAATGTTCGTCCAAGTCATGAAGGTGTCAAATAAACAAACTCAACAAGGGAAACTCAGTGTGTGTTCTTTCTTTACATGGAATACTTCAAATCATTGTTTAGAGTAACTTTTACATCCAGCGACAGAAGGTAGCATTCATAAATAGATAAATAGCAGACAGACAGACAGACAGACAGACAGACAGATAGATAGACAGAAAGATAGATAAATAGATAGATAGATAGAT
>NC_137203.1:8990713-9038213 GCF_960531495.2 Zeus faber
ACACACACACACGCTCACACACAGCGGCTGAAATGAGCGCCCAGACGCGCCTCTCAGTAGCGCCGCGTTACCGCTGCTGGTCCTTGAGGGATTACCAGGTACTACTAACTCGTCGCTGTTTCCCTCCCGTCGGTTGAGTATTCCGGCCACTGTTCTAACCTCAAAGTTTTTCGTTGCGACAGATAAACGAATCCGATGGAGACGATCAGGATTTTGAAGGATACGCGCTGGACGCAATGGCAGGTGAGAAACCCCAATGCGACTGAGAATCTGTCTCTCCAATTGGATTCTACTACTACTACTACTACTACTACTATAACAACTACTACTACCAATACTACTGCTACTTCTACTACTATTACTACTACTACTACTACTACTACTACTACTATTACTACTATTACTACTACTACTATTACTACTATCACTACTACTATTACTACTACCACTACCACTACTATTACTACTACTACCACGACTACTACTACTACTATTACTACTACTGTTACTACCAATACAACTACTACTGCTATAATAATAACAATTATACTTACAATAAGTACTGTATAATAATAATAATAAGTATAATAATAAATATAGCTGCAGGCAGCAATGCACAGGGTCCAGGTTAGTCGCATAAGGCACAAATTTGTTTTCAGGGTTCCCGTGAAACGCAGCATCGCTCGCTATCGAGCAGTATTACAATTTTCCTCGTTCCCACGAAAAACAGCATCAGTTCAGTTTCCGAGGGATGCAGCATTTCTTCCTACCAACAAAGATACAATTTTCCGAGTTCCCATGGAACGCAGCATTGGCTCCCTAATCTCGACTCGGCGTAGCTCCTGCGAGAAGCAATTAATACACACCAATGGAGTCTAGACCGCAGAAACCGCCCCCGGAGCTACAACCTGCACATATCTAACAAATTGGATAATGATGTCACAAAGGGCCCCAGTCCACCACCCCAGCTGGCTTCACCACCGCAGCCACCGTTCAGCTACTTCCGGTAGATTGGCACCGGTTTTTCACTAATTCCTGCTCCAAATATAGATCGATGTGGATCAAACTTGGACCACAAAATGTCTGAAGTGCTCCGAATCCAATGACGCTTCGTTGATGTCCGTGGTTTGGTGGTTGCTGTGCGCCAGATACCTTTAGCCAGAAAAATGCAAAGAAGAAAAATAATAATAAAAATCGGAACAAAAACAATAGGGTTCCAGCCCGAATAATTTTAACAATAATAATAATAGAAAAAAAACAATAATAAATAATACAATATAACATGATATAAGCATCCTCACCTTTATATTTGGTGATACATTTAATTTGATGATAATTAAATAAATGAAATCCCCTTTTTTTTCACTTGTCTGCTGTGTCAGATTCCCCCGGTACCCTGGAGAGCAGCCTCTCCCCTGCTGGACTGGTGTCGTTTGAGGGGTGCATCATTCCTCCCCTCACCCCTCCACCCGACTTCTCCCCAGAAAACAGCTTCACCAGCCAGTCCCCAGAAGCAGGGACTCCTCGTGCCCAGAATGGAGCCTTCTGGGAGGGCGTGGTCCAGCACCAGGAGATGGTGCTGGACGACGCCATGGAAGTCAACAATCAGGTTAATACCCACAGGGAAACACACTTCTTTGGATGTTTGGTCTTGTTTTCATGGAATGGGTTGAATAACCCCTTCATTAATTTGTGCATTCATTCATTCAACATGATGGGATGGAATGGTTCTGTGTATTTCCGTAGCTCCAGGAGACTCTACACCAAAAGCAGGAGGAGATCAATTCACTCCAGGAGCGAAACCATAACCTCAGGGAGTTGTCGTGCCGTGCCAAGCACCTGGCCACAGTGCTCGATGTGAGTACCCAGAGTGATGTGTTATTCATAGATGAAATGCAGTGGAAACAACACAAGGACTGTGACACACCCAGACACACACTTTTTGTTTTGTGTTATCCGTGAAGACTATTTCTAGGGATGGACTGAAATATTGTGTCCAAGAAAATCCCCAACACAAAATCGATCAAATATACATTTGATTGTATATAGATGTCTCTACTGGAGAAAAATGGTTCATGATGTTAATTGCACGGCAACAAATCGAAACCCAACACTGGACTCTATGAGCTTATGCCATAAAATTATAGGTCATTTTTATTTGTGTCTTATTTGTGATTTACGTTTCCTGCATCTCGCCGCTCAGAAGCTGATGACCGTCAGAGACCTGCATGCACCAGACCCGGCTCTGCCCCCCTGCGATAAAGCGTCGCTGCCCTCGTCCAGTCCCCGCAAGAGGCGGCGTCTGAGCGAGGAAGACGAGACGGGGACGCTGGCCCCCGGCTCCGTGGAGGACATCCTGAGGGACATCAGCACCCGCTGCAACGCCGTCCTGCGCGGCGGCGCCAAAGGAGCGGGCGGGCGGCAGGACTCGGAGAGCGTACGCATGTTCGGGGCCTTCTCGGGCCTCCGGACCTCCATTTCCGAGGGGGGCGGCGCGCGTTTGGACGGAGCGGAAGCAGACGGAAGCCACTCGTCTTTCAGAACCTCCATTAAAGAGCACTGCACGATAAGGACTCAGGTGTTTCCGCACGGTCATGCCTTCACCTCACGGGCTCAGCATGGGGGATATCGCTTTCGCTGGGTGCCCAACCACAGCTGAAACCAGAGGCAGCAAATAAAGTATATATCACATCGTCTTAACTTAGAGGGCTCAGCTGATTTTCAACGGGTCCGTGGCCCGTCGTGCTCCATTCAGGGCTGGTAGAAAGCCTGGGTGGGCAACTACTACTTATGGTTTTCGAATAACCTGCCACGGCGCCTGTAAATGATTACAAGGTGTCTTTCTCAGGTAGCCTGCTAAGCTAATGAAGCAGAGCTGTCTATTTGGCAAAGTAAATAATACTGCCCGAGCCTTTGTTTACATGGTGTTTCTGTTTACATGGCCCACGTGTGGCAATTCCCCCCGGGGCCCAAATCTCACGGCCCATCCAAACAATGGCGCATGCAACAATGTCATGTTTACTTTTACACCTCGCACGTTAGCCCTGATAAAAAATGAACTTTTTAATAATAATGTATTTGTAATAAAACAAGAAAAAAAAGCGATATTTCTAAGTTGGCTTGTGCTGTGGAGTTATTTCATTGGACAGGGAAGGTATAGATTATATCTCAACAATTGGAAAGTAACAGTTTCCACTTTCCTTGTTTGCGCTGCAAAGTAAATGTGACCCCGGCAACCTCTCCGGTCAGAGGGATTTCCTCTCCATCCGTCTTTGTCCCAGCGACTGAGGGAGGACATAGGCTCAGGCTGTGTGATGCTGCTGGCCCACTATAGTGTTGTAACTGGGATTTATATCATTTATCTCTTGTAATTTGATTTGTCTAAATATATTTTGCATAATGTCTCATCCTCGTGGGGTTACATCATCATTGACTATCTCTATGAATGAAGTACGTTGAATAAAGATATTTGGTTATAAAGGTATGAGACGTATCCATTAATTACGCAGTATAAATCTGATGAGCAATATCAGAAGGGGCTCAATATGTCATGGAGAGATAACACATCCTGACTTGAAGATCGCAAACGAGCAAATGATGCCAAAGCCAAAGTGGTGTGGTGGTTTAAGCACTGAGCTTCATCAGTCGCTTTTATTCAAGGTGACAGGAAAATAGTAATAATAATAATAAATAATAATAATTAAAAAAAAAAAAAGAATAATGTGTGCTGCTTTGCTTCTACATTAAATTGATTGAAATATGACATTTCACTGCATATCTGTATGATCGTAGGTATATGTACAGTATGTGACAAATAAACATCTTGAATCTTGAATCTTAAAATTGAGTGTTTTGACTTTACATTGACCTAATTTCAACTCAGCCCCTTCGCTGCATCCGGCTGCATGTGCAGCATTTACGTCCATGAAGGAGGAAATCTAGACTCGTGAGGGAACTCTCATTCTCTGCTCCACACTCAGCAGAGTAGATGTTTTTCAAATCACCTTATTTCCGCTCTCCAACCACTTTGCATGTGGAGGTGTTTTTTTGAGAACGTTTGCTCACTACATCATGCCGCATTTGGTATCATTTGTATTGGACTACATAGTGTATGGATTCCTCTCATGAGATTTGGTAACACCAGTGAGCAGGTGATTGATTTAGAGCCCGGGCCAAAGACCGATTGACGAACCCGGAGAGGATGTGACCCCGTGACCTGCGACCTCACCTCCATTTACCCTCGCCGCCTGTGACGTCAGCTGTAAAAAGCAGGTTGGAGTGAGACGGACTGGTCCGGAGCAGAGCATCCAGCCTCATTCAGACACCTGTTCAAACTGCTTGACCTGGGTGTGTTTGCCTTACATCTCAGAAGGCATCACTTCAGACCAGTGCTTTCTGACAGCGCTGGTGTCATGAGGATGTTTGCTTTGCAAAGGACTTGACAATACTAACGAAGATAAGAAGAGGCTGTTAATGAGCTACAGTAATGTAATGCCGAGCATTACGGTGTGTGTATGTGTGTGTGTGTGTGTGTGTGTGTGTGTGTGTGTATGTGTGTGTGTGTGTGTGTGTGTGTGTGTGTGTGTGTGTGTGTGTGTGTGTGCGTGTGTGTGGGTGGAAAGGGCCCTATGTGACCTCTATGCTGATTGAAATGTTATGTTACAGCTGCCTCACCTATATGAATCTATGTTTGACCTAAAAAAAACTTATATTTGTTTAATGTCATTAATTCTATCAGTCATTGCTGTAAGTCTATGGCAATAGTTAATAACATTTTATTTTTATTTTTAATCGCTTGACTTTTTACTGTAATGCTGCCCATCAAAATGATCTAAAATAGTTTTCCAGTGAATCAATTTACTGGCTCCGTGCCACCAGCCCAAAATGGTGAAGTTATGATGCTCAACTACAAATGATACCCTTACCTTCAATATGATAAATTCATTTAAATAACAAAACACTTATTAATTCATCACTTTTAGTCAATACCTATAATAAACATTTTACATCGGATCAAATTTTAAAAGGGGGAAAAATAATGATATTAATCTATTAGTAGTGAGTATAATATCTACTTCGTTTGATTAAATGCATTTAGCTTTTTGGCTTATTTATTATTTCTATTTGATTGCCATCAATTAATGTGAAACACTTTGAGCTGCATGTTGTGTATGAAATGTGCTATACAAATAAAGTATATAATAATTGTTATTATAATGAATATAATTATTATCGAGGTAATTATAAACAATAGCTGCAGAAAAAAAGAGTTCAGATCTATAATATCTATTGTTTTATTGGCTTTAAAGCAAATTTAAAGTTAGAAATGTGACTATTGCATGCCGCATGTTGATAGAAGTGGATTTCATGATACAGGTATGTGATTATCATACAATAGCCAAAGTTGACCCTTCCAAAGAAAACACAGTTGTGCCGTAAACGGTTGAAATCCTTGTTGCAAGCGAAAGCCAAACACAGCCTGGAGCCTCGGTGCGCCCACGCCACTCTCTCCCCAAATCGATCCGTTTCTCGTTGACACGCGCCGCAGCGAAACACGCACGAACCGCCAGTTGGAGCTTTGATTGTCCCTGGGAGCGGTTAAGCTGCCGCCAAACTGCTGCGGGACAATGCGGGGACGAAAGAACAACACCGGGACAAAGGGTTTCTAGGGAGACCGAACTCAAACTCTGGATGGTGCGTTGGGGAGGGGCGGGGGGTATTTAGTCTTTTATGCATATTCTTAAAAAAGTACATTCTAAATAAAGAAATAAGGTAAAAAAAAAATCCAAGAATTCCCCTGCGCATACCCATATTGCTTTTTAACCGTATCCGGGTTAGGTTCCTAGTTCGGGATATATTATTCACATGACATTCAATGTAACCGATGAGGCCATACGGTCAACATAACTTCAACATGTCTTCAAATGAACATTATTTTCGCTCTTGCGATGGTGTCGGCGTGAACCCACTTGGCGCACATGGGGGCTGGGTGCAGCTGTCGGGCCGGAGGCTGCCGCTCAGGTGGTGGTGGCAGGTGGAGACCCGCTCCCACCACCGCTCCCGCTCCCACCACCGCTCCCTCTCCGCCTCTCCGCCTCCCCCTCGCCCACTCCCACTCCCGCTCTCGCTCCCGCCCCCGCCCCCGCCCCCGCCCCCGCTCCCTCTCACTCTCCCGCCGCTCGGCCCACGGAGCGCCACGCGGCTCGCGGTGCGCTCGCTGCTCAGCCCTGACGTGGGTGCGGGCTACAGGTCTCACACGCCGCAAAAAAAAATAAAAAATAAAAAGAAACAACGACACTAATGGGAAAAAACGCTCCGAACAATGACTTGTGTCTAGGTTATCAGGCGACTGTCGAAGCAAAAAGTCACCACCATCGCTATAATAATAATAATAATAATAATAATAATAATAATAATAATAATAAAAACAACGATAATAAAAACTCATGAAATAAGATAACATCATTGAAAACAAATACATAAATATATACATACATACATGAATAAATATAATGTCGCCAGTACCCATACTCAGCCAAGCCAAACCATGGTACACGTTTTGTACAAGGTATTTTTTTTCTCTCCCTCCTGAAAATGCATTTGGCACAACGTGCAACTATTAAACCCAATTGGGCCTACATTTATAAATATACTCAAAAATATCACACTTTTAACAAGTATGCTAAAGCACAGTTTTATAGTTGTTACTGTCATGTTTCGATATATAGGTGTAAGTCTACTCATACACTATGATATTAATGACTATTATACTGAACCTGCACTCTAAATAAATAAACAAAACTACCAAAAAATGCACTTCCAGTTTACTCACAATAACTACAAATGGGTAGAAATATACTTGTATAAACTCTTAACACACTATTTATACTAAGAATACACTTTCAGATTGGAAACATATGTATTTGATTATTTGGGGTGTCCATCATCGTTAATATAACACTGTCGCTATCGTTGCTGTAACGTTGTGGCTGAGTTTCCAGGGGAACAGTCAACAGAAGGAAACGCTCCAGTTAAAGCCCTGCGAGCGCCAATAGCTGCTCGGGAGCCGCTTCCCGCTCCGCCGTGCGCCCGCGGAGCGTATTTAGGGGCCCCCGGGGGCCTCGGGAGGACCCACAGCCTGTGAGCGCGGCGCCGGCTCGGCGTCTTCACCGGGGCTTGCGGACGGACCGCGGCCCGTTTCCACCGGACCCGCGGCGACGAACCGGTGATGCGATGTGGCTCTGGAGGGACCCGGAGAAGGGGAGGCACTGCCCGTGGGAGGTCTCGCCAAAGCAGGTAGGGATGTCACTTCCAACCACTGTTCAAATGGCGCCGGTGAAGTGTAACATCAGTGTCTCTAGTTTCTACCTGCCTCCGAAAGCTGGTGGTGGTGACAGTTCGGCAGTGTAGCTGCTGGTTGACTTACTTCAATGACAGCTGTCAACTACACTCCTCACTGCTTCCACTCACGCCATCCGTAACATGCCTCGTTCATCACAGGGATCGGCCAAAAAGGCAACATGGCACACGAACCGTCGCCGTTATCCAACTACACTGAGGGAGGCTCCCTCCATGGCAGTCTTCGTCATCCCTCACTCGAAAGGGGGACTCTTTTGAGTCGTGGCTGGTTTGATGGCAGTGTAATGTTAGCTGACGTTTCGTTTGCCTGCAGCTCACACTGCTCTGCTCCCAAACTAGTCGCCCGGGACTACAACGGATGTCTTCTCCCTAAACGTCTGCAGTCAATCTACAGCTGGTATGCACTTAACTTTGCTGACTTGCACTAGACCGGAGCTGTGTCGACTTTTTTGGATATATGGCGTAGACAATATATATATATATATCATGCTACTCTGACATGGTACGGCACAGTGGTTTTCAAACTATGGCTGCATTAATGCACAAGTACAGAGGGAAAAATGAAACCATTTAATGTTGCATTGCATCAGGAAATATATATATGTTCATTTATTTGAGTAAACAAATATATCGGTTGGCCTCCAGCAAAAATGTGTCCTGGCATGAGATAGCCAAAATGTAACAGACGCCAAATGTCTCTGGATGCACTTCATCTTGGAGCAGTTCCTTCTTTTAACAAGTAATGCACTTCAGTTGGAAAAAAATGGCGATATCAAAATATGCACTGAAAGCTCACGGACCTGAGATAAAACAATGTATAGGATAATGTAATGACCTCGCATTAAGGCTGTGTTGATTGAGCGAGCTCTTGGGCGGCTGGAAGGCAGTGTCTAGTTAGCTGGTGCGGTCTCTGTTTCCCCAGCTTACCTGCTACTGCCCCCCTACTGTCTTTGCTGACCTGCCGCTATTTCCTCACAGTCCAGCATAATTCATTCTTCATTTCATGTCTTGTTTAACCATATAAAGCCTGTTGGCAAGTGGCTTTAACCCAAGGTGAGGGACATCAATTTCAATTAGAAAAAAACCCATTACCACAGTCCTATGAACAGTATATTCATATAGTCATGTTACATTATAATTAATTTTAAACCAATTTCCCGAGGCAGTGCTCTGTGCTGGCTTAGTTTGTCTAGTGGCTATGAATAAACATAACTGGGGAAAAAAAAAAAAAATCAATATGCCTATCAAAAACTAGATGGTGAGCTTGTGGCTAGAATGCACTGCTGTGTAATAACTTTTGCTATCCGTTTGTCATCGTCTTGTTTTTAACATCAAACAACAAATCAGAAAAAAAACAAAATAAAATCCAGTTGGCCAATATGAATGATTTAAAGAGGTTCACGCTGCCCAAATTAAGGCTCAGAAGCAAAAGACGCACAATTGAATGTAAACAGTGGTTGTACAAGATGATAAACGCAGGTTGAGGACAATCTCTCTCTTTGGGAATCATTAGGAATGAAAAGATTGGTGCCCAATGTAACAGAAGCCGATCAGGACTGTCATTGTTATTTCGAAAATGGTCCCCTTTCACAAAGACGTCGGTCCACAAAGGCAATTCACACAAGGCACTCACAACAAACGCTTCCTCGGCCGGAACGCATCTTCCTGCAAAACGCATCACACAAACAACCCCCCGCCGGATGAACTAGTTCAGGGCCAAACATCGCTGTTTCGATCACAGCATGTGTCCAGTCTCTCTTAAAAACAGCCCTGAAGCCGATCAGAGCTCCACTCTTTTCTTCAGAATAATTTCACGCACTAGCGCCGTGGCCTCCTGCCGCACGTCATCCATGGACTCATCTGTTCTCCAGAACCGAACCACTTTCCCCTCTGGATTTACGAGAAACTTCCAAAAGTTCCACTTTGGGATTTTCTGCACAGAATCTGTAATGTAAAAATGTAGATATAGGCGTTAATAACATCCTCATAAACCAAGAAGGTGAATCTATTGATGCTCCCTGCTTTACTTACTATCTGTAGGTTCGAAAGCGTTTTTTCAAAGCAAGGCCCCATTGACAGAATAAACTCTGCATGGCTAAGGACCCCCCACACCCACCCCCCTGAAAAAGGTTTACACACTGTATCTGCCGGTAATGCCCTGTTAACCATTTAAGGTGACTTAACATTTGATTCAAACATTGGTGTCAAAATAAATACATTTCAAATCTCATGACGGTATACCCAACCCCCACCTTACTGAAGTGTCCTTGAGCAAGACACTCAACCCGTGGCTGCACCCCATGAGCATTGCATGGCCGCCTACATCGGTGTGTGAATAAGTTGTAAGTAGCTTTTGGACAAAAGCGTCTGCTAAATGACGTAATGCAGTGTAATATATTTTGTGGGGGGAAAAATTGAAGATATACATCATAATATTCTATATTTTATAATAAAAAAAAAGATGTAAAGTAATATAAATAGTGAAAACGTATTTATTTATTTCTATACAATATTAATAAAATGGGAGAAAATGTAAACAGCTGTTGGCGTCTAATTTCCACCAATAAAATATGTACAAATATATATCAGATAAATAAGTTGACCCCCTATAAATTGTCATGGACCCCAGTTTGGGAACTCTTCGCCTCTAACTCATTATCGGAACATAATCGATAGATCAACAACAACACAAACCGACCCGTGAGGAACTTGAAAGCCGGGTCCGCTTCGGAGCCCATGATTTTGATCTTGCTGAAGAACGGGAAGGTGGTTCCGTACGTGGACTTGGCGTGCGCCTCGATGTCCCGGCTGGTCCGCGGCTCGGTTTCGCCGAACTGACCGCAGGGGAAGGCCAGGACGTTGAAGTGCGAGGTGGCCAGCTCCCGGTGCAGCTCCTGCATGGAGCGGTAGTTCGGCTCCGTCTGCGCGCTCTCGCTCGCCACGTTTACAACCAGGGACGCCTGCACCGAAGGGGAGGGGAGGGGGGGGCAGACGCGGGACGTGGGACGTGTGCGAGTGTGATAAAAGCCAAAAAGCCAATAACCCAATCACGCCGCGATCAAACACGCAAAAACACTCCCCAACTCCGCCGCGGCGCTGGGATCAACAACGCGCATCAAATAAATCCAGGTCTTACTTTTCCGCGGTACCGCTCCAAAGAGACGCTTCTCCCCCGCGCGTCCTTCACCTCGAAGGAGTAGAAGTCCTCGGGTTTCCTCGGCCTCAGCAGTCGCGTCTGCAGGAGGAACAGACACCCCGCGCCGACCGCCATGCACAGGAGGACCGTCAGCACCCTCGCTCTGGGGCTCGGGGACTTGGTGGGGTAGCCCCCTAAGGCCTCCATGTTGGAGGAGCAAGAGCGGACCGCGGGGAGGTTCTGGTTCCGCTGAGGGGTGACGCCGGGCCCGGGGGACGAGTCGTTCGCCGCGAACGCCCCCCCGGTTAGAGTCGGGAGTCGGTCGGACGCGACGGAACCCCAACCACTGGCAACTCACAAACCGAGAAGAACTGAGCAACAAATTAGATTCTGAGGCACAGAAAAAAGTGGATTCCAGGCACAACCCAGAGCCACCGCCTCGTATGACTCGTTCATTTCGCGCCCGAAGTCCTCCGCCGACTGACTAAAACGAACGACTCTTTCTTTTTTTTTTTACGGAGTCGCCCGTCAAGGAACGAATCTCCAAAGTCAAACCTTTCATGACTACTTTCGCCCGGGCGTTGTCGCACCGCTTTGACGTTCAGATAGTTACGACGCTTGCAAACGCGCCTGCGTAGCAACTGCTTTTCTAAATAAGCGACAGCTCCCATGCAGGTTTATTTTTACACTGAGGTTACACTTAACGACGATTTAACAAAAACAAACAAACAAACAAAAAAAACTTAAGGAACTGTTGCTAATCGGCGTGAGGAAATTGCTCGGTGACGTCACATTTGCGCGACGTTGTTTTGTTAGCCGCCGTAGCCGGTTAGCCTTTCGGGGCTTTTGAAACTTTGCGCCTGATAACAAAAGACTGAAATGAAATGAAATGAAATGATGAATGAAATGAATGAAAACAACATACATTTCAGGTGAAAATAAATATTCGTCACGAGTAACTTCCGAATATCAAACAACTGAAGACAAGGGAAAACGTACTTTTTTTTTTGTGGACACGAATGAGGCAGCTTTGGTTTCTATCCCACTTCCGGTCGGGAACGCCCCCTCCGGAAGTGTCTATTCCCCGAGCGCCCCCGTTTAAGGATGGAATATAACGCAGCGCGCGATGCGCTCTTTTTCGTGTGTTCCTCTGTTTGTTTGTTCATTTCATCTCGTTCTAGGAGCGTGAGGTCGCGCGTCGCATCTCCTACAGACGCTTCCGCAGAAGGATCTTGCGGCGGCGCGGCGAAGGAGCGCCTGTCGCCAGCACGCCCCTGTCCACTCGGAGGCGCTGTTTCCCCTGCGCCGAGTGCGACCCTGTCCGCCAGAGGCTGGTGCTGGATTCGCCAACCAGAGACTCCGAAGCAGCAACAAGCAGCTGCGCAGGTATTTTTTAATTGTTATTTTTTTAAACATGCATATGAGCCAATTCATTCACAAGAATTAGTAGCAGAAAGTGAGAGAACAAAAAAAAACCATATATAAATGAATTAAAATGTATGTATATTCTATGAAGAGAAGTTTACAGGGAGTGGCACTTGTACAGCTGACCATGCACATACAGACACACTTGCACATATTCACATTGAACATGGATGCCATGCACACCCGTGCAAAGGAACACACACACACACACACAAAACCGTGCAAAACCCTCATAAACATGTAGATGTTGGATGTCACCCTCCCCTGCTTTTAGTTATGTTATGTTTCCATAGTGATAGTAGAGTGATTTTTTGATTTTCACAAACAGCCTCGGGGCTTGGACCACTAACCCCTGGTGGCAATAACATACCAGCGATCACACCACATCTCCTCACTGCGAGAGGCCGCAACGAAGAAAAGAGTGCCCCACAACAGGTTTGAAAAGCTCACCCACTGACTGACAAACAAAACCACAATCTATGAACGTGTTTGAAGGAAAATAACCTCAACCTTTGTCTTTTAGCCATGACCCCAAATGAATGTACTGTATATCATGTGCTCATACAAACCGAGAAAGTGAGGAAAGCTGCATTAAACAACCCTTGGAGTGGAAAATGTGATTTGAGTATATGCATGTACGTGGCCCTGCAATAGACTCCAGTCCTCCCGTGGATAAAGGGAATTAATAGACGGGCATAGATCACAATATAAGGCGTCATATAATTAATTTGAATACAGGCCAAAACATGAACGTGAAAGATGATATGGCGTGTTGCAGGACTGGACATGGACTACGACAGGGCCAGGAAATGGAAACAATAACGAAGGTAACACAGGGACTGCACAAACCGCATGAAGCATGCACACGCTGTATATTTAGACACAGGCACAAAGACGACCATAAGTGCAGACAGGACCCGGCCGGGCACACACTATGCTGCTTATATAGTATATGTTCATCGCGTCCCAGGGAAACATTCTAAAGTTCAAAGTTGTTTATTCAAGACAGGTTTTCCAGGTTTTATCATATCTGGTGTGTCTGTCTCCACACTTGGTAGAATGACGTCTCTCCAGGAAATAAGGAGTATGGGTTGAGAGGTGTCGTCATCCATGTTTAGAATCGGTAAAGTAATACTGAGTGCGTATCAGCAGTCATAACTCATTCTCACAGGTTCGTACAAATGTGACATTAATTCACATCATTTTTCCGGATCACCAGTATGTGACCACTAAACACGAGAGTAAACTAGTTTCAGAATCACAGCGAAAGTTTCCACGTGCCCAATCTTCCAAATTCTATACACAAATACAGATTTGGTTCATAAAGACTAAACATTCCTTTCTAAACATTCAAAGTAATTACTTGTGTGTCAGCCTGCTCAGCCACTAGGAAAAGCCTCCGAAGCAACCAAAGAAAAGTGTCTTGTTTTTAACCACTGACAACATTAGTAAATGAGTGTGTAGAATGAGATCGTCTGTGTTTTTTGGGGTTTTCTTTTCTGTGCATTCACAGCCTCGGTTATGTTTCAGGCTCTGAACATGATGGCACCGGGGATCCACGGCCGTTTGCACTGCTCGACAGAATGTCCGGAGATCCACAGAGCGAGGAGGTGATGAAGCTTGCTGCACCCGCACTTCTCAACGATTACTGTAAGAGCAAAGGTGTTATAAAGACAGCAGTGACAAAACGAAAATATTAAAACCTCTGATATGACCGTGTTGCTTTGCTTTTTTTGATATACAGCCACAGGTTTTCAGTTTTCCATATTCTTAGCTACCGGTCTAGTCAATGTGTGTATTTCTGTCTGTAACTTACACTTTAATAACCCCTAGGGGTAATGTGGGGTACTGCATGGAGTGCTCAGAAAAAAAAGTGTTATTTAAAAAAATATAATTAATATATAACCTTATATATAACAGTTATATATAAGGTTATATATATATATAGCTTAATAAAATCTATATACAAACACAAGTTTGACAGACTGCATCTTTGCTATCAACATGTTTTCAATGCAACCCCTTTTCTATCAATTGTAAGTATCTGCAGCACCCTTTTAATGTTCATGTCAACACTACAGTGCCATGCCATTGTTCCGACGGCCTATCATTCCGAAATCCCAATAATCTGAAAAATTTCCCATTGGACATGGATGACACCCTAACCCTAATACTAACCCTTATAACTAAACTTAACCATCTCCAGCCCCACCTTTTTTTCTGTGGACTTTTTGGAATAAACGTCCGTAGGAGCAATGGGAAGTCCCCCACACTGTCACATACCACACACGTACATAATTTAAGTTAATTTTCTCTTCTTTTTTTCCCTCAAATGTTTTGTGCAAGTAAAGGGGGTACACTCCTTAAAAACTGCTCTAACCAACCAAGAAAACGGTCTGATTTCAATATAACGCACAACACAAAACAAAACCCACAAGAAATGTAAGTGAAGCTTAAAATCTGTGAGTGATATCTGCCTGATTTGTGTGACTGCGGCTTGTGACCCACTTTTAGTTTGTGATTTGTTGTCACAGCTTCTCAAGAAGCACTCACATGTTGTGTGATCTCACCGGTGGCTTAACACTATTATCTGCGGCCAGCCACGTTGCCAAGTGGAGGCTCTGATGATTTGAGGGGTGGGGATTTGTTTTCCAAAAGAAATTGATAAAAGGACCAACTTTCATTTTTTGGGAAAGTGACGATCACTCCGCTGATGAAAACGACAATGATGTGGTCAAACACATATTTAACTTGCTGGCATTTTTCAACCCTTTCCACCACAATACCACCTCCCTCCTCCTTAGACATGGTACAGAGTCATATTCGTCAAATGTATAAACAGCTTAAACACTCGTTCAGGTGAAAGAGTGGACGCTCCAACCCTCCTTTTTCCGTCTCGTGCTTCACAGACACCAACCTCCTGGACTGCAGCTGTCACGGGGTGCTAGCGCTGGCCCTGGGCTCTGCCGTTTACCTCTGGAATTCGGAGACCCAGACCCTGGAGGGGTCCCTGCAGCCGGGGCCGCACATCCGGGCACCGGCGGAGAGGTCGTACCTCCAGAGGCAGGCCGTCTCATCTGTGCGCTGGAGCAGAGACGGTCGACTCCTCAGCGTCGGAACCAGACAAGGGCACATTAAGGTGCCAGGGAGCTCCAATTAAATGAGGCTTAAGTGTGCAAATTAAATCACATATATATAGGGCTGGGAAATATGGACGACATTATTGCCATGATAATTGTAAGTTCACATATTTGATATACACTACTCAAAGTAAGGGATATTTGGCTTTTGGGTGAAATTTATGGAAAATGTAAAAAGTTCACGCTACAGTGATATTATATCGTAAAAGTAGGCATTTAAGTAGAAGCATGCAATGGTGATTTCCTCATCTCAAACAATTGATTGAAACAAAAGCCAACAACAGTGGTGGGTTTACCACAACAAAAAATGTCAATGTCTCAATAACTTGTCATGTGCCCTTTAGCATCAATTACAGCTTGACAACGACGTCTCATGCTGTTCACAAGTCGACTTATTGTCTGCTGAGGCCTGGCCCCCCACTCTTCTTGAAGGGCGGCCCTCAGGTCATTAAGGTTCTGGGGTACAGAGCTACGAGCCTCTACACGGCGACTCAGCTGATCCCATAGGTTTTCTATGGGATTCAGGTCTGGAGAAAGTGCAGGCCACTCCATTTGAGGTGCCCCAGTCTCCAGCAGCCGTTCCCTAATGATGCCACCTCCATGAGCTGGGGCATTGTCGTCCATGAAGATGAAATGAGGCCTGTGTTGTTCATGCAGGGGCACAATGACTGGATTAATGATGTTATTCAGGTAGTATGGGCTTGTCACTGTACCATTCACAAAGTGTAGGGCAGTTCTGCATTGACTAGACACACCTGCCCACACTGTAACACCACCACCACCAAAGGCTCGTCTGGTGACAACAGAGGCTGATGCAAAGCTCTCTCCTTGACGTCTCCAACATCGTTGGCGTCCATCATTTCTGCTCAACGTGAATCGACTTTCATCAGAGAACAGCACTGAGGCCCATTGGTCCCTCGTCCAGCCCATTGGTCCCTCGTCCTGCTTCCTGGCCCGTGCAAGAGGATGATGCCTGTGCCTGGTGGTGTGGTCAGGTACCCTTGCAGGTGGTCTAGCACGCAGACCACGCTGATGGAAACAGTTTTGAATGGTCTGACGTGACACTTGGGTGCCGCTCACCTCCCTTAAATGTGCCTGTAGTTGAGTGGCATTCATCATCCGGTTCTGCAGGGCACTGTTCACAATGAATGAATGGGATGTGGCCAAAGGACGTCCACTTCTATGCCTTTCTGTGACTCTTCCAGTCTCTCTGTATCTCTGTTGCAACCTGCTGATGACACTCTGTGACACTCTAAGCTCAGTGGCCACTTCCCTCTGAGAACATCCTGTTTGAAGCCTCACAATGGCGAGGTACTGTTGATCAATTGTTAGGTTTCGTCTTGGTCTCATGATGTAAAAACGTGAACAGCATGAGGAAGTTAGTTAGTTAGTGAGTTAGTTCCTCCTGGAACATTGGGCGACGAGCCCCCACCATTTGCTCATTACCAGAATGGCTTCTTCTCGTCGTTTCCGTAACATGCTTTTTTTTACGAGGTGAGGTTGTTAAGCCCACGCCCAACCCCCAACCTGGAGGACCGGGTACTGACTTACCCGTGATACAAAGGCATTCTTGGCAGTGCTGACTTACCCGTGTCGCAAAGGCATTATTATTATCATTATTATAAACCTGCAGTGTTTCTCCACGTGAAACCTCGCACAAAGATGCTGCTGCTTCGGGAAGTGCCACTGTTGACAGCTATTAAAACACAGCAAGATTGGGTTCAGAGTTTAAAAGAACATATAGATTTTCCTGAGAAGAGCACCCGCTCCCCACCATTATTTTGACCTCAAACACCAGAAGAGGACTGTTTAAATACCAATTCTATTGAACCAGGAAATGTATTGGTCGATTCATGGCTCAAACACCTGTTGAGAATTTTGCCGTTCAGCTCCTTGTTAGAGAACAGCAAGTCGTGCAAAAAGTACTGAAACATTGAACAGTTGGACATGTGCATTCAAAAGTTTAGAGAAGGTCAAATTAAGTTCACCTGTAAAGGTTATAGTGCATTTTAGTTTCATCCTAAAATTTCACCCAAATGCCGAATATCCCTAACTTTTTGTGAGTAGTGTATATGACATAATTTAATTAACTTAAAATTAAAACAGAATTCAAAATCCTGTAAAGGAAAACGCCAGTGTTTTTTTAACCAAAATCTTATTTTTCAGCGTTGGGAGGCAAACTGAATGATTGGCATTAGAAAAAGATCCGGATTAGAAAAAATGTTCCAACCACGTCGCACCGAGCTGCAATATGTACTGCAGTGGGGCTCAGTACAGTTTTTATCAATATCGGATCAATTTAAAAGAAGATTCTAATGCCAATCAACGTTTGGAGGCTAGTATGAGCATGGGAAATGTGTCAGTTTGTCAAGTGGTGCGTTTGTGTGGTAAACCTCTTTGTCTTTGAATGTTCAGTTGTGGGACGTGGAACAGAAGAGCAAAGTAATGAGTCTGCAACCACATCTCTCTACAGTGGGGGCTATTTCCTGGAAACAGCACCTACTAAGCAGGTGGTCTTCAGTGTCTGTGTGTGTGTGTGTGTGTGTGTGTGTGTGTGTGTGTGTGTGTGTTGTGTGTGTGTGTTGTGTGTGTGTGTGTGTGTGTGTGTGCATTATTGCAAAAGACACAGGCAAGTAGCGTAAAAAAAGCTTATCAATCTAAGAAAATTAACAAAAAAAAAAACGTAAAAATATGCAGAATATACAACATGATAAATGAAAGGGATAATAATAATGCCATACAACTCTGCGGAGGGGAAATATTTCAGAATAATGACATCATCCCTCTGCGTCCCAACATTGTGGCACAGTGGCTCGGTCCTGGGTCGGATCCACCACCATGACCCCCGGGCCCCCACCCCGCTGGTGGGTGTGGCCCTTCAGCCGGACAGCGTGTGTGCTCTGGACTGGTCTCCGGGGGAGGAGCGGCTGGCCAGCGGCTGCAAAAATGGCAGCCTGTGCATTTGGGACGGTGACATCGGTGGCGTCTCAAGGGAACGTCGGCCGATTGTCACCATGAGGCAACCCAGCGCTGTTAAGGTGACTTGTTACTACTACTACTACTACTACTACTACTACTACTATTACAACTACTGCTACTACTGCTACTACTAATGTGTGGTTCCCGCAGTGACTTTCAACATTGATGAGCCGTGTTATCTGGAAATGCCAGTGTCGTAGTTTCTATCCTGGCTGTGCAGCTTCCTTGCTCTTCATTCTACTGCATTGGCTTAGCCACTTCTTTAGATTACGGGAAGGTGAGATGGTATACAGCAGCGTATTGTACTGAACACCCAAAAAGCAGCATGCGGAAGGATCCAGCAACCCTGAACATCAACGGGCAACTTATGGAATGTGTACGATGAGAAATTAGCTTGTTAAAAATCAATGTCTTCTTTTTTTTAATTTCTGTATGCCGTGCACCGTGCACTAAAGGGATTTGGGGCAAATGCTGAGTGGAAGGCTTGAGTACTGAAACCAAATGAAATCAACTGGTCAACTTGTCGTCAAGCGCTGGCTGACGTACAGCGACAGGGTGGACACTTATCTTCTGGACGAGCTCACATGATGAATTCATTGAGTTGGCGTCTCATTCACATGCGCACGCCACTGTAGTTCTTACACCGCGGTAAGGGAGTGTGTGTATGAATGTATACGGGGTGTCTGCTCCAAAATGGGTGTGTGTGTGTGTGTGTGTGTGTATGTGTGTGTGCGTGTGTGTAGGCGATGGCATGGTGTCCCTGGCAGAGACATGTGGTCACCACAGGAGGAGGCTGGAAGGACGGAGCGCTGAGAATCTGGGACGTGCAGTCGGCGTCCTGCATCGACTCCGTCCAGACACACTCACAGGTGATCAGAAGCTCCCCTCAGGAGAATGATGAGAACATCACTAATGGGATGATGACCCTGATGATTATATTGATAACATAGTAATGTATGTATTATATAAAAATATATGTATTTCAATATTTTTTATGTAATAATTTTGCAAATATTGTACAGGCTGCAGTCAGCACCAATCCCTGTATTCAATTTATATTTTTGACCCTAAAAGTTTGACTTAAAATTTTGACTCAAAATTTTAAAGTCGACGACACTAAGTGGCCTATAGCAGGTGTGTCATGATGCTTCATTTTGTGTATCCAATTGTCAAACGTCATGGTAACGATAACATCACAATAACTGAAGAGACGTGACAAGCAGGGCTGCCAATTTAAGGTGTTGCTTTAGTACGTCACCAAGAATAAAACATTCAGAACAATATGGAGTGAATATTATATGTGAGGCCATGTGCAGCGGCTGCAGCCGCGCATGCCGTTATGATACCTGAGCTCTCCCACGATTATCACACAAAATGGTGATTAGCGCACGGTGTGTCCCCCTGAAACCCTGCTCCTGGCCGCAGATCTGCTCCCTGCTGTGGGCTGAGGAGAGGAGGCTCTTGGTCACGGGCCACGGTCCCCCCCGTCACCACATCACCTGCTGGACCTGGGCGTCCCCCTCCCTGAGGAAGAGCCTCCAGCTCGCGGGTGAGGGAAACACCCCCCCCCCCCCCCTCCCCCGGAGGAGGTTTACATAGAAGAGAGATGGAAGCGCAGCGTCAACCTTTCCCTTGAAGTGCGCCTTGAGTGTCATAGACGCGGCCGCGGGTTCAATGAGTCATCCCCGCATCAACGTCCCGAACGTTAAAAACAGTTTCGTTACACGTAGCAGCTCATAGTAATATTTGCTGCGCTTGTGATGATGGGGCTGATTTATTATGCGTTTTCCCACTGGCCTAATAAGATAAGGGCGGATAAGATAAGAAATAAAATTTTATTCGATCCCTGTGTGGAAATTCCGGCAGCAGCAAAGAAGGAGATAGGAAAAAATAAATACAATAAAAATAGCATTAGTACACATCTATACACAGAGTTAACGTGGAGTAGCACGGTGCTAACCCGTAGTAGTGAGTCCAATGTCGGCAGATGGCACTTACACTAAAGTAAGTACGTGCAGGTAGAAACAGCAGCAACAAGTATATAGTAAAGTAAGGTATATACTATTTACAATGATTTATAAATCCAGGGGGTATTATAATGAGCAATTTATAATATAATGGTATAAAGTAGTGTATAGTATGAAATAACATAGTATATTGGAATGGTGATGTGGTAATAATATAGTATAGCATATTATTGTCTGATAGTCTAATGTCTGATTTGCATCAAAAACAAAGTAAATCTTAACCTCAAAAGGCCAACCATGTTCCTTTGACCTTTCAGGCCACTTGGATCGCGTTCTCCACGTGAGCTCCAGCTCTGGCGGTGGAAGGATGTTCTCTGCCGGGGCAGACGGCAGTATCTGCGTGTGGGACGTGTAGACTGAGAGCAAACGCTGCGTGGTTGTTGCTCCATCTGTTTATTTATTTGCTCCTAATGACACAAGTAAAACCTTGCATCATCTTAACCTAGAAAAATCGAGATAAAAAAAAAAAAAAAAAAAGAAAGGCTACTTACTTCCTTTCTCGGCACAACACCTCGCTTCCCTTCGGTGGGCTGCTTCTGCACGTTTCCTGCCCCCCGTTGCCGAGATAACCACAGCCCAGACGAGGGGGAAGAGCGACTTGTTGCGTGAAACATGGTTTGCATTTTGTATGTCCTGTCATGCTCGAGAGAAGTTCATTACTTGTGCTTCAGCGACAAAAGCGACAAGAATTGATTTCCACTTTGATCAAGCGCATATCATTTTTGTGGTATTAGTATATTTTTTCGCTTGATCAGACAGATCCGCCTCCCTTTACTCTGCATCTGCTGTATGGGGAATCCACAATTGTTTTCAAAATATACCTGATTTGATTGCTCAATTCATCCACATCAAGACGTAACATGATATGATGTATAAAATCGCATCCGTTGTTTGACGTTTGTCAGTTTTTTTAATAGGCGGCATATAATATACGACGTCTATTAACAAGACGAGTGACATGCAGTATGTCACTAGACTCGAGATGACAAACGTCACGTCATCAAAAAGCGGGTTGCATGTTTGCGTGCGTTACAAGGGAAGACAGAGGAGAATTTAAAAATGACAATGACTCCATTCACAGTTTGTTTCCATATGGTTCAGAAGGCATGACTGACTTAGTTTGAAGGATTTTGCCTTTATTGATTTGGTGAATGGATGTTCAGGAATTTTGTGCATTATCACGTCCTCACACTGCTACAACCCCCCCCCCCGACCTCGGAGTTTATTTCATCTTCGTTTTAAGTTGTTATGCCGTGCATGTACCTGTAAGTCTCCCGTCGTTCCGGGTTCCTGTCACTCCCATGTCACCTCATCCCCTCCGCCTGGTTTCCCCGCCCATCTCCTCACCCGCAGCTCATTCTTATCGTCACGGCTTAATCGTTGCATCAGCTTCCCCTTGTATCACATCCAAACATAAAAAACGTTTTTTGATGACAGGACCTTTGTCTTCGACATGACATCATGCTGGAGTCCTGACAGAACAAAAGAGGAAGTTCCATTCGCACTTCAGATAACTCTTCTCATATGATGTAACTACACTTGAGGTTTATTACATTTCATTTATTACATTTCATTTATCGCTATGGTCTGACCGGAGGTCCCCTCCGGGTTCACGAGGCCACCAAATTTTTCCTTCGATTTTTTTCGTTTCATTATTGAAAAGGAAGCCAGGCCACAAACTCACCACTCTGGGCTTTGAAATTCGAAGTCACAATTACAACCCCCGGTTGTCATTATTCTGCAGTGGAATGGTGCTTCCTGAACCCCGATTCCCCACCTCTGCAATTTAAGAACGTTGATTTTTTTTTCAGAGCAGATTCTATAAAGTCGCAGCTGCCCATTTCACGCCGCTCGTCTGATTCCCATTCATGGTTCAGCGGAAGTCCTCCCCCGCTTACCCTGCATTATGCCAACCGAATCCAATTGGACCGCTCTTTTTACCGGGTCACTCGTCGAGAACCAAATTTGGGGGGGGGGGGATCTGAACCTTCCGTCCCGGTGGGACGCCTGCTTGTTTCGTGCAGCGATAATAAAGCAACCGCGGCTCTTTCTACTATTTTTTTTATTTCATTGTGATTGGTTCAGCCTGTAGTGAAAATGTAGCAGGAGGGTGTCCCGCATAACACTGGGAACCTTCTACAAGTTTCCGTTCCATCAGTAAGTGGCAGGACTTCCCCATTCCATTTCTTAATACATGCATAGTTGCGGTGTAACTTATTAACATGTATTAAAAGTGCCATGCCCCTGGGCTGAACCTTGTTCTCGTCCAGTGAGCTGTTTTTGAGGAGGAGTTACTCGGGCCTATTTATACTGGTATATATAGAAATAGTGCCAGATCCCTATGCTGTTTAACGAACCTTACTCTCGTCCAGTCCAGTGAGCTGTTTTTGAGGAGGAGTTTCTTGGGTCTATTTTCCATTGGTATTAAAGCTCGCTGCACTTGCTGTTAGAGCACACGTTCCCGTGGGAGTGTGGTTAGTTCAGTACCCCGGACACATTTGTCTTCTGTGAAGACATGCAAAGCGGCGTTGAAAGCCGACTGTATTGTCGACTATGAAATAAAAGAATCATGATGCATGTCTACAAAGGGAATGCAGATATATTTGCTTTTCAAGATTCAAGATTCAAGAGGTATATTCGTCACATACATATACATACGGTCATACATATATGCACTGAAATGTCTTTGCAACGCACCTGGAGATTATGCACAATAAATTCTAATTTGAACATAAAGCTAACCTAATTCCTACCTAGCAACTAACTGAAACTAACTAAAACGTAATGCAGTTAGTGAATAGAATAATATAAATAAAATGAAATAAAAATAAAGACTCACAAAGATAATACAGAGTGGGGGTACAAAATAGAAGAGGATAGAGTTATGTATATGGGATAGGCCGTTTGTATGCACAGATATGTGCATTAAAGTGCAATTTGAATAAAGTGAGTGTGAAGATATACAGTACAGTATACAACAGTACGACACAGCAATACAGTAACACCGAACAGAACAGCAATACAGCGCAGTATGCAGTAACCCAGAGCAGTGATACAGTTACTTGCAGTACATCATTCTTCATTTGCTTTGTTCGAAAGAATAAACATTTCTTTAAAAGACTTTTCTTTTAATTTGAGTTTTCTCTGCCAATGATTGACCAGGATTGATTGATGTGGAGAACGTCATTAAACAGGCGAGCACGAAGGCCACTCCCAAATTCCCACCCCATTCCCATTCTGGCAGCTGATAAAGCGGTTTCCCCGTGCAGGGCGTAGAGAGGGAGGCAGGGCAGGTTGAGGTTATTTCAGAGACAGCTTCTCCAGGAGAAGCCAGGAGGGAGACGGGGACTGCAACTCATAGGACATCGAAAACAAGTACCAAAAACTATTTTGCACACCGAAGAAATTTAAGGATACAGAGGAAAGCGGTGGGTCAGCAGATTTCGGACCTTTCCAAAAGGAATGAAGGTTGCTTCACCGAAGCGGATCCAAACAAGGTTTCCATGCTTGCCTGTGACTCACAGATTCTGCAGCAGCTGGCGAACCTGGGTAACAAACAGCAAATGTCTCTTTAAATAACTTTTGCTATGATCTTGCATTGATTGCGCATTATTTTTATTTATACTTGCAGTGAGCGAGACAATAGTAATGTACCATATAATACTATGTCATGCAGACGATTAGCCATAACCAACGTTAGATGTCTGTTCTGGCACAGCGCCGGGGACGGGCAGGCCAAACCGGTTGGTTCTCAGTCTTTTTTTGTTTTGAACAAAAGGTTGTTCGTGGGCCAAAAGGACAAGTCATGTGCTCGCAGGCCAAAGTGCAAACAACCCGTGCCCCCACGTGCTTAAGTTGCGCTCCCGCCGTGACGTGACGTGTCGCGTCGCGTCGTGTCCGGCGGCTTTTCTCGTCTCGCCCAGCGCAGCACGTCCCGCAAGCACAGCCCATCCTCGCTGCGGCGGACAGCCGTGCGGCCCCCGGGGACGGGAGCCTGCACCGCTCGTCTGCAGCGGCGGCTGGACCGCACCCCCCTATGCCCGCCACAACGGGTTTTCATGAGAAAGGAGTCGATGGGAACGTTTTTCAGGAAAGGGAGCGTTCCGAGGACGACGGCACCTGCCGCACGGAGAGTGATTAACACACGTCACGTGTTAGGTCGCTGCATCTGTCTTTTCTCAAAAAAAAAAATGAAGTGGAATCGTATCAACCCTTCCCTTGTTTTGACCTTTTTTTTGTGTGTCCCCTGACTCAGTGGTGTGCGTCTCTCTTACGGTTGGCCAGCCGGCATCACGGTACTCCCTGGTCAGGAGGGCCTTACCCTGGGACGAGGCTCGGCGGTTTTGCCAGAGCCACTATGTGGACTTGGCTGTGCTGAGCTCCGAGGAGCAGTACCACCGCCTCCGGAGCTCCATCCCCCTGGAGAGGGCCAGTTTTTGGCTCGGCATGCAGCGCCGGAGCGTCCTCGGCGGCTGGACGTGGGTGAACGGGGAGCGGCTGAGCTACGACCGCTGGTACAGGGAGAATTACGAAGGCCTCTGCGCGAGTCTAGAGGCGGTGCTGGTGAAAAACAAGAACATGCTGGCTCGTCACTGCGGAGAGCACCATAGTTTTGTCTGTCAGGGTGAGTGTCTGTTAAAACTCTACTTCTGTGCTGCTGAAGAGTGTGGACAAAACCAATCAAATCAACGTTGTTACAGGAAATTTCTCTTCAAAATTGCTGAGGCAAATATGCATTATAATGAATGCAGTTTTCAACAGATTGTCTTCCCAATAAGTGTCAGCTTTCTTACAGGCAGACATTGATGATGCCCCCTTCTTTTTAAACAATGTTGACATACACTGTATTTAAGCTCCTCCCAAGGTTAAATTCGCTCTCTGATTTTTATTTTTATTTTTTTTGCCTCAGGATTTGTAACCGAAAGATACAGATCCCCTACACTCACACTGGAAAACACACAAAGGTGTTGGTGATGAAGTGATTATTTACATGCAGGAACATTTGGCTTTCAGCTGTGACCGGAGTTTGCACAATGCCGTTTCAGTGTTATTCACACGTTCTATCTCCGCGATGATTTGCAGTTTTTTTTTTTTTTTTTTGTTTGTTTTGGTTTTGGACCCGCAGGTCCAACGTCCCCACAGCAAGTGAAGGTGAAGTCTCTGGGGACGAACGACGTGACCCTGAGCTGGGGCGTGTCCGCCTTCATGCAGACGACACCTCACCGTTACAACGTGACGGTGTGCGGCAGCACTTGCGAAGCGTTCCTGTACCCTTACGCCGGCAACCGCACCTCCATGGCCATCGTTATCTCCAACCTGACGGCGCACAAAATGTACGTCATACGCGTCGCGGCGGCCGTCACCAGGCCTGGCCGTGGCACCGGGGTCAATATCACTCTTCAAAGTGACCCGACAGCTCTGACAGTCAGGACAGGTAGGGTGACAATTCATGTATTGTACCGTAATTGCGCCGTGACACAATCACAGCGGGTTGCAGCAGTTTTCTCAGGCATGTTTCGTCGCTCCAAATATGTAAGGTCGTGTTTACGTCCGTGCTGATCACGTTAAAAATTGCCACGTCTATGGGTCAGGGAGCTTTGCTTATCCTTGGAATTTATTTTTAAAACCTCCCCATGGCTGCTTCGCTTGCCGCAGTCCAGCCCACCCATCGGTAATGCTCCGCATCCGACCGAGGGTGTGGTTGTCGCATGGGAGCCTTACTGGAGCGGCACAGTTTTAAGCCCACTTGGAGTGGGTGAGGGAAGGAGGACCGGCATTTATCACCAACATTTGCATTCCCTCCACTATGTCATGGTCGATTTGCACAAGGGGAAATTCAAATCTTGTGTATCGGTACCGTCCTCTACTTCTGCAATTTAAAGCAATGAGGCTGACTGCAAACTCCTTGGCAATTTGTTCTTTAAATTATCTATCTATGTGTGTGTGTGTGTGTGTGTGTGTGTGTGTGTGTGTGTGTGTGTGTGTGTGTGTGTGTGTGTGTGTGTGTGTGTGTGTGTGTGTGTGTGTGTGTAATCTGCCTTCCCTTTTTTTTTTGTTTTCCTCCAGCCGCTGCTCAGGAAAATGTCATTCTCATCCTCCTGAAGTTGCTCAAAGTTCTCTCTCTGATTCCTCCGCTGTGGGTCCTCTACCGCATCCTAAGAAGGCGTAAGTCTCCGCGCCCCTGTGTTAGAAAATGGACTCGCTGAGAGAGAGAGAGCGAGAGAGAGAGAGAAAGAGAGGGAGATCTTAAAAAAAAAAAAAAAAAAAAGGGTGAGGACGAATGTTTTTTTGTGCATGTCTGTTGAATGCGTAATCAGTCATCTGTGAAGAGGAAGTAAGTAAGAAAAAAAAAAAAAATCCTTCAGCCGCAGAATAAGAAATGAAACTCGTCATCTGTGCCCCGTGACTCCAGGCACTCCCGTGGAGCCGGAAGCCGAACTCTGTTTGGAGGACGTGGCGGTGTGATCTGATCCAGGACAGGACCCGAGGAAGCCTCGAATGACAGAAGAGGGCAAATGCTCAGGCGACTCTCCTACGACGCTCCTATGGAAAAAGGGTGGAGCGCACTTGGTATAATCAGTCTCGGATGGTGTTCTAGTATAATCCTAATCTCAGTTCACTACCTGTCTCGCACGAACGAATAGGTGTATAATCTTACAGCGATATAAACAAGGGATGGGCCGATGCTGCCTTGGGATATCATGGCATAGCAGGATAAATGTGGCATTTTCATCGAAGAGTCCCTTCCCGTCACTGGGGCCGTTTCAAGCACCTCAGATTTGAATCAAGGCCTTGATTCCTTGACTTCTGTTGACACACGGAGGCGTGCTGGAAGCCCTTCCTGAGCCCTTCCCATAAGGCGCCATGACGTCTCGGATACAAACGAGACAGACGTGCAGCGACAGAAGTATAAATGCCATAGAAGTATGAATACCATTAGCACTCAACTAAGAAACAATATGAAGTAATAATGTTCTTTATGCTGTCGTGCATCGTCACGGGCGTCTCGATGCATTTTACATCGTGAAGGACATTCGAAAAATAATGTACAGCTACGGCGACCGATGCTCAGAAAAGTAAATGCATAAAATTAAAAGCACAAGAATAAAAACAAGGACTTTGTAACTTTAAGACCACAGTTTAGTACAAGGAAAAAGTTGTAAAAGTTTACTTGAGTAAAAGTGCTCAGTGGCTTTCCGCTCCAAACATAAGACATGGAGACAGTGTATTGTAGCCTGGAGAGTCCTGAGTGTTGATCCGTTGAGTGTGTCTTATCTTAATATAGGGTTTCTAGGATAGCTGCTAAAAAAAACCTGTTTTCTCATTTGTTCCAGCAAAGACTTCCAATTTCGATTCCTGCGGTTTTTGCCGTCGCACAGATGTGAGCACTGGATTGTCAGTCTCGGAATGAGTCTGCGAGTCCAGGTTGAGTTAAGTGTCAAGACGGCCATGTCGTACCAGGAATAAGCAGTAGGTCAGAGGTCAGACCTCAACAGACAATAATGTGCACGCACTCAAATCTCTTTCTGGGGTTTTTTTTTTTTAGTCCTGACAAAAAAAGTATTTGGAAGTATTTTGCACTTCACCCGACGCTGCGGAGCTCTCGGTCGCCTCGGCTGCTGCGTTCGGCTCGGCCAGGCTGAAGAGGGGCGACCGGAAAGCTCCTAAAGTAACTTTAATTTGGCCGTTTAACTTCAGCATTTTAGGAATAACATTAAAATGGGTAACTCAAAAGCACAGTGTTAAAATGTGGACAATATATATATATATTTTACAGAAATTGTATGGGTTGCATGCTGGCAAACCTCTACTGTCCATACAAGACCTATTTATTGACCATAGTGAGTCAGCGTCTATAAAAGGTGGCACTGCATTCCAGGTAAAACATGGAATTCTTCTTTATATTCAATTATTTATTATTCTACATTAGAAGTTTTTAAACCAACTGTGGTGATTATATACAATATACAATGCCCTTTCATACTGGAAAATGTAATAAACCATTATTGAGATTTACTTGAAGCCGTTGTATTTCTTTTCTTTTTTTTAATTTGTAGTTTGATGATAGACTGTTACATCCTACCTGCTCTAGTGTGACACTCTCTCTTCATTTCTTGAACCTGATATTGTCAATTTTGGGGTTGTGACCCCACGCGGGGTCTCTAGTTATGAACACATGGTCACTGCACATGATTTTTTAAGATCATTATATTTTGCAATTAAAAATGTGTCACGCCGACGCGATACTCAAATTCACATGAAACAGTTAAAGTAATACATGTATGCAATTAGAAAAATTCTTATTTTGCCTCAATCATATTTTGCTAAATGCCAAATGGCTAAATGTCTAGATGTGAAAAACAACACATAAAATGAGTGGCGCTGGCTCCAAAAATCTGAACATTTGTCACCCACTCACATCATATATTACTGGTGTTTCCGTGGTAAACGCTATGACTTTGTTGAGCTGGAAGTGCAATGCTGCGCCGATCGATTTGAAAAACGAAAAATTACCCTCATCGATCCATGTACATGAAACTTAAAGGCGACGTGGGGTTGAAATTCATACTGTATATATATATATATATATATATATATATATTTCTTTATTTTAAGCAAATTTACGCCTATGACTCTCTTATTATGGTTAAAATGTTCTAAAGAATTGCTGAGTCACTGCGGTCAGACCACATCCTTTGCAGTCACCATATAAAGACCAGTGTGTGCATTGAAGTGTCTTTCACCAACGCCTTTATCCTTCCACAAGAGACAGAGACGAAGAGCCATGGTCTGTCCTTGGATAGCGCTTCTTAAAGCATCTTGCTTGCTCCTTCTCTGTGTCCAGTCATGTAAGTGTATTTTACCGTATATTATATACACTCTTGGAGAATAAAATGACGTACGATGGGTACAACGAAGAAACCAATGCCATTTTACCCCTTAAGCGGTACTTTATTGTCTAAATTGTCCGTATCGCAGGGCTTTTTGTGTTCCGCAAAAAATATACAGTATATGCATATCTAATCAGCATATATTATGCATATCTAATCAGCATATATTATGCATATCTGATCAGTATATATTATGCATATCTAATCAGCATATATTATGCATATCTAATCAGCATATATTATGCATATCTGATCAGTATTTATTATGCATATCTGATCAGTTCTATATAAATAAATGATTGATTGGTTGATTGATTGGTTGATTGATTGATTGATTGATTGATTGATCGATTGATCGGTTTAAATGTTGCTCGTGCTGTCTTTGTCCGCAGGTTTCTGCGCTGAGATCATTGGTGGGATGGAGGTGAAGCCTCATTCTTTGCCCCACATGGCTTTACTGGAGAATGAAAATGGAACAAAGTTTTGTGGAGGGACACTGATCAATTCAAAATGGGTCCTGACTGCCGCCCATTGCACTAAACCCAAGTAGGATCCCAAATGACTACCAGTACTTCAAACATTAAATACTGAGCTTGCACAATTTCTTTCATGTTGACAATTGGCTGTGGGGAAGACGGTGATATGAATGTAGAGGAAAGTGCAAACCCTCCATGTAATAGACTAATAAAGTCAACCACGTTTTCCTTGCCTACCTAATAAGATAAAGTTAAAGATGTGCCACACACTGCTCTTGCAGTATGTCCCTTTCATACATCCCTGACGCACCTTTACAAAAGCAGCAAACCATCGAGCCTGGATAACATATGTGGTTTAAATTGTAAAATCTGGTGTAACTCCTCTCCTAGGAAGGTGCTGCTTGGGGTGCACTCCATCTCGAGCAGCGAGAAAGATTCCAGGCAGGTCCTGAAGGTCAAGGCCTCTTATCCTCATCCCTGTTATGACGACAAAGAGAAAGCCAACGACCTCATGTTGCTCAAGGTCAGATCCTTTGTCACTCGTGCCGTGCGAGTCTCGAGCTATAAAGGAGACACGCGCACCGGGGGTTTCGGTATTGATGGCTGGTGATTTGTCCTTTTCCAGCTTGATAAGGCGGCGAAGGAGACCAAGGCGGTGAAATGTCTGCCCGTACCGAAAAGCCCCATGGACCCTCGGGCAGGAGCGAGCTGTCTGGTGGCCGGCTGGGGGTGCACCAAAAACAATGCCAAAAAACTGTCAGACGTTCTGATGTCTGTCAATGTGACCGTCATTGACAGGAAGAAATGCAACTCGCCCGCGTACTACGACTCCGACCCGGCCATCACTCGCAGCATGATCTGTGCCGGATCAGTGAAAGGAATCACGGCTGACTCCTGCAAGGTCACTAAGCTCATTATTTTCTGGGAAAACATTCCCAAAATGTCGGTTCCCATCATATATAACAGTTCATAGCACAACCCGCCCAACGCTTTCCTCTTAGAAACCTAACCACGCCCCACCTCCTCACTGTGATAAGACGAGCTCATAAAACAGTCAGACGGTGGATGTATGTTAAACCCAGGGATGTGGTTGCAAACTGTGCATTCTTTCTGGGTTTTATTGTCTCTTTTGCGCATCCACAAATCAGATACTTTTCGGCTACATCGGCGCAAATCTTCAGTAAGAGACGTCAAAAAAGGAAGCTGCGTGGCTTCCTACTGGCAACCTGCTGCAGCCGACGGCAACTGCAGAAAGTAGTTCTTAATAAAATGTAATTTACTCACTTGAATAAATGACTGTTAATTCAATACCATGTGACTATAATGTGACTTCTCAGTTTGGAAAAGGAGATGTGTTTTTTTGTTTCAAGGCTGCAGCAGAGCGGCACGTTTCTCAACAGCGAAGCGTTGTTACTATGAACTGTTATAAATTATGCGGGGGGGGGGGACATTTTAATCAGTTATAATAGCTCTAAAATAAGTAATTATCCTATCCTTTAAACATACCCGGTGAGCAGGATGAAACAACCACGTTTCTTTCTAGATGTAGATGCAAATGCAGTTCTCTGGAGATGTAGATAGGTGCGATTTTTTTCGACAATTTGTCCTTTGGAAAAAGTACTTTTCACCTTTTTTTTCCCATAACGGTCTTTTCCTCCTCGACAGGGCGACTCGGGAGGGCCGCTGCTGTGCAAGGGCGCGTTGGTGGGAGTCACCTCTTTCGGCAAGAAGTGCGGTTTGATCGACAAACCCGGGGTGTACGCCTTTCTCTCTGCGAAACAAATTGAGTGGGTGAAGAACACCATGAAAAAGGCTCAACTGGGGGTTTTCTAGAATGTGTAGCTCCCATTTGGGACTCTGACGTGGACCGCTTCCTGCTGCCTTTCCCTGCGCTGTGTGAATAAAAAGTGAAGTATATATATCTACATACAGTATGATCCCTTGATCCTGAATTGCTCACACGTCCCAATCCTTTATCACATAAAGTGTAATGATAAACGTCGATGTGCACCGCTAGGTGGCAGTCTTGAGAGACAGTAGCTGCGGGCAGTGCTTTATGCTTTGGTGATGAGTTTTTGTTGCTTTATTGTTTTTCAATTGTAATTCCAAATAAATGTTTATTTTAAATAAAATAACATAGCAATTAACAATGGCATCAACATTTTGTGATCAATGTGATTACGTCCCATAAAATGTGTTTCTGTGGGATGGCACGCCTGGCAAGGGGTTGGGGTTAGATTCAGGCCCCTTCTCCAGGTGTCTTCATTCCTTAGGGCTCAAGGTTGAAGGATTTGTGTTGTCACATGCACAACAAAACAACAAGGAAGCACTTTCTGCAGGCTACGAAATTCTTTTGCATAGAGCCAGTCATCACATTCTAAAATAATAATAATAATAATGATAATAATAATGATAATAATAATAATAATAATAATAAAACAAAGAAGTTATAAAAATAGCATTAAAAATAAGAGGCATGCAAATAGTATACAAATAAAAAGCTGTAAAGTAAAATGATATATTTACAAAAGGTTGGGTCCATAAAGCCCTTTGAGACTATGACTGATGATGTCATGAATGGCTATACAAATTAATTGGACACAGCTTGAAGCAAATAATGTTAAAATGCACGCTCAAAATATTTAAATGACCATCTCTCATGAATGAACCCTGGTTACATTTACAGTATATATTTAACTTTAAATAATGGATTGTGATCCTGAAAAGAGAGAACTCCTGTTTGTGCTGTTTGACATGTGAAAAGCATTCAAATACGATTAGCGCACGGAGAGAAAGAGAGCGCTCTTTCTTGGGAAACACCTTCCCTAAACAGAAAAATAAACTACGACACAGAGAATAGGAAATAGCGTTTGGTGCAGGTTACCAAACTGTCAGTTGAACAGGTATGAATTCTCCAGGTTCCACCGTCAATCAAACCGCTGTGCCGCTGGAGATGAGGTATGTTTGTTGTGTGTGTGTGTGTGTGTGTGTGTGTGTGTGTGTGTGTAAGCTGCTGAACTCTAATGCTAAATTTTGGTGCAATGGATGAATGTGCAATAAATATACAAGCACTTAAAACACTTGAACTTTAACGCTATAGTTTATTTTTTAAGCCGCCGCCGTATCAATGCAAAATAAAATGTCTCTTTTATGATTTAAAATGTCTGATGTGTCTCATGGGCCCAAGACAAATATCTGCCTGTCGTTGTTTTCTGAATGGAAATTGAAACCTATTTCCATACTTTCGGAAATAAAGAATTCATTCGAAAGAGCAAAAGGGTCAAAAGGCTAGAGATTGACACGCCCCGGTGAAAGGCTCAGCCACGCCTGTTTTATTAAGCAAAAAGTGAATTATCATCGAGACTGACCAACCACCTGCCGCTGTGTTGACTCTGTTTCCATGGTCACACAAACACCGATACAGGTACCAAGTGTGTGTGCGTGTGTGTGTGCGTGCGCGTGTGCGTGTGTGCGCCCACTTGAGCGCCATTGAAACCGCTAGCACCACGCCCACATGAGGTGGGATGGGAAGTGAAAGGCACGTTCCATTACCAGTGTAGCGCTCACCTTTCCCCTCGTAGTGTGTGCGGGTGCTATTGCGGTGGCATTTATGGGGCATTGTAAACAACAATGTTTATGGAGGTGTTTAAAAAGACAGTGCTGAAACATCTGACAGGTTTGATTGCTGGTTTATTGACCATTTGCACAAAAAAATTGGTTGTTTTGAAATCAGCTGTCTCCATAACATCTTTCTAACAGTTTCTCCGCACGATAATTCATGCTTTTGTCACCAGAGCCAGTGATTTAAAGAGAAAACATGTGTAATAATAATAATAATAATAATAATAATAATCATAATCATAATAATAATAATAAAAGTCCCAAACAACTGCAAATTCCTTTAAAAGTTACGTTGTGTGGAAATGCGGCCTTCACCCCAGAGCATGTACTGTACTATGTACTTTATATGTACTACATATAACAGCAACATTCCCTTTAAGGTCAGGATGAATCAACATTTCCCAGTTAATATAGAAGTGAGGGAGGCGTTCGCGCTAAGTGCCTGAGAGCAATCAGAGAGGAGATTTCTATGGAGATACGATATCAACAGAGGCAAGGCAGAAACACTTGTTGTGTTTCTCACGCCATGGTTACGCCCCGTGATGAGATTGTATTAACACCATAATTCCAATTTCATGCACGACTGAACGCTTACTGAATTATTTACCCACTATCGCAGGCGGCTCCCGCTCGTCCTCACGGAAACCCCGCCGGTGTTTGGGAACATCCTGTGGGACTCTGATTCACCCCATTGTCTGATTCACCCAAAACCTCTGGAATAGATGAGCCGCCCGCTGGTTCTCGTTGTTAAAATAACTTTTTTATTTCATCAATAACAATAACACATTTCAATCCTCCACTGAAATCGAGGAGAACAAATCTAGTCCGAAATATCACGGAAACGCTTCATTATCAACGTCAACATTGCTGTTGTGATGTTTAAAATATAGTAGGCTGCGCAATAACAAAAATATACAGTATATATACAATATATATACAATATATATATTGTATATATATTGTATATATACAGTGTATAAACTGTATATAAACAGTATATATATACGGTATATACCGGGTGTATATATAGTGTATATACTATAAATAGGCAGTATATACTGTATACATTGTATATATACTGTATATATACGGTATACATACGATATATATACCGTATATATAGTGTATATACCGTGTGTATATATAGTGTATATACTATATATAGACAGTATATACTGTATACATTGTATATATACTGTATATATACAGTATAAATACGATATATATATACGGTATATACCGTATATTTTCCCTGTACAGTTTGTGACTTTCGTCAGGACTCCTCGGGGAAGCCGCCGTGCTGTTTTGTTTCGGATCAGCGCTCCACGCCGGGGTGGTAGTGGGTGAAGGACAGAAACACAGCGTTTCTGTTCCCACGCCGTCCCTCACATGTAGCACAGCTCCTTATCTGCACATGACCCAGCTGTGGTCACGCTGCTCCTGTGTCCATTCCTGTCTCTCTGCTCAACTCTCTAATTACCTGCAGGGTTTCTTTCAGGTTTTCGTTCAGGTTTTCTTTCAGGTTTTCTTTCAGGTTTTCTTTCCGGTGTGTGTGTGTGTGTGTGTGTGTGTGTGTGTGTGTGTGTGTGTGTGTGTGTGCACGCATGTGTGTGTGTGTGTGTGCGCGCGTGTGTGTGTGCGTATTTGTGTATGTGTGTATTTGTATGTGTGTGTGTGTGTGTGTATGTATGTGTGTGTGTGAATGTGTGTGTGTGTATGCATGTATGTATGTATGTATGTATGTATGTATGTGTGTGTGTGTGCGTGTATGTGTGTGTGTGTGTGTGTGTGTGTGTGTGTGTGTGTGTGTGTGCACGCATGTGTGTGTGTGTGTGCGCGCGCGTGTGTGTGCGTATTTGTGTATGTGTGTATTTGTATGTGTGTGTGTGTGTGCGTGTATGTGTGTGTGTGTGTGTGTGTGTATGCGTGTGTGTGCGTGCGTGTGTGTGCGTGTATGTATGTGTGTGTGTGTGTATTGTTGTAAAGGTGGTTGTTAGGACGGCGGCGATGGGGGTGGTGGGCGGGGGGGCATTCTCGGAATAACTGCCACCGACCACACCTTCATCCTTTTTTCCTTGAATTCTTTCTTCTTTGAATTCTTCCTCCTTCCTCTTTGTCCTTCGTCCGCTCAAACACGGCTTTGTTTGCTATCGCGACCGAAAGCTTTTTTTTTCCTCCCGGCGTGTTCATGTTGACAAGGTGGAGGAACGGAGAGAGGACGTCGGAGGGAACGTTTCCTCAAAGTCCTCAAAAAAATCCCGACCCCTGTGTCATGGAACCTGGAGCAAGTCTCAAGGGTCTCAAGACCCCTGAACGTCGACTTGCAATGTTTGAGGGGTTTTTGAGGGAAATAAATCATTTCAAGGGTTTCCGTCGTCCACAAAGGAACGAAGAGTCAATCAAACCAACAATTTTTACGAGTTCACTGCTTTTACTCGTTTGAAATCCAGTCTTGTCATCGTTTTAGTTTTTAAGTTCTGTAAAACTGTTAGAAACTGTAGTAACTTAGAATTCAGCAATATTCTGTATATTTTTATATATTTGACTAATTCTGGGTTTTTTTGGGCTATTTATGTATATTTGGCGACCATTATTTTTCATTTTAATTTGATTTTTTTATTTTTTCTTCTGATATTCTGATAAATGTTATATTTTGATTCGATGCTGGCTTTGTTCGGATCACCAGACTCGTTTGTTTTGCGTCTGTGGGTTTTGTATTTGAAACGTTCTAACTCAGTCCCTTGTTGGGTTGGCGTCCCAGGGGATGACGCCTTGAAATAACTACTCAAGGAATCCCATCGATCAAACGCTTTCCGGTCGGTGAATGCGGTGAATTCCATTATGTCACAAGCCCCCGCCCCCAACGCACCTCCATGATGTCACCACCCCCTACCCCCACCCCCCAACCCCACCCGACCGTCTCCCACTCTGCAACGTCTGTGTTTGGCCAAAAAGCCTCTTGTGTTTGTGCGAGGAACGGAGGACGGAGCGGGAAGGGAATGTAAACGTGCGATCCCAAACATGGACACACGCACACACACACACACACACGCACACACACACACACACACGCACACACACACACACACACACACACACACACACACACACACACACACTTTATCTTAACACTGACATACTTTATTGGAGATCAAATTCCATTCCTTTTTTTTTTCCAGGGTGAGATGTGGAAGGTTTCTTTTGACCTTTAACAACAGTAGTGCAATAAATAAAACAATCCAAACCGTGGGACACATGAACGGGCCGGACGCGCAGCATCCCCCTGCCCCCCCACCACCCAACCCCCGCCCCCCGCCCCGAAAAAAAAAGAAAAAAGTTGTATACAAACACTTTAGCAAAATAAATAACGAAACCTCAAATAAATTACGTTTTCTATTAAAGTTGTGAGCGGTGCTCCCCTACAGCGTCTAGTGTGTTGGACGGCGGTGGCGCCCCGCCCTGTCGCTCTGCTCTACGTGTCGCCCTGCCCGCAGCTCCCTGGGGGAAAGAAGACAAAGAAATCAGCATGTCAGGATTTGCCAAAACAAATATAGACAAAAATATTCACAACACAATACAGAAGTAGAATCACACTCGAGTTGGAAATCTCCGCTGAGGTGGAAATATCTTACTGCAAGATTTTCAATCACATCCATGTTTTAAACCCATTATAAGCGTGAGGACACGTTCATTATCTTCATTTTCTATATTCCGAAAAGCACTGGAGTAACTCCCCCGACAAATATGCCACAAATGTCGTTGAATTACATTTGGTTGTAGCCCGTGAATGACTTTTTATTTCTCGCTTTACTCCCGAGAAACCACTCTGCTGCAGCCTCTCGCTGCGCTTAAACGCAAACCTTTAAGCCTCAAAGAGACAGTACGCCTCCTCGGTCGATAACTGGAAACCCAAGTGATACTCCCGCCACTCTCACTGTCTCGGTGTCTATTTTGACCATGTTTTGACCAACGGTCATACCACGTTTCATTCAGTTCCAGTACATTCAGAACGTAAGAGGTCGCCAGCAGGAGGCGACGCAACTTCCTGTTTCTAGTCTCGCGGATATAATCAAAAGAGCTGATTTGCGGATGTGCAAACCAGTGATAAAATGCGCGGTTAGTGACACCTTTTTCTCGTTTAACCATAAAATCATAAAAACCGTCTGACTTTTTTTGTGAGCTTTAACGCCTTTACGGCTTTGGACTTTGCCCCGTTGACCTGCGTTCACTACAAGAGTGGTACGTTTCTCGATAATAAAGCGCTTTCAACTGTAAAAAAAATGATGGAAACCAATGTGCTACTGAGGCCTGGGTTCCTGGAGTCCTCATTGTTTAGCTTGAGATGAGGGAATGTGCATTAGGGCAGCACGGACAGGGGTGTATGTTTATTCGCGCATGATGTGTTTTTTCGGATAGAGAGGCCCAATCCCAACCCCTCCCTTGGCCCCACCGCTTTGCCCCAACCCCTCCATCTCACGCGCTCCCGTGTAGGGTGGGGCGTCCCCTTTCTTTCGGGGATCGAGGGGTAGCCGTCGTCTGGCCCTCGCCAGCAGCCCTCGAATCGCGGCGTCTCGGTTGCAGGCTCCAAACGGAGGGGCAGAAGAAAATTTACCAGAAGGCTTTGCAAGCCGAGGCAGGTTGACACGGCACATGGCTGCCGGTGCAGGGAAAGACACCCATATCTTCATTTTTAAAACTCTGTCGGAATATCTTAGTTTAATGCACATGCAAAGGAACACGATCGTTGCAACACGCATTTGAGAAAAATCGTTATTCACGACGTCGGTATGTCACAGTCTGTGAGCGACAGCAGAGTCATTTCCTTGCCCCGCGTTTGAAGCTCGACAAAAGGCTCCAGCAGAAAACCAAACGGAGCGCAACGATCACAGCCGGTAACGGCGCAGCGGGCGCCGGCATTGCCGAAACGTCTGTCCGGAACGGAATGCCTCGTCGCCGGAGTGTCACGTATAGGTTATGTAAAAAGATTTCAGCCCTCTACCCCTCGTGGCTCCGGTCCGAAGGGCCACACGTCGGGGGCGCTCCCCAGCCAGGGGTGGGGCCCCAGGGAAAGACACGGGGATCGGCCCCAAGGGGTGAATGAGGCGGCACGTGCTCTTTCGCCGCGCTCCGTCTGTCGCGGTGCAGCCGGGGCTTTGCAGCGCCACCCTGGATAATCCCGTTTCTAACCTGCCTTGTGGTGAGCTGCACCCTGGTCCTCCCAATAACAATTACAGGCCTACGCGTTCCGCTCTCACTGTAATCCCGCTGTTTTCCGGCTCGGCACCACCGTGACGCGGGGGCCAGAAACACCTTTATTCAAGCTGTTTAGCAACAGCATAATGCACCGCTGAAGCCTTCGAAGAGCTCCAGTTTATTGTATACTTAATACTCATCATTATCCCTCCCTAAATGAACGATAACAAATCAACAGGGAATGCCTAAAACTGCACTCATGTCATGTTAACCAATTGAATAGGAGTATTAAGCCACTGGTTAGGTATGAAGCGCTATTGCAATACAGCGGGTTTTGTAAAATGGGCAACTTCAAGTGGTTATCCGTGACTTTATTTTGGTTTTAAAAAATCCCATATTTTAGGGTATATTATAAAGTTGAGTCTAATTCATGATTTTGTTCCACCCTTAAATCATACTTGAGACTTATTTGCACAAACAGTAGATTAAACAACATGATGGGGTTTTTTTTTAGTGACTTAACGTGTTATTTTTTAACTACACTGCTCGTGGAATACATTTTGTCTTGTTTATGCATGGATTTGCCCCATTCGCTGTCTGAAGACCGATCAGAGGTTATGAACCAATATGATAACTACATAATAATATTAATAATGATAACGAGCAATGTGATGTGTTGAGTTGAGCTGCTCCTACTGTACCTCGCTGCCGCCGACGCTCAAACCATGACGTCACTGATGGGTTTCTGCAGTTTCTCCTGCTCGCCCCCAGTTCCCAGATACGCTGCCAGAAAGTTCTTGTGTGTCCTGTAACTAAAAAGAGACAAACACGACAGATAAGCTAAAATAAGCTGAATATTTACTTGTTATTCATTGATACAAATATACAAAATCCACAGATCCACAGAAGTCTAAGATATGGTCCAATGTTCACCAAAATTGGCCCGTTATAAAATTGGCTCATAACTCATCAACGCATTGTGCTGTCATCATCCACTTTGGTAGATATGTGCAGAATAGGAACCTAAAGCACTGTAAAAAAATATGGTGTACTTTAGTCAACAGGTGGCGCTATGGCAATTGTGTAACTTTCAATGGCGATATCTCATTCGCCGCCCATTTGCATTGTGATTTTCCCACCATTTTGAATTTATTCCAAAGCGTTTTTGTTTTTTTTAAATCCTCCTACAATTTTGGTCCAAATACACAAAATGGCCGCCATCAAATTGAAAGACAGGATTGGAGATTCACGACAACAGGCGCTTCCGTTTAGCGAACCACTGAAAGAGCCAACTAACTCCAACTACAATGTTCAAGGACTCGCGCCTCATGTAGAAGACATTTAATATAACCCACACCTCAGACGAGCTCTGTGTAACAGACACATGGTTAACAGCAGAGCATTCCCCGGAACACATTCATCTGCCAGGGTTCTCCTTTCCCAGCAAATTAAGATGCGTTTCATATGATGATTGTGAGTCTGTGTTTGCTGAACTGAAAAAGCAGCAGCGTGGTGGTGTTGGAGTTTAGTCCAAAATGAATCAAGAATACATATATATATGCATATCATTGCTTCAGCATTTGTTAATGTTGAATGCCTAATGTTGTGGCAATCCCAGCATCATTCAAACGTGATGCTTCCCATCAAAAGCTGATGTCTTTGGTACACCATCTGGATCCATTTTGTGGAGGTAAAATAAGCATGGAAGATTTCAATGAAAAAATATATTGAACGCATTGTTGTGTTCACGATGTTCTGCAGCAATGCTGATTTCTCAATTGGTAAAAGAAGCAACTCCAGAAAATGCCACTAGTGGATCATGTACACATCCAAGATTTTACCGCGCATTGCCTAGACGTTAAGGTAAAGCCAACATACTGTACTTCAGCCACCATAACAGTATTGTAAGTCATATTTCTCCATGATAACGGCTGTTTCCATAAATAAGGGGGGGCACCTTAGAGAAGGGTGTGCGATATTTGTGGCATTTGCAGTCAATTAAGCATTATCCTTTGTTTTAAATACAGGTAAATATCGACAATATGTGACATACTATGAAGTGCATTCCTGTATATAGTTAGTTCACTTGTTTGAGAGACACCGTCCGCTGAGCACAGACGACATCATCTTCTCCACGTTGAACCGCCTCACAAACACATTTGTGACGTCGTGCCCTGGGACGTTGCCCTTTGTGAGCTATACGCGCAACCTGACAATAAAGCCCCAGAATAGCGGGTCGGGGGAAAGCGTTTCCACGACTAAATGTTTCCGAGAAACTCCTGCAAACCTCCCCGTGAAGAATGTCACATAGAGGTACGCAGTGTATTTGCAAGCGGCCGGCACGCAATCGCCTCGCTGCAAAACGTTCGCAAGAGTTTGAGTAAGTTAAACGTTATTTGCGGTTGATGGGGGGCTTTTGCGGTTTACGTTGTGTAGCATGTTATAATTTTAATTTTTTTTTTTATTTATATATTTTTTTTTACTTCACATTGGTGCAATTTATTTATTTATTTGTTTATTTCACATGTTGCGATAGATATATATTTTCTATCACATATTTACTCAACTCCACTAATGATGGAGCGTTTTTTGACACTTTCTGTCATTTTAAACCACACAGACGGTTATTATAGGCAGATACATAGATATAAAGCATATATAACTTTGTGTTCACAACGTGTATCATTTAGGGGAGAGCTGAGGAAGTGAACAAATGATTACATCTCCTACGTCATTAATCTTCTGCCGCCGTCCTCCACTACAATCCCTGTTCCCGCAAAGCCGTTGCTCTGTTGCCATCTGTCACGCTCGCCTCATTTCTATTGACCCCGCTCCATGTTCGCACGGACGCCACGATGCGGTATCACCCTGATAAGAGTTGAGTCAATACGGGGTTAAGCCATTGCCCAAAAAAGGAAAAAAAACTCCATTCCAAATAATGGAAGGCGGTTAAGAATTACGAGCGTGAGCAAATTTGTCCTAAATGACCACGTCGGAGTCACAGAAAAAGCATTTCATTCGTTGACGTCCGTGAGTCACGGCCAAACGCCGCTCCAATTATGAGACGTTAAAAAAAAAGTGATTGGTGGGATTATCCGGAATATCCGCCGGAAGCGGATGTCGCCGAAGCGCCCGTTTTGAGGGGAATTTACGCGGGCAAACAAAAGAGGTGATAAGCTCCTCAGACGTGGAGCCGGGTCGGTTCGGGTGGTAAAGGCGGTGAGCAATACCTGTGCCCAGGGGTGTGTTCGGGCGTGTTGCTTGCTTTGTGATGTGTCAATGTGTCAGGGTGCCAGGAGGCGTTTGAGTGCAGGATGTCTGGGTTTTAATGTGCGTCGGGTCGGGATCCGTCGGGGTGTGGGCAAAGCAAAGAGGCGACGAGCTGCGGATCGCGCAAAATGAGCGGAGCGAAGCGCTTGTTAAAGAGTGAGACGCCGGGACCAGGGCGCGCCTCGCTGCCGCCTCCCGGAGTGGGATACGGGACGATACGTTGGAGCCAGTATTCCTCGGGTCAAGTCTGAATATTGTAGCTCAGTGGTTCTCGACGCGGGGTCTTTTTAAAAGGTTCCAGCAAAATGATCCGGTAACTGGTAAAACACCGTTATTTCGTTTACAAGACCATGCAACAAGTAGAGAATGGACAATAATGACTGTTTTGTTCCCAGTTTGACTGTTGTCTCCATACCTATAGTATGGCCACCAAATCATATCTGTCAATAAAGATTGCTCGCGTTGGGCTCCCAAGAGACCTAAATCTAATCAAATTGGGTCAGAGACTAAACTGCATCAAATGTAGGGTCCTTGATGTGGGAAAAAGGTTGAGTATCGTTGTTCTGGATCATTGTTCTACAAGCAGCCAGATGGAACACACCCATCGTGACCGCCACTGATAAATGCCGTCCAGGAAAAGTTCAGCATGAACTGTGATGTGTGGGTGTATGTGCGCGTGCGCGCCTGCGTTGTGTGTGTGTGTGTGTGTGTGTTGCCCACTCACTGAGCGCACGTCATGAGCAGGATGGCGCTGCAGCTGATGACCGACAGCACCACGGCGATGACCACCAGCACCGTCTGCACCACCTCGGCCTCGCTCTTCTCCTTGTTCCGCACCTCCAGCGTCTGGATCCCGCAGCGCTCGCCGCCGAAGCCCTTCATGCAGCTGGAGAGGGAGGGAAGGGGAGGAGGGGAGGGGGTGGAGCAGGGAAGGAGGGAATAAGCGATTTAACGGCAGTTTTCTGTAGTAAAACCGTTTGTGTGGGGGACTCGTGCAAGCGAGGACGATTGAGGGAATCTGGAAGTCAATGAGCGGTGCATTTGGAACTACACTATGCAGGAGCCTATTAGACGTGGTTTCTGGTGATTTATTTTGACTGTATATTTTTGCCTATTTTGGGATTTTTTTATTTGCCAGTTTTTGCATATTTGGCTATTTGTTTTCAGATAAATTCCCATTCTGGACGTTAAAGAGGAGCGGCACATTCAAATGAAAGTCATTTGCATCTTTTTAAAAGGCTTTGTGTTTCTTTAAAGAAGCTCAAGCAACTCATGGTCCCACCTGGAGGAGAGACTTTCCAAACCCTCATTCGATTACGATTTGACTCCCAATTCCGATACCAATATAGATTCCGAGTCCCGAGTCCGATTCTGATTCCGATTCTGACTCTTGATTATGATTTGATTCAGATTCCGGAATCCGATTCTGACTCTGATTTCACCGCCGTGTTAAAAAAAAAAAAGCCGGGCGCTCCACTCACACACACACGGGCTCCTGCAGGTCCTCCATGTACTTGCACATGCCGTGGATGCAGAATCCCCGGTGGCTGGTGGTGCAGGGGTCCTCGGCGGCAGTCCGCCCCGGCGTGGAGGCGCTGGCGTAGGAGTAGTGCCCGGGGCCGGAGGAGGAGGAGTGCCCGGGGTTGGAGGCCGTGGTGGCCTTGCTCCTGTGCCGGCCCTTCCCCTTGCCCTTGTTGTTCCTCTTCCTCCTCTCATCGCCGGCGATCTTGCGCGCTGCGGAGGCAGGAGGCGGAGGGGGTGAGATTTGGGCGCGAGGCGGCGTCACAGGCTCGGTTGCGGACAATCTCAGTGGGGCTGTTGTGGAGCAATCATGGCGGAAGAAGCACCCTCTACTAATTCCTTTTATGTTTTTATTATATTTCAATTTATTTCCCGTTGTGTTTTTATTTTCTGGCACTTTGAAGCACTTTGTTTGGCAACAGTGCGTTTTAAAAAGTACTTTTTAAATCTTTACTTAGGACTTAAATACCAATTTACTGACCTACTTACATGCTTACACACTTTATTAGTTACTTACTCGCTGAAAAAAGAAATTTGGATAAAATTTGAACTTTGCCTATTCAGGTTACAATAAAGACTGATGATTCCAAAGTCTACTCTCGTCTTCTACTTATTAAACAGAAAAAAACCTGCAAGCGGTCGCAGCCCAGGGGCCTCGGCCCCAACCAGCACGAGCCCCAGTAGGTAACAGTAGTAGAGGAGTCATAGTAGAGGTATAAATTAAATATGGCTGCGAGTTTAAAAGAGAGCCCGTTGAGGTCTCGTACCGTGCGATGGGGGACCTGCTTCCGCTCCGCCCGGGAGGTCCTCGCTGGTCTCCAGCTCCTCATCCTCCTCCAGGAAAATCGGGAGCCCCTCTCCGGAGGCCGCACCTCCGGTCACAGGACTCAGTCCGCTGGAGAACGTGACCTCGGATCCCAGGCCACCCAGAGCGCTACACACTACACACAAAATAAACGAAAGTCGGTGTGATAACGACCTTCAGCGTCACCATTAATATTAATATGGGAAACTCCACAGAATCCTTGTGTTCGGTCGGAGTTGACTCATGTATCTTGAAATACGGAGAAAGAGCAGGACCTGAAAAATTTGACTCGCTGCAAACCAGTGCAAGTCAATACCCCCAATACACCCAGAGTTTGCTTCTTGAAAACCATGTTCAACTATCATAAATCGATATCCATGATTAAGCTGGAGTCAACAGAGAATGCAAAAATATATATATATATATGGATTTTGTGATATGAGACTAGATAGTGGGATTTCGGCAATCATCAACCAACTTTATGGCTGCGTCACAGTCATTTTCTGAACTCCACAGACTTTTCCAGCTGTTCTCAATGGAACTTCCTAAATATCTTACAAAAGCGCTGGTAAAATATTAACCATTGTGAAAAGTGGTCAAAACCAAATGATGGTGGCATTATCGAGGCATTCGTCAAAAAATATTGTGTTATTTGATTTTGTCGATTTCGCCCAGCACCCGCTCACATGTGGTCATGGAGCTTGCCTAAAATTGGATGTTCTCGGCTCCAATCAGAGCCAGAACCTCAGCGTCCGGTCACAGGTGTTGCAGCTCTGGACTGCAGCCACCTCAATGCATTACTCGTCTGACGAGTTCTGACATGTAGTGAGACGTCTTTTGTCTTCCTGGCAGTTTACACAACTCTTCCTCCAAAATTCCTGTTTCACAATCTCTGACACACACGCGCACGCACACACACACACGCACACACACACACACACACACACAAACACACACACACACACACACACACAGTTTGAAAATGCACATGTCCATCCATACTTACCAAGATATACAAGACAGGCGAGGATGAGAGTGTTCATATCCTGGGAGAGTGTTTTGTAGAGTTCTTCTAAATCTGTGTTTGCTGCTGTGTGTGAGTGTGGAAGTGTGTGTGCGTGTGTGTGCGTGTGTGTGCGTGTGTGTGTGTGTGTGTGTGAGTCCGGTGTTGCTTTATCTACCATCACTGGAGTGGGTGCAGCTTTTATAGGCAACGGCTTAAGCCTGCCTTCTGAGATTCCGGGGGGGGGTGTGTGTGTGTGTGGGGGGGGGGTGTGTGTGGGGGGGGGGGTGTGTGGGCGGGTGCATGTGCGCGTGTGTGTTGTGTGTAGGTGTGAATATGTGTGTAAGTGTGTGCATTTTCAGAACAAAGTGGTAGTGTGTGCTTGTCTGTGTGTGTGTGTGCGTGCGTGTGCATGCGTGCTTGTCTGTGTGTGTGTGTGTGTGTGTGTGTGTGTGTGTGCGGGCGCGTGCGTTTGCACCTGCGTGTGTGTGGGCGTGTACGTGCGTGTGTGTGTGTGTGTGTGTGTGTGTGTGTGTGTGCGTGCGTGCGTGTGTGTCTGTGTGTGTGTGTGTGTGTGTGTGTATGTGTATGTGTGTGTTGGAGGATTGTGATGAAGCTGCCTCAGGCGATGCATTTTGCATCTCATGTTCTTTGTCTGTGTGAAGGTCTGATACACACACATCCGTGCGTAAACACTGTGATGTATTCGCCACCCCATCCCGATAAAACGCACTCTACGATTTTAGCTTTTTAACTGCTATTGCTTCCGGAACTATTCAGCAACACAAATGAGATAATCCTGCGTGGGGAAAAAAAAACTTTGACTATATGTGTGTTCAATTATACTTGAAACTATATATATAATAACTATATATATACATATAATTTATTTTGCATTTGCATTTAATATAAATTGTATTTGATACCTAAGCTGTTCTTCAATATATTTATGTATTTTGGTTATCTCTGACAAGACAAATAACACACAAGTATCCTAGTTAGGTTAATGTTTCAATATTTACATAATATTACAACTTTTTATAGGTGTGCTTTCACTACACTTACCGCATATTAATGACTTAAAGCTTGAAATTAGTACATAAATATAAGTAAGAAGTATCACCAAATACACTTCAAGTACACACACAAATTGGTACAGAATTTGGAGAAATATACTTTTAACGTGAACATTTTAACTTAATATATAAACAATATCTACTTTCAGTATGTAATAGGAACAATTGGTTGGAAGTTGCACACACACACAGACACAGACACACACACACATACACACACACACACACACACACACACACACACACACACACACACACACACACACACACACACACACACACACACAGACAAACATACAGGCCAAAGTAATGGCTCTAAAGAAAGTATTTCATAACAGAGTATGACTAACCGTCATAATCATTGATATAATCATTGACAGTAATTATCAGTCGTGAGTAGTTATAATTGAATATTGAAGTATTGAACCGTGTCAGTAAAATGTTGTTTGAATGTGTTGTAATAATACTTCCTGTAACATATACTGTATACTCTGTAAATCGTAATATTTTAGATCGGAATTATATAATTATATATAGTACTTGTAGAAATATAAACATATGATATGATATGATATATAATATAATAAAAAATAATATATCATTTAAATATATATATATAAATATCTCTCTCTCTCTCTCTCTCTCTCTCTCTCTCTCTCTATATATATATATATATATATATATATATATATATATAAAGGGATTTGGATATAGATTTAAAAGCTGTGCTGTGAGAATTCATTTCACTCTTTTCTTTTATTCCCCTTGATATAAATATTGTTATTGTTAAATTGTTATAGGCAGAACGTACATCGATAGCTATGTGATGTGTTTTGATCTGTGTGACTGTGTTTTAATATCTATGGACTGTAACTTGGGAGGGGAGGCCGGGGCGTGGCCCACGCCGCCAATAGTATGACAGCGTCTACAGTCACCTGCGCAGAGGGCGTGGCGCTCTGGCTGCCACTGGTAGCCATTTTGTTGTGTCTACCAGGAGAGGTCAACCCGACGTCCGCGCCCGCCGCGAAATCCCCGCTGGGAAGACCGAGCACGGAATGCCGCCAATCTCCGCGGCATTCCTGGCCCCCGCCACGTGCTGTTTATAGAGTCCCGAAATAAAAATGTTTGGAGGGAGCGGAATGGCACCGGTGCCGCGCTGTGGAAACTCTGACAGGACGCTGGAGCGAGGTGATCACCAGAGCAGCCCAGTGTAAACACGGCCGACCCAACGTGCATATACAGTGAGGGATGGCAGTGGGAGCCGGGGGCTTTTATTAATTCACAAATCCATTCTAGGTGTTCTTTCGCGAAGGGGGGGAGGCTATCGATCCATCTGGCCGCCTCATAAAGTTATCAAGTATCTGTGTCGGAGGATATGGTAACGTCGGCAAGGAAACCCCATCGTTATCTCTCATTTATTTATCCATTCATTACACAGACTCACATACAATCGCATGAGTCCTACAAAACATGTTCAGTTCATACCTACGTCGATGGAGGCCCGCACGGTTTACCAAAAACAGGTTTTACATCCAATAATAGGCAAGGGCATAGGAATTTTCCAAAGCTTTCAAATGT
>NC_137203.1:9045713-9065713 GCF_960531495.2 Zeus faber
TGTGCAAACGTTCATCTCCATCTTTCGTTCGTCTCAAGATCCTAGATTTCCCCTCTCCGGTGTCAAGGACGTGTCTCCACCTGAAGCCACAGCCCCTGCTATGTTGAAACATCCTGAACCCGGCACCGACGAACCGTTTCGGAGCCGCTTAAAATATTTCGGAATGCAGGTTTGGGTGATTATTTTTTTTTCTCTCTCTCGCTGAAAAGTTTTTCGGTACAATCAAAACAATCCACGTGAAACTCCAAAACCAGTCGACTCCTTTTGGAAGATCGTGTACGGACAAGGATACGTTTGCAGAACAGCGGCAATTCGCAACGGTACGAGGTTCGCGCAATGTTTCGAATGTGTAATCATCCCAATGTCAAGACTCCATTTTTAATCATTTAAGTCATTTTAAATGACACGGGGAAAAAACACGTTCACAGCAACAACATCCAAACTTACCGTTCGTGTGCATCCCCTGTCTTTGCGTCAGCATCTTCAGTAGTGTGTGTGTGTGTGTGTGTGTGTGTGTGTGTATGTAGATGTCAGAACTTTGGGAGGTGTGTGTATGTGTGTGTTTGTGTGTGCTGTAGCGCAGGTTGAAACCAGCCTCTTATAAAGCCATTCCTGACTTTGTGGAGATGCCGACAGCCAATCATTATTCTACAATTAACCCAGAAAAATGAAAAGCATTTCCTTCCCTCCAACGACACCACGCATCACATCCTGCACCTTGCTCCCACGGGGGAAGGTGCCCGCGGGGGTTTGAACCCCGCGGGCTCGGAATTTGGAGCCCTGGCTGAACCGACACGCCGATGATTGGCAGATTCCCAGATTTAAATGACGCGTGTTAACCCTCTTTGCGGTTGAGTCGGGATTCGGTTTTAAGGGAACAAGGAGGGGAAAAAAAAAGAAGAAAAACAGGATCGCGGGAAAATGAAAGCTTTCCGATGGGGTTTCATTCACAGTGATCTGTTTCGGTGGTTTGGAATGGGTGCCATAGGTAAAAGCGATGTTTACTCAGCGCCATTCATCTCTGGATCAATGGATCAACCGTGCCGCTACGTTCAAATCCTGGCACAGGATGGATGTATCGAGGCCTGACATGAGGGGGCGGCGGCATCTTCAATTAAACACAGTGTTTCAACGGCGCACTAAAGTGGACTTGACGTTATATGAAAACATATACATACTGTACATAACTTCTTTAATGATTTGCTGAACTCCTGTCTCATATTTCCACTGGCTTTGACTCCTTACTAATATCTGGTGGCTTTAATATTCATATAAATATAACCGAAAACCCTGCTGCCATTTTGGACGCTTGTTGGCGGTCTCAGCATGTGACGGGACCCAGCCTCCGCCGGAGGGGAGACGCCTTGCATCCCGTCGTCACAGAGGGTCTCAATATTTCGGATGCTGCTGTGACTGACCTTGCCTTACGGCCCCCATATCTCCCACTACCGCTGCTAACCATTTAACCCTTTACAGGCCAGCAAAAGCACTGACTTCCATTCAGGATCCCAGAAAGATTAAGCCTATTGTGATGTTAATGAGGGCACAAGGCCGGGGTCACATACACACACACACACACACAAACAAACACACACACACACACACACACACACACACACACACACACACACACACACACACACACTTTATAAATTTCAAGCACAAATGTGCCAACAATTGAACTAACACATATGGATGATTTGCCAATGCAAGGCTATTTGTGCAAATAACAAATGACTAAAAATAATTAAAAAATAATAATAATAATAAATCGCAGAATACCCACAATTCTCCAACGTCACCATATTACACCAACATGTTGACTGCAGGAAGAAATACACAATCCATCAAACGCAACAGGGAGTCAGTGAGGAAAAGGCATTCACCTCGTTGCATTTTTTATTTTATTTTCGTCTTATCAGTTCCTTTCCAGTCAATCTGGAAAATTCAAACGTGAACAATAACTGCTCAGTAGAAAAAATATTAATCTAACATCTCAAAACGTGAGCTTAAAAATAAATAAACAAATTAAATAAAGTAAAAAAGAAGAAAGAAGAAGAAGAAAAAAAAAAAAGAAACCTGTCAATATAAAGAAAGCACGTATCAAACAAGTTTCCCAGGAGGTATGGAGTTGTGAGCTCTTGGGCGTCTGTAAATAAATGTGAATGTTGCGTGCATGCGTGCGTGTGTGTGTGCGTGTGTGCGTGCGTGCTTGACCATGCGTGCGTGTGTGTGTGTGTGTGTGTGTGTGTGTGTGTGTGTGTGTGTGTGTGTGTGTGTGTGTGTGTGTGTGTGTGTGTGTGTGTGTGTGTGTGTGTGTGTGTGTGTGTGTGTGTCAATGCATCAGTGCATTTCTAGCAGCAGTCACAGTGTTCTTCATCAGCATGGCGACAGTCATGGGTCCGACGCCGCCAGGGACCGGGGTGATGAACCCGGCCTTCTCCTTCACACCTGCGGGGTCCAAATGGAAAAGGCCTTTTGCATCGGGATCAAACCGAGCGCGAATTTTACAGGAGAGCAAAAACAAGCTCTTGATGGATTGTAATTATTTGATTAAAAACAGCAAGTATGAACCGCTCATACGGTCAGATTTAAGTGACTTACCATTCTAAAAGATGGCTGCACCACAAATTTCGCGCCAAACTCAATCGAATGCCTTCTCTTTACACCTTTACGTTTTCAGTCTTTATTTTACAAAGAAAATTAAAGTGTAGTGACCTTGATCTTTCTTTCAAATGACACAAAAAAAATTTGCACTTTCAAATTTCGAGTTTGAAAATTTAAATTTGAATCACACAATGTACAAAGTACATTTGAAATCCGTGTATGGTGATAACTGGTGCACTGTGGAAAATCTTCCCCATGTGATGCACTTCAAGTTAGGATTGATCTTTTGTTTTTTGTTTTTTTTACAGTGCGCCAGTCAGCACCTGCCCCATGCAAACAGGGTTGAGCACGAACCCTGACTTAGCGCCAAATAAATGACGCCTGTTGATTGGGGCTAAAATAAACACCACATCCAAATGATTTATATGTTGGAACACCCATTATTTCACCAAAAAATGTAAAAAGTATATGTTTTTAGTCCATCATGTGCTTAATAAACCAATATCCCTATTGTACAGTAAAGTGAACATTTCTCAATGTTCCCTACAGGCCCCTACTGGAGTAATAGTACCAGTGGAACATTATTTACTTAAAATCCTCATTTACCCTCAAAGTTCACATCCCCGACGAGCCGCAGCTTGCCGGTTTTCGGGTCCCGGACACGATTAATGCCCACATCGATGACCGCCGCGCCCTCCTTGACCATGTCCGCCGTGATCAGCCCGGGGACGCCTGCGGAAATATTTTTTTAAAAAGTGACAGGAATCAGGAATTTCCTAGAAATAAACCCGCACATACCATCCTCCAAATCACAAGCTCGGACGGGAGATGGAGACTGGAATGCTACACCCACCCCCCCCCGAAAAACCCGATAAAACCTTATTGAGAAAACATGAATTGTGATCGTAAAACTCTCAAATCGGGCGCCGGAGCCATCTCGTTTAGAGGTTAAATACAATAATAACAACGTCGCCACAATGGAAACAAGTCTGGACAAAAAGGTTCAAGCTCCGCATTTATTTGCACTTTGGACCACGGCGCAGACACCGGCGTGACTCGGTGACACCCTAACCCAAACTACACCCTCTCTCTCTCCGACCGTCTGCCCACTGCAATTACACGCTCCACGACCACTTACCTTAATCCTTAAAAAACACTCAACCAGAGCACGTGACGCTTCAACGGGCGAGGCGAAAGCCGGCGTAGAAAACCCGGGATGGAACCGGAAGGACCGGGATTCCGCCGCTGCTCGCCCAAAGATGACGCTCGTGACGCAACGTTTGGGCGGTGAGTGACACGCAGGCAGACAAGGCCCCCTTTTCATCGTCGTGCAGTGTCCTGTTAATGCCATTTTCGTTTTCATTTTGCCTCACGGAGGCCATGCAAGCCGTCCGTCATCGCAGCTCTTGTAGATCGATTCTTCTGTGTAAATTAAGCGGATAATAGATACACCAACTGGAGGTATACCTCCGCCTTGGAGGACTCAGATGATCTGTTCTACTGCTCATTTAGTAAAGCTCCCCCATTTCGCTGAAATACACTCCACAATATAGTGGAAAGATGCTTTGACGCTGGTTTAAGCATTATGCAACGGTCGTATAAGCTCCTTAAAATCACCGTTGTTCACCCCCGGCTCTTGCTGGCAACCTGAACACACTTGCTATTTTCATTAGTTCTTCGATCTTAAGATGGATTTTCTCTCCGAGCTGCTTTCTGAACGCCCGCCGTAAACGCACCTCGGGTCCCTCTGGGACTGGTCTCCCAAAGGGTTCAAAGCTGAGTTAGCCATATGTTTGGTTTCCTTCCCGTTCTCTCTGGGATTTCGGACGGAACCCTCTGCGCCGCTTGTGTCGTGTCACGCCGACCGGCCACGCCTTCTCAGAACGTATTGGTTTGCTGTCGCACGTGTTTTTGGTTTCTTTGTCTTTGAAACGCGCCGTACGAATAAAGTTTTCCCCTGCCTCACCCGCAGCTGCGATGATGATGTCGGCCAGGCAGGTCAGCTCCTTCAGCTTCTCTCTGGGCGTGCAGCGGTGGGTGATGGTGACGGTGGCGTCACCTGCGGAGGAGAATTTAAAACAGGACAAGCTGAGCTCGTCTTTATTGTCGCACAAACACCACAACACATGCATTACGTGCAGCTACAGCCGACACACACGCGCATGCAGATGGCGGCCGTGAAATGTCTTTTCCGCATTTATCCCATCAAAGCTTGTCCTTCCTCTGGGGGGCGGGCCAGGAGCGGTGGGCAGCTAACAGTACAGCGCCCGGGGACCAACTTCAATGTCCATCGCTGTTCAGACGATGTTTCTTGTGCTGGTTTTTGGTGGGGGTTGTGACGACCTCATATGGAGGAAACCCCATGCGAGCATGGGGAGAACATGGAAACTCCACACAGAAAGGCCCCTAATCAGAAGATACCCTCCAGAGCACGGTGCCAACAGCGCTCCAGGCGGGAATCGAACCCAGGAACTTCTTGCTGTGAGGCAACAGTGCAATGCACTGCGACACTGTGGGCACCAGTACGGAAAACTTATCGTTACCTCACAAGTATTTATCTCCACTACACTATTGGACTGCCAATGGTTATTAATATTATGATGTACACCAGTGATTCTCAAACGTATTTTTAGTAGTGTATCCCCTCTGAGATCTTTTTTCAGCTGAGTACCCCCTTTGGGGGAAAAAAAAAAGAAAATTAACATAAATTACGTACTGTATGCCTGTCGTATGTGTTTCTTAAACATAATATATAACCAATATATTTTTACACATTTTTTTGAATTTTCGGAGCACCCTCATTTGAGAAACACCGATCTACACCGTTGCTGGCTCCGGTACGACACCTCCGCGTGTCTGAATGCACCGCCGCGCCCGAGGTTTCCCCACCGGCCGCCGGGACGCGTGCGAGTGGCTGAAAAGACACGACTTAGCAGTGACCGCGGCGGGAGGAGGACGGAGGGGGAGGAAGGAGGAAGGAGGGAGGAGGGAGAAGAAACAGAGTCGGGAGAGAGCGAGGGGCAAGTCGCGGCAGATCGTGCCGCAGCTCACATTCCTAAAGGGATGCGTCTGAAGAGGGAGAGAGAGAGAGAGAGAGAGAGAGAGAGAGAGGGAGGGAGGGAGAGAGAGTGGGTGGAGTCCTCCGGATGTTCTACTTGATCCGCTTCGCCGGTAGCGGATTTCATTGTAGAACACATTTTGTGTTTTTTCCATCCTCGGGGCCCCATCCCCCGGGCTGCTTATGGCCACTTAAAAAGGCCGAGTCGCAGCGCGGCGACACGCTGCGACTCGTCTGGTGGCGCGACGAGGGCGAAACCGGGCCGAGGATTAAGAGCAACGTTGTAACATAACACGGCAACAATATAACGATGGTACTTCCGCGCGTCAAGGTTCACCCTTAAAAACCGGGTTGGACCCAACTTGGCGCCCTCCGCATCCCTCCCCCGCGGCAACCGGCCGATTTGCAAGTTTGCCTGTGACTCCGAGCCTGTGCACGCCTGCCGTGGAATTTGCTTTTTTTTTGTTTCTTTTTTCTCTTGGACCGGGTATCAGATAATCCTCGGCCAATTCCGTCTACTCACATCGTGCAGGGTTGCGCGGTTTCACGCCATCCGTCTCACGCCATCCGGTCGTTACCAACCGGGGCTCGGATGACACCGCGCAAAAAGGGGTTAAACCGGTGTTTAATTATGACGTTACCGACTTCTGGGACGACTGGCGGGAAAATTATGCAACCGCTTCAACTGGTTTTTAACTTAATCACTTGTTATTTTGACGTGATTGGATTCCTGATTCCTGAAGTCCCCGGCGTTGAAGGTCGCTGTTTTCCATTCACGTCCTCACTCTCTCTCGTGTCTCTCATTCTCCTTTCCCTCTCCTCCACCCGCTTTTTGTACGGCTCAACGGACACGAATGTTGTCTTCGCCCCAGTTACTATCCAACACGGACAATTCAATATAGAACCCGAAGTCGCCCCTTGCGGCCGCCTGTGCGAGCGCCTCGTGTCGATTATGCACACTTTAGTATTTTTTGTATTTTTAGAGCTTATTGTGCGTAATCACCGGGTGTCGTGACATTTGCCGTGACCCTGCATATATGTAGGACCGAACGACACCATATATTTGTGCATTGGAGCAGACCGGATGGTTTCGCATGAGACAATGCAATTATTAATCCCCAATTATTTCTATGACAATGAATTGCCGACTACATGTCCCTGGCGGCGGCCGCCTGACCCGACGCCGGTGACACCACAATCCGCCCCGATTCCTTGACGTGCTTCTCCAAAGCCCTTTCCTGCTCTTCTTCCTGCACCCATATTAGAACATCCCGGATATTTGGGCGGACTCATAAACTCTATTTTTTTTTTTTCCTGTGCCAGGCCTGCCCCTAAAAGGCGTGCGTCACATCCTACTGTTTGACAATGAGGTGCGGCGTCAGAATCACGTCCCCGTCCTGATTAACGCTCTTCAAAGGTTAAATTCCAGAGAAAAATCCACATGACGCAACGGGGATTCACAGGAATTTCCAACTTGTAATTGCAGGGGGGGCCCGTGCATCCTGGCACCCACACATTAACACACACACACACACACACACACACACACACACACACACACACACACACACACACACACACACACACACACACACACACACACACACACACACACACACACTTACCACCGGGACGTTCATGGTTGCGGTCGGTGTGCAGCAACATGGCGATGGGCATTCCCACGTTTTTGGAGCGCCCCGCCACGAGGACATTCTTTCCTACCGTCTCTATACCTGTACGGACAAAACAGTTCTTCAGAATGAGGACATTCGCTCGCTGATCCCGGTTGGTTGCAACACAGAAAAGCGTAAAGATTGGCCTCGGAATCAACCTCGGCGTTTCATAACCGGGATGCAGTCACTCAGCGGCCCCTGGTCACGCCAGGAGTCGGCGAAGCGGGTACCTGGCAGCGGTTCACGGGATTTGTTTCATCACGTCACTCCCGGGTCGGCTTTTGTGTGGCAATTTATTCTGGCGAAACGAATTTCGTGAGACGGAGGTTGTGACACAACAGATGCCTTCAGAGGTCAATTTGGCCTAATCGCTTTTGACTACTTGTCAATGCCGCAAATTCAGTTGAACGCTGCAGGACGGCATTGCGTTATTCTGTGGATCCACTGATTGCGATGATTGCATTGAGATGAATTGAATTTGGTGATAAATATGCTGACTTACAGTATACAGTATGCTGGCGTGACCAGGGTCTTTGGGTTAAAGGACACTAATGCTTTACAGATCTATAAAAAGGAATACTCCCCCCCCCCCCCCCCCCCCACACACACACACACACACACGCACACACACACACCCCCACACACTGATACCAGATTTATTTTAGTCTTATGCCTTAGCTATTGGCCAATACAGAGTACCAATCCATTTATTTCACTTTTAATTTAAATCCCTTTAAATGTGAGCATTGCTATTGCATTATGATTATTATTATTATATTGTGTACATTTTTCAATATGGATACCCAATTTCAGCCTAATATCCGGTTAAAATCCAATACCAGTATCTGTATTGGTATAACACGTATACACATATATAACACACACACACACACACACACACACACACACACACACACACACACACACACACACACACACACACACACACACACACACACACACACACACACACAGATACCAGATTTACTTTGGTCCTAAACCTTAGCTATTGGCCAATACAGAGTACCAATCCATTGATTTCACTTTTAATTTAAATCCCCTTCAATATGAGCATTGCTATTCCATTATTTTTATTATTAATTATTATTATTATTATTATTATTATTATTATTATTATTATTATTATTATATTGTGTACATTTTTCAATATGGATACCCCATTTAAGCCTAATATCCGGTTAAAATCCAATACCAGTATCTGTATTGGTATAACACATATCTAACACGGACACACGCACGCACACAAACACACACACACACACACACCAGATTTACTTTCGTCCTAAACCTTAGCTATTGGCCAATAGAGTACAATCCATTTATTTCACTTTTCAGACACACACTCACACACACACACACACATGCACACACACACGCACACACACACACACACACACACACACACACACACACACACACACACACACACACACACACACACAGTAGTAATTAATCGGTATATGATCAAAGTGAAGCATGCTGGAATTTCATACAACATCCTGCAGCAAAGTCTGGCACCACAAAGTCTCGCCCAGGATATTTATTCTAATTACTACATTCATTATGAGCAGAGAGGATAGTGACAGATTGAGGGACTGTGTGAAACCGTGAATTGTTTGGTGTGGCGTGGCTTTTGACTCAGCTTTTATTATCTGTATGCTCACAGGGTGCAGTGCTCGACTCTGTAAAGTAGGAGGCAGATTTGGAACCCGGGTTTAGAACGTAATGGTATATTGCCATCTCGTGGCCATGTATGGCAGGACATAAAATAGGAGCAGACTATTCACTGATACAAGAATTATTTGGTGTAAAAACATTGTTTTATGTGGGTGTGTGGGTTTACCTGCCCTTTTGATGATCTCCCAGACAGCAGCGGGGGTGGCAGGCACCATGGACCTCTGGTCCAGACACAATTTGCCAATATTGACAATATGAAAGCCGTCCACGTCCTTCTCCGGAGCGATGGCGTTACACACCGCCCGCTCATTGATGTGCCCTAGAGACCAAAAACATAATAAGATCAAAGTTCAGCGCCATGTTAAGGAATTGTGAGAAGCTGATTTATTAACTAATGTCACCTCCCCTGACGGAATTGGTCAATTTCACCTCAAAGTCACCTCAGTTCTAAACTGCGTCAATGAACCCCGCCCATCATCCCAGACTCTGAATTACTCCCATGAGTGTGTTTATTCCTCTGATTGCTTTGGCTGTCTTGGTCATTAGTCATTATTTGAAAAACCTTCGCCCGTCCTCCACCCGACCCACGCTTTAGTTAAAAGTCCATATTTGATGGATACACATATGCCATCTTGCTGGTGGTGATTTTCCAGCCATGCAGGTGTTTACCAGGGAGCGGGAGCTGCACGAGGAGGCCGCTGACCTTCCAGTCACGGTTCATCTTGTCTATGAGCTCCAGCAGCTCTTCCTGAGAGACCGATCCGGGTCGTATCACCGTGTCGCTGGAAATACCTGCGCATGGGAAACACACGCACGCACACACACACACATAAAGAACAGGCCATACACAAGAGAAAGCACGACAATTGAGATGCAGTATGACGTGTGTGTGTGTGTGTGTGTGTGTGTGCGTGTGTCTAGTGACCCTATGGTAGAATAGCGTAGAGAACCCTCGTGCAGATTTTTATTTGCACATTCAAATTTGCTCGTACGCACGGTGCGGCGTCTCGCAACGAGCAGTGCTTGTGTTACATCTGACCCAGAACGCTGGCCGCCCGGGTCTTGTTCCTGACGTAGGTGCGGCTGGCCGGGTCATCTCCCACCAGGATGACCCCGAGGTGCGGCCTCATGTTCCCCTGCGCCACCAGCTCCTCCACGTCGCGCTGGATCTCTCTGTGCAGCTGGCGAGCCAACTCCGTCCCCGAAATCACCACAGCTGCATGTCTGGACACGAGAGATAAACACGTGTGTTTTTGTGTGTGTGTGTGTGTGTGTGTGTGTGTGTGTGTGTGTGTGTGTGTGTGTGTGTGTGTGTGTGTGTGTGTGTGTGTGTGCGTGCGTGCGTGCGTGCGTGCGTGCGTGCGTTATGGCCTGGAATACACAAAAGTAAACTTTGGGTAGGAATCCTGAGTCCCCAGAGGAGTTGATTCCCTAGATCGGAAGAGAATCAGGAGGAAATGTCTCGTTTTAAGGGTCTTGGAGACAAGACATTTTGATTTGGGATCAGCCTAAACTCGTCTGGGACTCTCGAGAGCAGAGCAGAGTTGTTTTTGGAGTTTAAGTCTCGGCTCCTACGGTGTGAAGCTAGAGACGCGTTTCAGATTGGGTCCAGATGCCGGTCCCGCATCTGGACCGGCTCTAGTTTTCAAAAGTCAAACCACTGCGGGGGAGACGCATTTTTCCAAAAATCCGGCTTCTACCCAATGGCTGTGGAGAAGGCAGGGTCACCTTCTTTGCCATGCCCGCCGGGGGGGAAAAGCTGCGAGCGACCACAAAGGCGGAGTATGGTGGAGACCAGCAGAAAGAAAGGGAAATGCAGCTACAACCAAAACTGGGGAAACGTATAACCGGGTGAGGCCGGTGGAAGGCGATTCTCACAGAGTTTTCCTGCGTAGTTTGCCAGGGTTTCAAGATTTGGCACGGAGGGGGCGAAACGTCGTGAAGCGACACAGTAGAGAGGCTGGGATGTGACGAGCTCAGGGGGCGGGGCCAGTCCCAGTGTGCCAAAAAATAAAACCAGATTCATCAAGTGTGATGCCTGCCTTTGGAACGTTGTCTGGTGTATCCCTGCCATTAGACCAACATGTGTGACCTGTGTCGAATCTGTTCACAGCTTAAACATTAGTAAAGGACTGGGAATCCTGTGATTAGCTACGGTTTGTTCCGTTCTATTTCAATGCTTTTTTATAGATACATATTACGCTGTTATATTACTCAAACTGATGGCTTGGACTTAAATTTGCACAAGTTTAACTCTTGTGGAAATCTCACTGTACAAGAAAAGAGCCTCAAATAATCACTAGTAGTGATTTATCATTTTATCCCCTTTTCTGAAGACACAAAACAGAAATAGCACAGACCTCAATGGGCCGCACAGTTGAGGAGCGCACAGATTCTGGCCAAGGAGAGAAAAGCTCCATCTCATAATAAACACAGCCTAATAAACACAAGTGTATTTGAAGAACTGATAGATCATGCATAAAAAAAGACTATGAAGATGAGTAGAGGACATAGACGACAATGTATCAGTGAGTTTGGGTTTTAAGTGTGATTGGGAAACAGGCGTCCATGGTTCACCTTGACCACCGGCCCCCGCAGCCCCGCAGCCCCGTCGTCCTGTTGCCCTGTCGCCCTGTCGCCCTGCTGCTCATGCAACCTGCAGCTGCTCATGCAACACAGCTTTTGCTGACAGTCCTGTCAGTGCTTATCGTGGGGAAAACTGACCGTGGTGCTGACTGACCTGACTGACTGACTGACTGACTAATTGACTGAGTGACTGACTAGCTGACTGAGTGACTGACTGACTGGCTGACTGACTGGGTGACTGACTAATTGGAGGGCAGACTGGCTGACTGATTGACTAATTCACAGACTAGATGACTGGCTGACTAATTGAGTGGCTGACTGAATAATTGACTGACTGACTGACTGGCGGACTTGCTGGCTGACTGACTGACAGACTAATTCACTGACAAATTCACTGACTGGGTGACCGGCTGAAAGACTGAATAATTTGCTGACTAATTGACTGAGTGACTAATTTACTTACTCACTGACTAAATGACTGAATCACTGACTGGCTGGCTGGCTGGCTGACTGACTGATTGACTGACTGACAGACTAATTGACTTACTGACTGAATAATTGACTGACTGACCGACTAATTCACTGACTGGCTGGCTGACTGACTGACTGACTAACTAATTGCCTGACTGACTGGCTGGGTGATGACTGAATCTCTGACTGGCCGGCTGACTCACTGACTAATTGCCTGACTGACTGTCTGACTAATTGACTGACTGACTCACTGACTAAATAACTAAATCACTGACTGACTGTCTGACTGACTGACTGTCCGCCCCCCCCCCCCTTGCTAAATCTGCAGGGTTGCGTTGCACCATCCCTTTCTGCAAATCCGCACCTTCTGTCACATCCTTCTGACACGTGACGGCGCTCCTCCACCTGCAGGACATGATGCACCCTCCCCCCGCCAGAACACACGCACGCACACACACACACACACACACACACACACACACACACACACACACACACACACACACACACACACACACACGGAGGAATAACTGATGTGATGATGTGATCTGCGTTACCTTGCCACCGACTGGTGCACATGTCTCCTCTGGCTCTCGCATTTCCTGTGCGTTCGCAGCTTGGCTCTGCAGCGGGGATGGTGCAGCGCCAAGCCGTTACAAATCCTGAAGGAGGAGCGTAGCGGTGAGACGGAGGCGGCCATGTTCGTGTGCGCGTGCGGCGTGGAGATTACGGTGTGTGCGTGCGTGCGTGCGCGTGTGAAGGGGGGGGGGGGGGGGAGGGCGATTACGTGCAGCCCACTGAAGTACTACAGTACACGGCGCACGGTCTCGCGCGGGGTGAATCAAGGTAGAAATGAAATAATATAGAATTTAATTATATCACAGATATCAATTCATAAAATGGAATAAATGCCAGGAAACAGAATGACGGTGACATACCCTGCAACAATCCCACGTCACACGCCGCCATCCCGTTAACCACTCGAGACGTCATTATCCCGTAGAGACGCACTCACCCCCTGCGTGTGCGTGCGTGTGTGCGCGCGCGCGCAGGCACGTGACCACGTTTGAAACGACTCGGAAGTCCGGAGTCACTTCCCCTCCCGAACTGAGAGTCATTTCTGAGGACCGAACTAGATTCCAGGGCAGAAAACCCTCCAGGCTTTCATCTTGAATGCGACCGACTTACATTCTGACGAGCAAAGGGTCGGAATACGAAACGACTCTTTGCTCGCCAGTTGCCAAATTTCATGCAAGCAGGCCAATCCTCGAGCATCGCGACCCGCGGTTCTTTCTTTCGGTGCGGAACCTGCCGCGATGAACACAACAGAGCTGATATTCTGGAACGGCTTCATCGGCGTGAAGCGGCACAGCCTCTTGCAACGCGACGGCCGGTTTCCGTTGTTTCTGCATTTTGAGTGGAGTTCGTGACATTTTCCTGCCACGCCTGGCAAACTCTAATGGCCCACGAGGAAACACGGACCCCCCTGATGGTTTGACCTCTGCCAGTTCTGTACTTCATGTGGAAAGAAATGTTTTATCGAACTAAGTCGTTATTTTCCTACTTCTACATTTCTTTAGCATTTTAAGGCTGTTTGTTGTCACAGATACTGCAGGTACATCCACAGTGGGATGTACCTGTTTTCAGACTCGTGTGGCCCATTGTCTGCAAGTGCCGCCGCCGCCACTTCAGTGAAAACTGCAAGTGGAGCCGTCTCAAAAGTTTGACGTCGGCCCAGAATCCGTGTTTCGGAGACGGGCCTGGAGTGGCCCCGCGGCCCAGTCGGTCGGCAGAGGTGCACGGCCAGTGAACAAGCCCCGCACCGCACTGCGTGACCTGACGATAAAAAGGTCGCACGCCGGTCGTGTTCCTGCCTCCGGGATCCTCGTGGGTCCCGCTCGGAACCATCCGGACGGCACCTCGGCGGAGTCGGGTCTGTTCGTCACTGGAGCCGCTCTGATGTCCCCTCCCGCGGCCGACTGTCCGCTGAGTCAGCGGGACTCTTTTTAAACAGCCTGTCCCAAACTCCAAGAAGGGTTCATCCGAGATAGTTTCAACTATTATCTAATACTTTGACTTGAGTTTAGCATAATGTGTGTGTTTGTGTGTGTGTGTGTGTGTGTGTGCGTGCATGCGCGTGCGCGCGCCTGTGTGTGTGTATGTGTGTGTACATGTGTGTGTCCCACCCCCCGACAGGCTAACCGGTTCCAGGGAGTTGTGTGCTCCTCCGAGACCCTCGCGGAGAGGAACAATCTGAAGCCGTGCTGTGAGAAGAGCGGTGCGCAGCCAACAAGCCGCTCTCCAAACAACGAGGCCCAGATCCCCCATCCCTCCCCCCGACCCCGACCCCGCCCCCCGCCCCCACCCGATCCCCCGCGACATGACGCCGAGGCCAGACGCGCAGATGGCCGAGGGGCAGCGCTGCGGACCTTCCAGGCAGCGAGGGCTTTTCGTTGGGACAAAACGAAAACACAAAGACACACACACACACACATACAAACACAAATTTAAACATGTACCGATAGACTTGCGCCTGGACGAACAAAGCTTTTTCTTTGGGTTCCCGGCTTCCCCCCGGTCGTCCCGGGTGATCGCTGAACGCTCGGCCCCAAGCGGCGTCCTGCTGCGGGGAGACGAACCGACGAACGAGCCCGCTCCGACGGCGGGGTCTGGTCGGTTCGGTTGGGGCGTGAAGTGGAAACCCCGTTTAATCTCACGCAGTTAGTTCTTCCGTTCCGTAAAATTGGTCCGTTCATTGAGGAAAGTAAAAAGAAATGCCTGCTTTGCAAAGTGCCAGCAGAAGCCGCGGGGACCCGGCGGAGAACCCTGCGTCTCGTCTACGACAGACGCGGGGAGGTTGTCATCAGAGGTTGTCATCAGGGCCAAGGAAGTGATGTGTTGGCATGTGCACCAACGACACACTACACACGCACGCAGGCGGCTCCGGAAAGGTGCCAACCACGTTGTACAACGGCGGGTTATAATGAAAGACCAGGAAGTGTTGGATCAGGTGGCGAGGACGAGCCATCGTCATCGTCATCACGTGCGCGATGACACCCCGTCACATTTTATTCACCTTCGGGTGGAGTCAGTGGAATTCAGCCCAGAAGGTTCCAGTGGTGGAGGTACCGCGCTGTCCACCGGACGTGAGTGAGGATGAAGGTTGGACGCGTCAAGCGCCTGCGTTTGCTCCTCGATTTTTTTTTTGTGCGCGCCCGCGCTCCGTGTTTTGGATTGGAAATGAGAAGCCTCTCACATCTCTGGTTCTCGCTCGAACAGAAGCGGCTGATCGCTGACTCATGTGCAGGTGAGACCGCCACCTCCGTCGTTACCAACCTGGCAGCGTGTCCCCCCGGTCCACCGCTAGAACTATAGAGTCTGCCTCCGAGAAGGTGTCAGAGTCCTCCTCCCGAGTTGCACGAAGGCAACCCTCTCGTTCACTGGGACGAACGGCAGCAGAGTTGCGTCTCGCCGGGGGCCGGTGAGGGGCCGACCCCCCCTGTGCGGCTCCGGAGCAGGAGCGAGTCCGGCCCCAATCGAGGAGTTTGCATCCAGAGCCGTTGCTGAGCATAGAGGTCGGTACCATCTCATCCTGCCGCACCCTTTCCTTCCCCCACCAGAGAGGCCACATCCCAGGCGCTGAACGCCTGGTTCCGTTGCTGGGGTCCGGCGGGCGTAGGCCCACTCTGCCTCCGCCTGCTGCCCCACGCTCACGACTAGCCTTGCGGTTGGGCCCACAAGGCAGTGGTCGCACGCTGTCTCTTCAGGCTGTGCCCGACCGTGTTCCAAGTGTCACCTGGTCACCAGACCCTTGCCTGTGAGCGCCACTACCCTGGTTCCAGGTGGGCTCCCCTAGGTCGGACGAGGTTCCCCCAGTCATCCTCATTCTTCTCCTGCGAGTCTTTTGAATCATAATTTGTCTGGCACCTCACCTCAGACCAATCTACCGTGGGTCGCTGAACCGGGTACCGGTGCGCCAGACAGATTTATTTTTAAATCTTCTCTTGGACTCTTGGAAAAATTTTCTTCTTTTGTTAGGCCCGGTCCACGGGGGGACGAGGGGAAACTTCGGAAAAGTGCTGTGACAAGGAGGATGAGGCTGAATGTGTGAAGGGCGCTGTATGCGCTGTCACTAGCGCCAGTTCCTATTTCTCTCAACATTAAAATGTTATCTAACGTACTGTACTGGACGGGCCAAAGTAAAGGTTACAGGTAAATACAATCAAATTCATCGTTGTTAAAAGGCTATGAAGAACAAAAGTGATTGTCAAGATAGACAATCACCAAAAACATGCAAACCTGCTTCGTGTAGGAGTTCTGTTAATTACAGGGCTGAAATTAAAATTTCATAAGTTGATATTAACAATGTTACCGTGCTCCCCCACATTCAGATGGCATTGCTGAATACAAGAACATGGCTCAAACCTTGACAACCTTGGCAAAATCCGAGAGGTTCCAGTCTCTAATTCATTATTACGTTACAATTTTTGTAATGTGTGTAATGTGTGCGTGCGTGCGTGTGCGTGTGTGTGTGCGTCGGTTGCTCTACGATGTAGTAAGACAAAATGTCAGCGTTACAGAGGAGCAGCTCTCAAGCAATAACCTTTGAGGCCACGTAGACCAAGTGCTGTGCAGACTGAGCTTATACATATCATAACCATCTCAAAGTATACTCTACTTTTTATATGGATATCAAGAGCCTTTAAGAGCCTCAGTGTGTTTGTTAAGTCCATTTTCAGCTGCAGGATCCCTCCAAGATTTCCATTCCCTCAGCCATCAACTTAACTTAACTCAACTTAACTTTACTATTCTAGCGTAGTTCACATACGAAAAAAACTTTTCCCGTACCCTCGCAAAAGTCTCCTAGATGTACAGTATTCCTAAGGCGTCGGGAGGGTTTCTATTCAGTAACCACTGGAGATTGTAGACTTTATCCTCCGGAAAGAAATGAACGTGTTTGTTTTTTGTACCGTACCTTCAATCTAACTAGCGCACGCCCGTTCAAAATGGAAGACTTTCAAAGGCTTTCTAACGACACTCTTTGTGACTCAGTCGCAGGGCCCCAAGGAAATTGCACCAAATTCAAACACACCCGCCAAGTGTGAAGTAGATCGGGTGAACGGTTGCCCAGATAATCAAAGGACGTTATAATCGAAGGACAGACAGACAGACAGACAGGCAGGCAGGCAGGCAGGCAGGCAGGCAGGCAGGCAGGCAGGCAGAGATCCCTGCGTTTATAGGGGGATTAAATTGCATTTTTCACCAACTGCACGGGCACCGAAACTGCAAGCGGCAGCTGCTGAAGTATAGCGGCTCCTGTTCAAACGGGTGATTTCAAGGTCACGCCTTCACTTTTTGCTTCATTTCTCTGTGGCTGTGCCAAATTAAGAGTTATGGCCAAACATAGAGAGCCATTATTTGAAGTGTTATAGGATTATTTTACAATTTTATTTTGTTCAGAAGATGAAAAATGAAATTAATTTATCTGATCTATCTGTCGTTGATTTAGCTTCTTTTTTTAAAATCTAAGTTTCATTTGAATATGCAGTGGTACTTTGACTTGGGAGTTTAATTTGTTCCGTGACAGAGCTCGTAATTCAATCTGCTCGTATAACACATCTATTTTCCCCATTGAAATTAACTGAAATGCTATTAATCCGTTCCAGCTCCCAAAAAACCACCCCAATTTTTTTTGTTACGTGTTTTTGAATAAGAAATATGTATTTATAAATAACAAATATTGTATAAAAACATAATAAAACATAATTAAAGAGAATGTCAAAGAGAATCGCTCATGTTTTTCTATGATTTCACGCTTTAAGTCAATGGATCATCTGCTTCCTCTTCCCAGCACTTACTTTCTTCGGATCCACGTTTAGAAAAAAGAAAGATTCGGCAAAATAACTGCACACATAGCACAAATCGCGTGCACAAAACACAAAAGAGATGCTTCCACGCTCAGGAAACCACGTGAAGTGAAGGAGTGAGACGCGGGATGCCGGCCGCATTCGCTGGCCACGCCAACTAGCGGCGGCACCTCAAGCTCGCTCCTCCTAACTCACATTTTTGCTCGCAAGTCAATACAAAAACATTGACGGAACGACGGCTCGTAACTCGGAAAACTCGTGTGTCAGTGCACTCGTAACTCAAGGTACCACTGTGCGTCGTCAAACTTGTTCATTTATTTTATTCATTTTATTTCCGGCGCTCCTGCTAGAATATGAACCTGACGCCGATCCAGCGTGCAGTTACTGATTTGACCGAACTTTTCAGTCCAACGTGTGGCTGATATGTCAGCATGGCCTCTGTAAGCTCATTTATTACATCATTATCGTCACATGCAGAGCATTAATAATAAGGACTGCACTAAATGTCGACGCCACCGATTCCCCCCCCCCCCCTTTTTTAAAAACATGCTCGACTCGCGATTTAGATCGAACTTCGGATGCGGGGATCCAATGCAGCGTGTGGCTTTCTGAGCCTCTCTGGAGCTCTTCTCGGGTCCGCCCACCTGGCCGCGCCGCCGCTCCATGAAGGCCCCAGCGGGGTCGGTCCCTTCCTCCTTCCCTTGAAAACAAATAAGCACCAAATGCAAGCTCTGTCCTCACATGTATGAAATGGGGATGCAGCGTGGAGGGTGATGTCTGACACCATGAAACCTGCTGAACCAGCGGGAGTTGAGCAACCTCGCCCAGGGTTCAGCAAACATACCCTCCGCCTAAAGCCTCAGCCTCACATGTTGTACCGTACCTAACCGGAAAAAAAAGAAAATTGGACCCAACGGCACACGCGGCCCCGTTGTACAAGAGCAGGAAATGCAAAACACCCGTGGCTCGCACCGCTGTTAAATAACATTTATTAAACTTCAACAAAAACCGAACAAAAGCGTCTTTCATTCAGCCTCTGATTTCACGGATGTGCATCTTGTGAATAAAGTTGCACACCTTTCACGAGACTCAACTCCAATCCCAGATTGTTGTTTGATTTGGCGGTCAGGTTATTTCGGGCCGGCCAACCGGCCCATTTCAAAACCGGTTCCACCTTGAAATGTTTGCAGTTACAGGCGAAAATAAACATTTTTTATTTATTTTAGTTTATTTGAATTGCGAACTTTAGCGGTCACCTCAGAGTAAATAATGAGAATAAGCTATTGTCTATTGTTAAAGCTTGAAAATGTGTGCCTTTAAGTTTTCATTTGTTATTAGTTATATTGCACTTGCGTGTGATTATGAACCTGTGTGGGCTCCTGCAGGAAAAAAAGTACATATTGTTTTCATGCTATTATAACTGAAGGACTGGATTTTTTTTCATAGATTTGAATTGTGCACGTATGAAACCGCCCAGTGGGGTGGGGTGGGGGCGTGCTTTAGGGAATTTGGACTTTATGTTGAAAGCATGTTCTCGCTCTTAGTGTCCCCTGTCCCATATAAAACCACTATGCACTGCACACCACTGTTTGCAAGTGTCTCTCTGTTGCAACAAGATGGACCTCTGTTTGTTTAACCTGTGGGATTACATCATCGAACCGATGCCAATGACTACATCACATTATTGACTGATGAACAGTCGAAGAACCATGGTCTACGGCTACGACACAAAGGCGCTATAAATAAATACCACTAAAATAACAGTTTTATTCTGAATTCTATCCCATATAACATATGTTTAATGAGTTTTCAACATTTTATAAAAATACAATTTTTAAATAAAATCATGTATGCATGCTTACAAATCAGTCCAATATCCAGTATTATAATAATATATATATATACATGATAACATATAGATGATATATACATAGGTACATACATATTAATAAACAAACAATATTGAAATAATTAAAAATAAATACATTGAATTAACTCCCATTACATCATTGGTGAAATAATAGCCATATTAATGACAAT
>NC_137203.1:9070713-9078213 GCF_960531495.2 Zeus faber
GGGGATCCTCAACTGGATATTCTGTTAAATGCAGCGCTGAAATGAAAATATGAAAAGTTGATATTGATACCGTCACCACGCCCTTTTCACATTCAGATGACAGGTCATGATCTCGAGAAGGATATCACCGACACCGTCACCGAATACAGGGCATTGGCTGAGACCCTGAAAGCCGGGGGAAACGCAAAATTTGGCAAATTGTAAGCGGCCCCAATCTGTAATCCAAACTTTCAAACTTTATTTTTTGTCATCTCTATGCTCGTGATTTTTTTTTGTGTGTTTGAGTGTGTAACCCGCCGCCTTTGTCCTTTCTTCAGGTTCTTTGTGCGATACACTCGCATTATGCCTCAGGCCGACTTTGACGTTCTGCAGAGGATTGCAAACTCAGTGAGCTCCACACTCAAACAATGCCTCAACGACCCCGCCCACCCAATCCTGGAGTGCCAAAACCGGGTAAAAAAAACAAAACGAAACGTCGGCGCCCAAGTACGGACGCGCGCCAGATGGCCGTCTCCGTGTCCCACCCTCTGACTCCCTCGTCCTGCTCCTTCCGTCCCGCAGGTGACGGACGCCCTCGACGGCTTCTGCAACGACTTAGAGCCGGAGAAGATCAACGCTCAGATCGCCGGCTGCTGCAAGCAGTTGTACTCACAGCGCGGCGCCTGCATCAAAGCCTTGGCGACCGACGCCAACTTCAAGGCCGCGGAGCCCGTCGTCAGGCAGCTCCAGCTGGGAGCCAACCTCTGCGTCGAGGACGCCAAGGCAGCGGCGGGGGCAGAGGCGGCTGCCGGGGCAGGGGCAGCGGCAGGAGCAGCGGCGGCGACGGGGGCGGCAGCGGGGGCGGACCCCAACGAGCTGAGGTGAGCGGGAGCGCAGAGGACCTCAGGTCGGTTGGTTCTTTCCCCGCGCCCTCACGGGCTGAAAGGAATGTTTGTGCGTGTTGCGTAGGTTGCTCTACGACACCCTGAGAGGGAATATCGCCGCCACCGACGAGCAGCTCTCCAACGTCAGCAAAGTCTTCCAGGCGGCGAAGAGCAAGTGCTGCGCCGAGGCGGATCAGGCAGCCTGCTTCCAGGCGGAGGTAGGCCAGCGCCGTCACCGTCACAGTCCCATGTGTCGCTGCCTTATGATTACAACAATAACGATTAGGGTCCAAACATGGAAAGTATAAGAGTATTTCCATGTATCTATAAGCACCGGTGTAGTCTCGGTGATACTCAGGTTTACGCCGTATACCCACTAAGAGAGCTCCGCGATTTCCGTATACCCGCCTAAAAAAAGGATACGTAACAATATCGTTTTGTGAGTCACAAAACGATATTGTTCCCCGAAGTGAAAGTTCTGTCACAAATTGTGAAGGACTTCCTTTCCAATTCTCTTACCCAACACTTTCTTACAATTATTTAAGTTTTTTTTTTTTTACATTTATTTAAGATTGATAAACCGCAAAACGGGCAAGTGCAGCAGTGGCGGAGGGGGAGCCGTCTCCGCTCCGTCCACCCGCAGTGATCATGAAACCTCATGCACAAGCTCATACCTGGCAACCCTCAGCTGCTTCAAGGGAGTTACACAGCGCGAGTCACAATTTGACATTTTTATTTTACTTCCCTCTTTGTACAGGCTCCAAAATTCGAAGGGCTCGCAGTGGCTGCAGTGGCTGCTTAAAAGTGGTGAGATTTATTTGGTTGCTTTTGGTTGTTTTAGGATGTAATGCCTGAAGAATTTGGGGAAGTGAAAGAAATCATTACTTGAATTGTTTTTCAGAATTGAAGGTTATTTGCTCCAGATGTCTCCAAATTAAATGTATTCAAAAAAGACTGTCATAAACACTTGGATATGTTTTATATAGCTCAATGGTACAGTCTGCATGTATTTGATAATTTATTATATATAATACATATATATATATATATATATATATATATATATATATATATATATATATATATATATATATATATAATTTATTTTGGATACTTAAAAAACCACTGTGTAGTTTAGCCGGCGGTTTGGCACATCATCCAAGAGGGGGCGCCATTTCACAATCAAGAAGTGAAGCTTTTCAAAGCCTCGAAGGGAATGAAAGGAGTTCAAGTTCAAGAGATTATTTGTCACATACACATACGGTCATACATATATGCAGTGAAATGTCATGATTTGCACTGTATTTTAAACAAAATTTGAGAAGAACTTTGATTTGCCTTTTTTTTTTTTTTTTTTTTGGGAAAACTGAGATGCGTCAGAATAAATTGTTTTCCTTTGGCTTTTTTCTTTTTCAGACATTCCCAAGAGTCGCAGATTTTAACCAAACCTTCCGTCCAGGCTGAACATATGATATTTGATGAGTGTGGCTTCTCATTTCTTAAATCCTCATATGTTTACCACTGTCGTACCTCATGTCTTTATTAATGTCGCAGAGCAAAAAAAACAACACAAGAAAAATCACATTGACATCACTTTTTTTTTTCCAACGACACTGATTGTTCCTGTATAAACGGCAAAATACTGAATAAATGACCCTGCCAAAGCAACATCCGTGTGGACTGTTTATTTTTTGTTATTTCTGCCTGATTCGGGGCTCTTTCGTTGGGGGTCACAGTGTAGAGGTGATAACGATCTCATTGTTGTTTGTGGCTCGTCCTGAGGAAGACCTGGGGAAACGAGGAGTGAATATAGTAGAAGCGGTTTGTCTGTTATAACTCCAGTAGGTCATAGGAAAGCCTTCATATAACAAGCATTTAACAGAAATGCAAAAGCCTCATTCGTTCGTTCATAATCGCTACAGTATGAAAACGCGCTGAGAAAGCACGACGCCGCCACGTTCGGGCGTCACGGGAATCCCAGCGTGACCTGGTGCCCCCAAAAAGCTTAAAGCTGCAGAGTCACTTCCATGGCACGCGGCTCAGTCGCTGGGTAAACTACAGCGAGAAAAGGCGCTCTGTTTTAACAAACTGTTTTACATTTCACTCTACCGAGAGCATGGGAATACCAACTCCAATGGGGTTGGATTTATTCGGATTTACCGGGGTCTGCGGATCTTGCGGCCGGCAGATTGGCGCGCGTCAACGAGTTGAGTCAGTGGGTTTCGCCGTTCTCATCCCCTCCTCTCTCTACTCCCGCTGAGTCAGCTGTTAAGTAGATTTAGCATCATAATCAAGCCAAAACAACATGACACCGTGGGGTCTGCTTTTTTTGGTGGAGCACCATAAAACTGTTTTAAAAGTTCTCCTCGAGGTCATTCAAGGACACGCGTTTTGTCCTCAGAGCACGCCATGATATCGTGTATGTACATTAGACTATATACAGTATAGGCACGCACACACACACAGACACACACACACACACACACACTCACACGCGCACAGGGGGAGTAGGACCTGCATGTGTTGCCTTCAGAACAGCTGCCATCATTTTTGGAATGCTGTTACCCAAATCCTAAACCGAGTGGTGAGATATTGGACCGTCTTTTCAAAAAGAAAAAGCTCGCCGAGAACTCGCCGTGAAAGTTGAACGGACCGACGATTCGGAACCAGGGCGGATACAGAGCGCCCGAACCGGCCCCCGGTGTTTCCCGCGTTCACGGAACCTGCTCTTGGCTTTGTTTAGCGTTTTTTTCAGGGGGGGATACCGCCATCCTGGAATGTGGGAACGTCACGAGGGGGAGGAGTGTTTGCACGACGGCGTGCACGTTGCCTCCTGCCAAATGGCCTCCTGGTCCTCCCTAACAAACATAACAAGGCAGAGCAATTATTGCACCCGCTGAATCCCGCAATATCACTGCCGCCCTGTTCCATTATGGATCCCCCAAAATGATGAACGGTCGGCAAAGAAATACATTGTGGATTGAAGGCCTCCTTTGGTTCTCTCCCAACCGCTCGGGGTGTAAGAATCTGGGTGAAGAAGCACCCATCAGACCATGCCTCTTCTCCCGCCGGTTTCGTGCTCGTGCGTCGTCGCACATCAGCCCGAGACTGGCTGCAAGGAAGGCCTCTACGAAGGACGGCCTCTACGAAGGACGGCCTCTACGTAGGACGGCCTCTACGAAGGACGGCCCGCCACTCACTCCAGCTTTGAGAAGCTCGAGACTCGCTCTTCTCGTTGCAATCGGAGGGGGCGGCGTGCCGTAGGTGCTGCTTCAATCCGGTGGTCGTTTTGGAGGTCGTTTCCTCTGGGGCATTCGTCCTCTAAAGCAAACGTGTTCGATATCCGTCCATCCCTGCCGGCGAGATTCCACTCGCGAGAGATTCCACTTCATTGTTGTTGCGGGTTGTCGGTGTTTGGCATATGTTGGGATTTATCTTTTATTTATTCAGAGGTTTTTGCGACTATTTGGCCTCTTTGGAACTCTGCCGGGCGGCTTGTGTCGCTCGTTGCGATGATGCCAGGAACATGGAGATAAAGATAACATCATACCCATTCACTCATCAACAACATGTAACATGCAAGAAACGTGATCTTTAGGCAAATATGTAATAACACAAATAAATACAACGCTTAGGAAACATCCTTCCCTCCCATAGAACCTCCCTGTCCCTTACGTGTAAGAAGTCAAGGGAAGGGATTGTATTCAGTGTTTGATGGGGGTTACAGCCATTTACTTTATTCTGATATTGGAAGAAATACATTTTTGTTTTTGTTTTTTTTATTGATCTTTTATGATCATTATTATTATTTGATCAGAATGTGTGTTATTCCATCTATGCACTGTGAAAAGTTGCACCCTGGTGCTGGTGAAGAGGTGACTCATCAAGTTCAAACTGGTGAGATTCAATATCCTTGTTTTTGTTTATTCAGGCGCTGGAGCATGACCATCCTGGGGGAGTGAAAACCTCCTTATGGTTATTAATTGGGTTATGAAATTCTAGGTTAGTCGTGAGAAGGAAATGTCTCTCGAATTAAATACATTTGAAAAAATACCAATTCACAAGTATTCAGTAGATATGCTTTACATATCTGTCATGTATGTTTTTGTCATATTTATGTTAATTTTAAATGTCATATCAAAGGTTTTGTTTTTCCTTTGGTTATGTTGTTGTTTTCCCTCTTTTTGTCTTTGAATAAAATTATTGAATTAAATACATCATAAATATTTACTTGATATTCTTTATATATTTCAAAGGCACAACCTTGAATTTTTTGATAATGCATGTATATAACTTGTTTTGTCTTGTCTTTGTCTTTTTTTTATTTTTATTTTTAAAAATCATATTTAAAGTGCATCTGTTCAACAAAAAACATATTTTCATGAAACATTTAACGCACCCTTTCTCAAAGCACAAGCCAGATAGATAAATCAGATAATACATTTTGGGTTTAAAACAAAAAAGAAATAGAAAATAAAACCCAATCCAGTTAAACCACTGCGTGGTTTGGCCAGTCGTGCAGGTTTTCCGACAGGGGGCGTCATTTCACCACAACCGAGAAGTGAAGCTTTTCATAATCCGACAATGAAATTAGGGGCTTTGCGCTAATTGAATATAATTATAGTACTTGGAACTATAATTTAATTGAAATCATAGTTGGGCTCCTATTTCACCTTTGTTTGCATATCCAGGGTTGGCAAGAACAGATTCATATGTTTGCACACCAAACCCTCCATCCAATATGAACATGTATTATTTGATAGTGAACTACAGCAGCTTATTCCTGAGATCATGATCTGTTTACCGATGCAGGATTTGTTAATATTGCAGAGCAAAATGAGATTATGTCAATTTAATTTGATCAAAGGAATTGTTTTTTCTCATGTAATAACATTGAACTACGACAAACATTCTTGATTATGGCATATGATATGACACCAGACCAAATCCTTTTTAACAAGAGATTTCATATAAATTAAGTGATGTGACAGCAAGTGCAGTCAATCTAATCACTACAATATGAAAACATTGTTAGAAAGTAGCTGTTGCTTAAGATAGGAGGCTTGCTTGCATATGAATTTAAAAGAGAATACCATCATAACAGCACAATAGACATTACAAATATCTTTGTTTTTGTTGCTGTATTACAAATGTAACAGTATTATTATTAATAATAATAATAATAATAATAATAATAATAATAATAATTATTATTATTATTATTATTATTATTATTATTATTATTAATAAAAAAATAATAATAATAAAGACACTAAATGTAATTGACATCAGTGATATAAACAGGATGGGAGAAACTTTGGAATAACATCAGAAACTTTGCCCTGAAACAATAGCCTATAGTAGAATAACAGGCTTGTAAAAAAAAAACAAAGGGACCCTTTGTGAACGGTAAACTGAATTGCAGCGAGTTAGAGAGTGTGAGAACAAAAAGGATTCTGTTTCCTGTAATTGTTAGAGGGCTGTGATATTTGCTATGGGGCCGTCAAGAGCAGGCCGTACACTGGAGACGCACTGATGTGTCCTTTCGGTGACCCGTTGAATAACAGTACTAAGATGAATGATTGTAAACAATTTAAAACTGTTTTTGGCAAATATTGAAGTACATTTTCATTTAAGGTGGAACCCATTTCAATGAGCATAATATTAATTAAAAAGTCTTGGGGATCACTGCAATCTGCAATACACAATGATGACATCAGAATTTTAATGAGATAAACAAGACGCGAAGGGAAAGTGCAATGCACTTTCAGCTACTATAATTTTTTTTAAAGACTGGCCTATTTTTCACCCGTTTTAAATGAAACGAGCCCCCAACCACCAGGGGGTCCCGCTATGGTCCCCGAACGTTTTTGTTAAATGATTTAAACAAGTTCTGAATGGCTGCATTGGCTTTCCGCATTGATATTCTGCAGCGGCATTCCACAGCAGAGCAGCTCCGCAACAGGAACAGAGTGATCTTTTTTCTAAACAAAGTGAATAAAAACAATGTGTTTTTATTGGAATGGTTGTTTTTTTTACCGTAATAAAAAACAATGTGTTTTTATTGTAGATGTATTGAATTTACTCCGTTTCCGAATTGAATTAAACAAAAAGATCCCCGTCCGTAACGGGGAGACTTTTGCAGTCACTCTCTTACGACTCCATCCCTATCCCGTCCTGTCCCGTCCTGTCTCTTGCGTGAGCATTTCGTGCGCTTTGGTCCGGTCTATGGCAATAGAAAGGCTGGGAACCCCAGCTATAAAGTAACTCAGTAGTTATGATAATCGATTAATTGCTTTTCAGCCCTCATAGGTGAGGGGTCCCCCAGGGCAGCAGTTTGAAACAAGCCCCAAAATCATCAGATCCGCCCCTGAAAAGACCTGAAGAGTTTTGTATCGCTGCAATGCCATTAATAACATCCAGCTTTCGCAGGGTGATACTGGATCTCTGGGAAAATGATGGCAGATGGGGTGGACAGGGGTATATTATATTTCACACTATCAAAGGCGTATCATGTATGTGATGCATCCATGCCTTTAATATATCGATGGATTCAAATAATAAATAAATATTCGTTTGTTCATTTATTTTATTTTACGTAAAGTATATATATTTATTAATATATGTTTATCGTATA